>NC_091443.1:96784037-97124703 GCF_964237555.1 Oryctolagus cuniculus | reverse complement strand
TGAGCACACACTCTCCCCCACCCACCGGCTCCCTGGAGGATTGGTAAAACTTTAAGGGACCACCTCCTTCTGTGCTAACTTGAGCTGCAGCTTGCTTTCTGTGGGATTGTGACATACACTTGAGTTTCAGAACCACTGATGTATACTGCTTTGTTTTTCCTCACTCCAGTCTGCTGATTTCCCCAGAACTCTCTAAGCTGGTGTTTCTCAAACGTGGGTGCACATTGGAAGCACTTGGGAGCTTTCAGTGTTGCGCCTCCATCTGTCTTCCAGACTTTGTTGAATGGATTTGAGGTTTGACCTGGGTGGAGAGAGCCAGGCTCTCCAGCTGATTAGAATGTGTAGCCAAGTTTAAGAACCGCAGCGCTTAGCCTTTAAGTGAGATCACAGGATTCAGTTTTCCTTCAGACATTGTCCTAGGTGTCCAGTCATCCCCCAAGTCATTCCGGCAGCTTATGGACCTTAAACCTGTCTTGACTAACGCCTGTCCCAGGTTCATGATCTCTCTGAGCTACTTGCTTTTAAGCTGCGAGTTCTGTTTATTCCTGTGCAGACTGCTGAGCTCCTACTTGGGTGCTCATCTGGAGCATGCATCATAATCACTGGTGAAATCTTAAAAATAATTGAAAATTTGAGCTCCACTTGAGGTCTGTTGACTCTCAGAATTGGGCATTTTTTAGAAGTTTGACAAGTGATTCTTGTCTCTCTTGTTACATTTTTATTCTTGTGATGGTTGATCTCATAATCTCTGGGTTCTCTGCCACCCTAGCATGCTTTCCTGTGGCCTGGCTCACTTGTGTTAAGTCAGTTCCCAGCCCTGGGTGGTCTCCTAATTAGGCTTTTCTGTCAGTTGTTTGCTGGGGAAATTACAGCACAGTGTTGATCGAGGTCACTGCAAGTCTGCTTTCCTTTGAGCCCGCACTGCCTTCTGTGAATCGATAAGTGATTCATTGCCCCTCTTCCTCTTATCCCTGGCCCCTTCCCCTCACAACTTTAACTTGAGTTTCTAGGAGTCCCAGGCTACCTTGCTTGGGCTGTTGCATATTTAACAGGTGGTTATTGGCTACTTTGTTGGCCTTGCAAATCCAGTAATAGCCATTATCACCCTGTACATCCAGGAAGCTTCCTGTACTCTCAAATATTTAGGTGAAACAAAGTGGAAAGACTGCAAGTTAAATGGGTAATTAAGTGATGAATGATAAGTCTTTCTAGTTAAATGTACCACTTCAAAAAATTCCTGGAAAAAATGGAAGTATGTTGGCCAAAAAAGTGTGAAATTCATGCATTTTTTTTCACCATACCCATAGCCATGGGCTTTTTGAGGAGCCCTTGGGTGGTTTTTGGTGCATAGGATGGGGTGTGTGAAATGGCGTTGGTCTGTGGCAGGCAGTGTCATTCTGCTTGCTCTCTGGCCTTCCTCAAGGTGTCCAGGAGCCGGGAGGCTAGGGATATTGCCTGACTACACATAGAGAAGGGAATGCACATAGCAGCAGGAGGAAACACAAACTGCATTGTGATGGCTCATGCTTCAGTTTCTCTAAGCAACTTAGAAAATGGTAGTTCTGAAAGTAGGCCCTTGAAGTCCAATTCATGAAAGCAGAGGGTGGGAATGAAAATCTGGGTGAAAGGGATAGTATGAAGAAGAGGGACACTTAAGTTAGAAAATGCAAAGCTGTTGATTTCAGTTGGTTTAAATACTCTTGGTATACAATGATATATTGTGTGTAATGTAGGTGAGTATCTTAGTTCATGTAGTCCTTTTATTCTGATTTGACTTCAGTGGTTCTGTAACACATTTTCTTAAAGTTTCCCCTGAATTTGTACACTTCCCAATTAAAAAGTCATGAACAACTGTACCCATAATCCTGAGGGAGAATATATGGTTAGTTGAGCCTGCAAGTGGCACCTTCTGCCATCCTCTGGTAGCACATAGAAATTACAGTTAAAATTTTTAGTGAATTCCTGAAATGCAAAACTGTCATAGTTTGACCATACCTGAGACCTGTTGTGAAGAAGTTTATTGCAATTAATCTTGGAACTTCATTATATTAACACTAGTTTTACTATATCCAAGCATACACGCCCACAAATATTTGGGATCATTGCTTCAGGAATCTCTGTTGATGCATTTGCTGTGTTGGTATTTAGGTGATCTGGCTTCCTGACAGCTCTAAAGCCAGAGAATCATTGCATTAGGCTGGCCCCATTCCCCTGTGGTTATTGTGGGAATGAGAATATTTTTAATAAAGCTTTCCTAGGAACACGATGTAGTGAATGGAGAAGGCATTGGGCTAAGCGTCGGTAGCTCTGGTTTTATTTCGTCTGTGACTGCCTTGCAGTGTGAGCAAGTCGGGTAGCCTCTCTTGCTCTGTTTGCTCATCTATACAGAGGGAGGCGGTTAGACTCACTGTTCAAATCTGTTCTGCTCTGATTCTCTGATCTTCTGTATGTTGTCACATCTTTTCTGCCCTTACCAGACTCTCTAAGTGTGTCTCCTCTTTGGGGATTCTGTAATTCCATATGTCTTAGTCCCTAGAATTTAACTCTCTTCATTTTAGTTTGCCAGGTATGTTCAGTGTTGAAGACAGCATTTCTCCTGAGATGCTGCTAACACATGATGCATTTACTCTAGCCGTACAATGGTTCATGCTCAAAATTTTAGGTTCTCTAAAGCAAATTAGTGGCATAATTTATCAATGTAAGCTGTAAATTTGGAGAATTAAATAAGCATCTTATTTTAAGAAAATTTATCTAAGTGGTCAGAAGAAGAAAGAGTAATGAGATTAATAGAAATCTACCAAAGGTAATTGATGCTCTGAGAGATATAACAAGATGTGGGATAGGAATTGGTTGTAAGAATGTAGCTGTTTACTGGACAGTGACCATAAGTAATGAAAGAGATTAGTAGTTGGTGTTTTGAGTTTTCTGTGCTCAACCTCATGTTATTTTGGCTTACTTGTCTTCATTAAGGACTTTTAGTAAAGCAGAGAGTCCTTAAAATTAACACAAGAATTATTTTTCACTGTAATAGACTTAGTTGACACTAATGCTCAGGCAATATCTAGTGAAGATACAGCTATCAATCCAGTTTCTTGACAACTGATAAGATTTATTTATTTACTGATCTTTGGAGATTAGCTTGTGGAATGGGGCTAAGAAGGTACTTCTTGATGTTTTTGGCTTTGCTGTATTTTAAAAAATATTATGATTTTTAATCAAGTAGTCTTTGCAGATGTGAACTTTAGAAAATGGGCTAGACCCTGGAACTCGTATTATGATGCAGAAAAAAATCAGGTTTTCGTGCAGTGGTGTGCTGCTTTTTCTGAACTCTGTATTCTGGATTTGATTCTTTAGCATGTGAGATTTGCAGTACTCTGTAAGTTTGATTCTTTAGCATGTGAGATTTGCAGTACTCTGTAAGTTTGATTCTTTAGCATGTGAGATTTGCAGTACTCTGTAAGTTTGATTCTTTAGCTTGTGAGATTTGCAGTACTCTAAGTTTGATTTAACACAGGTGATGTTTTCAAGAAAAGAATATGGGGAAGTAACCAAAGAGTGACTGTGGTGGCCAGGGGAGAAATATGACTCCTACTATTGTCTCTGTGACTATTGATAATAATTGGGGGTGGGAACTTAAGTACCCCAAGAAATCTGAGTATTTCAGATGTGAAATAAGGAGGAATTTTTTTTTTATGTCATTGTTGTAACCTAGTCACATTTATACAAGGTGGTCACTTCCAGGGGTGGTAGTGTCTGTGGGTTTTTTTTTTCAATGTAGTCCTAAATTTATTTGTGGTATGTTTCTGATTGTCAGAGAGGGGTTTTTTTCAGAGTGAGGTTCAGTTCTGCCTTGACTTCTCCCTAGATGTTGGAGATGATGCAGAAAGAACAAGATAGTGTGTGACCAAGCCCCTCTGTATGATGGAAGTCAGTGTTGATTTTATATACAAACCACCAGATGACAACAGAAAAAGTCTTCGCATAGAATATAATCTGTGGTTTCTACAACTTCTTTGTTTCTTCTGTGACACACTACTTTACAATGTATTTATGCAATAGGTAAAATTTTGGTTAAGAGCAAGGTGAGTTTATAATACTTGACGATGCAATATCACAAGTAGGAAAGAGAATGGTGGGGAAAGTTCAGTCACCTAGATAGAGTTGGCATTTATGCTGTATTGTGTGGGCTGTACCCAAAGAAACAGGGACATAACATGATTTTGTATTTGTTTAAATGATTATTTATTTGAAAGTCAGTTAAACAGAGAGAGGCAGAGAGGCAGAGAGGCAGAGAGGCAGAGAGGCAGAGAGAGAGAGAGAGAGAGAGAGAGATACCTACCTGCCATTCGCTGCTGGTTTACTCCCCAACTGGCTGCAACAGATGGAGCTGTGCTGATCTGAAGCCAGGAGCCAGGATCTTTGTCCAGGTCTCCCACATGGGTGCGGGGGCCCAAGGACTTGGGCCATCCTCCACTGCCTTCTGAGGTCTGCCATCCTCCACAGCAGAGAACTGGATCAGAAGTGGAGCAGCTTTGACTTGAACTAGCACCCATATGGAATGCCGGCACTGCAGGCAGTGGCATTACCGCTACGCCACAGTGCAGGCCCTGATTTATATTGTATAGTTACGCTTTTACTTCTGATGTAAATTGTTAGTACTCTTAAATTTGAGAGGCAGGGAGAGACAGCTTGTGCTCCAATCTACTGGTTCAGTCTTTGGATACCTGCTGTGGTTGGACCAAGACTGAAACCAGCCACCAGGAACTTGATCTGGGTCTCGTATGTGAGTGGCAGGGACCCAATTGAGGCATCATTGCTACTTCTAAGATTTGGATTAGCAGAAGCTGGACTCCAGAGCCAGAGCTGAGCATTGAGCCCCAGTACTCTAATAGGGACACAGGTGTCTTAACTGGAAGGGCAAATGCCTGCCCCTGATTTTTTTTTTTTTTCCGCTTTCATCAAGCCCTTACTGTGATGGTTTGGAGAACATAAAGGAAAGCATGGGCTTGACCTAAAGCATTTTATGTAACATCTTTAAATGGAAGAGGTGCATGAGTTTACAAACATAGACTGTATGTATATATATGCTAGGCAAAGGTATTTTTTACTTTATGTGGAATTTCAGTTTTTGCTTTGTAGGTATACTATAAGTGTGTTACCATAGTTCTTTCAAAGCCTTTTTCTTAGCAAAGAATCTTGGTTGCAAGCTAGAAACTTAGTCTGAACTACTTTAGAGAAAAAGGGTTTTTCTGGAAGGGTCCTGGGGTATCACAGTGTAATGAGAAAAATACCTTGAAATGTGGGCAGGTTTAGGTTTCTGCTCTGCTTCAGGAGTCACTGGAGCCAAGTGCTGAAAACCTCAGGTGCTGTCCTCTTAGTCATCATTTCTCAGTTTGCTCCTCTTTCTGTCCTGGCATCATTTTTGGCTCACTGCAAATTGCTTTGTTACTGAAACCCAGATGTCACCAATACTTGCATTCCTATAGTTTCAGACTCTGGAATAAAGATGGACTTAAAGCTATGATTTTGAGTCTCAAATTGATGAAAAAATAAGATTTGTATTTTAAAATCATCTTTTGGGGAGGATGTGCTTTTTTGGTTTGTTTTGCACAGTGGAGAATGGGTTGAAAGAAATGAGAATGTAGATGAGTTAGGCTGTAGCAGCTGGGCAAGGGTGGTGTGGTTCTTGGGCTGGAGGAAGATGGATG
This sequence comes from Oryctolagus cuniculus, assembly GCF_964237555.1. Taxonomy (NCBI): domain Eukaryota; kingdom Metazoa; phylum Chordata; class Mammalia; order Lagomorpha; family Leporidae; genus Oryctolagus; species Oryctolagus cuniculus. The sequence continues at coordinate 97,118,995 of NC_091443.1, read as the reverse complement.
CCGTAGAGGTTAGAGAGGAAGAAGATGGTCAGAATTTGGTCATAGGTTGCAGATGTAGGTGAGTGAGAAAATAAGGGTGATTTCTGGTTTCTGACTTGCATGACTGGTTGGGTAGTAAGTTTTTCACTGTGATTGGACCACCACAGCGTGGGCAGTGTGATCCTGATTTTGGTTTTGAGTGCATTAGTGTGAGGTCCCTATAGAAGCAACCAGGCAGAGCTTTTAAGAGGCTGTTTGGATGGATGTTTTTTACAGTCACAGGAAGGGTAGGGGCTTTGGGTACAAGTGCTTGTGGATAATATACACTGTTTAAGAGGCTGGACTTGGTATAAAATAAAACTGACTCAGCCTCTTGCTAGCTGTGTTTTCTTGAGTTGGCTACTTAATCTTCGAGCTTTATTTTCCTCATCCCTGAAGAATTGTGTAGTAGTTGAACCTTCTTCATACAGGTATTGTGAGGATCAATTGATAACAGGTGAGGTATTTTGCGCCTTATCAAGTACATAGTATGCAGTTAGCACTTGTGAGGTGGTGTTACTGTTTACACGTTGGTGGCTAGAAATCCACAAAATGTCTTCTCAGTATTAGGGAATAATGAGTCACTGTATTGGAGATGGAGAATGTGAATGCTTCATATAAGGAGAGAACTATTATAGGAATATTAATCTGATTATGGTTTACTGGAAGAATTCTAGAGGGGAGAGTTAAGGGCATATATTAGGAAATGATTGATAACATAGCGATAACAAATGTATGACCGGGGCTGGTGCTGTGGTGGAGTGGGCTAAGCCTCCGCCTTCAGTGCTGGTATGCCACATGGGCGACGGTTGAGTCCCAGCTGCTCCACTTCCAATCCAGCTCTCTGCTGTGTCCTGGGAAAGCAGTAGAAGATGGCCCCAGTGCTTGGGCCCCTGCACCCACGTAGGAGATCTGGCAGAAGCTCCTGGCTTCTGCTGTTGCTACCATCTGGGGAGTGAACAAGCAGATGGAAGACCTCGCTCTCTCTCTCTCTCTCCCTCCCTTTTCCCCTCCCTCCCTCCCTCCCTCTGTAACTCTGCCTTTCACATAAATAAATAAATAAATCTTAAAAAAATAAATTGAACAGTAAAGAAAAAAATGACCTGAGGTAGTGTTGGAATAGAAAAACTGGAATGATCAAAAAATATTGCTGCAGAGAGGTGAATGAGATGAGTACTAAAAAGACCATTGGATTCATTGATTAGATGGGAAGTGGTGATCTTTTCCAGTCTTCTGATTTCACTAAAATTCTAGGAGTGAGATACAAGATGAATTAGAATTATTAAATGAGTAGACAGGCATTTGAAATAGCGAGAAAATGATTTTAGTATGTCTTGAATTTTTTTACCCCAAATTTGAAAGTTGTTGTCAAGGCTGAAAAAAATGTAGGCCATTGTCATTGGCAAAATGGAAGTAATCATCACAATTTTCTGAAGTTAATGTTCCAGCTTTGTATGTTCTAACTACTGGAGGCTTCCAGCGACATTGCCAACACAGCTCCTATGGAGACTGCCCATCTTACTCTCCTATAAGCACAGAAATTGCTGACAAAATATAGCAACAATAGCCCAAAACATTTGCGAGCTTGAAAGACCATGAAATGCCTTGTGCCAGAGGTGAAAACTGACAGCTGGGAGGGTACAAGTGCCACAGGCTTGGTCTGGAGGATCTCTTGAAGGAGCAGAGGTGGTGTGAGGCCTGCATACAGTAGGAGGGTGGAGTGGAGGTCCTCCAGCACAAAATCATGATAGGCTGTTACATCTGTGAGAGAAGGCTGAGAACAACTTGACTGCTAGTCTGAGAAAGTGCAGAGAACCTTGTGCTTCAGGGCTGGTGATAATTGGGATTAATAATAAACAGTAAACCAACAAGACATCTAAATTCCAAGGCTGCAGCTCACAATGGGAGTGAGTTCAAATCCACAATTTCTTAAAATCTAACCGTCAAGCTGAGAAATTAGCACAGAACCTAGTCCACAACAATGGACACTAATAGAGCCCTTAGAAGGAACTGTGATGCTGTCCTGCAGAGCCAATTCATTGGTGTCTACTGAAGAAACAGCTCGTGCCAAAGATGAGCTTACAATACACAGCTGTCCAGCCACACAATGAAATGAATTACTATGAAAGAGAGCAGATTATCAATAAGATAATTAGTACTTCAGTAGGTAGATGATAGGACATATGAAAGAGATTATTTATTTAAAATGATTGGAGATAAGAGGTAAGACCCCAGTGAAAGATTGCAGATTGCAGATGAGAAAAAGAACACAGAAAAGAACGAAATTGAATTTTTAGAAATGTAAATTATAGTCATTAAATTTTAAAAAGTAACCTCAATGGGCAGGTTAAATAGTTGTAGATATAATTGAAGAGAAAGCTATTGATTTTAAAGGAGATTGGATCAAACTGCTTAGAATACAGTACTGAGGAATAAAGAATGGAAAATGAGAAGTTAAAACTCATGAACTTGAGAATGAGAGGTTCAGTATTGCCTTCTGTGAATTTCCAGAAATAGGGAGTAGGGGAGGAACTATTAGAAGATAAATGGGCCAGCGCCGCGGCTCACTAGGCTAATCCTCTGCCTTGCGGCGCCGGCACCCCGGGTTCTAGTCCCAGTCGGGGCGCAGGATTCTGTCCCAGTTGCCCCTCTTCCAGGCCAGCTCTCTGCTGTGGCCCAGGAGTGCAGTGGAGGATGGCCCAAGTGCTTGGGCCCTGCACCCCATGGGAGACCAGGATAAGCACCTGGCTCCTGCCATCAGATCAGCGCGGTACGCCGGCCGCGGCAGCCATTGGAGGGTGAACCAACGGCAAAAGGAAGGCCTTTCTCTTTGTCTCTCTCTCTCACTGTCCACTCTGCCTGTCAAAAAAAAAGAAAAAAAAAGATAAATGGTTGAGAAATCTTTCATTTTCATTGCAAGGCCCGAGTTCTTAGGGTCCAGAAGCATAGTGAAATCAAGCTGGATTAAAACAAATTCAAGCCTAGACACAGCATAGGTGGAACACTAGGAAACAAGCACCTGAGGACAGTGGATTGTCTGCATTGGCAGGTGACTCTAGGAAATGACAGTGTATTTTATTCTTGTAATTTGCTGATGGTAGATTCTAACTGTTGTTGCTACAAAAAGTTTGTGAACTACTGGGCATTGTAATTGACTTTAGCCATTCTGCAGTGTATATTTATTTCAAAACAACATAGTATACATGATAAGTGTGGTTTTTGTCAATTAAGGAGAGTATAGGTAATTCAGTTTGCTTTAGCGAGTAAGATGTGTAAGGCAGTAAAGGCATAATGCTAATAAAATTGTTTGTTACTTCATGGAGCTTACATTTGATTAGGGCAGAAGTGCACTGATACTAAGATACTGCAGTGCAGTTCACCGTGGCTGGTGGAGGGGTTGAGGTGAGGCGGAAGCTTTAAGCCACAGAGAGTCTGAGAGGTCAGCTTTTGGGACATGAATAGGGGTAGAAGTAGCAGCCCCTGCTTGAGGTGCGGCGATTCGGAGAACAGAGATGTAAGAGGAAGAAAGACTGAGCCAGAGGACTTGAACTTGGTGCTTATAGAATAATAGGATTCTTGCTGAACAGGTGCCAAACATCAAGACCTCCATGGTTAGGCAGTGAATTTCAAGTTACATTCTGAACTGGGGTTTTGCTGCCATGGATAGGGGAAGACAAAACTTGGGTCTTCTTGGCTTTCAGCTACTTTAAATGCCAAAAGGATAAGGTATTTTTAGCAACAATTCAAAGAAGCATATACATGGAAAAAAGTACATGGTTAAGATAACCTTAGTGCTTGAGAGTTAAGGACAGTTGAGAATGCAGTCATTTTCGTTGATGAGGTAACTTGATATTTAGTTGGCTGATGGTTGCTCACCAACAACTCCTTAACTTTGAAAGTTACTTATATCTAATGTGGAGGATTACAGTTCGTCAAAAATTGTCTACATTTCTAACTGCTGTTTTCTGTGCAACCAGAAGCATGAAACAAGTTGTAAAATGCCTCTAATGTAGATCAATTCTTCACAGCAAATAAAAAATTTAGCATTTATTAGCTGTGACTAAAACTTAGGAAAAAATTCACAAGTACTTGGCCTTCAAAGTTTTTGTTTCTTGGATGAATAAACTGAGTTTCATTTTAGATACCCTTGGCAACAAAAGAGATTTTTAAAAAACAATGCCAACCTCATTTGGCATGTGAATAAATTATCCCAAATTGTGGGGAGCAACTCGGACTATACTGTTACTGGAATTAAGACTTATTCTATGCATCTGCTCTCCCACAATATGGCACTGGGAGAGGAGGAAACAGCTTCTACACAGCTGCCTCCAGTTCAACCAATAAACAGCAGGACCTGCTCTTGATTGGAGGAGAGCAGCGTACTCGGCGTGTGGGTAGCAGAGTTGGGATTGGCGGAAGAGGACTATAAAGGAGGAGAGAGACAACATGCACCAGGAACATCTGAAGGAACACCTGAGCAGCCCCCGAGAGAGCCGGCCGGCGGTGTGCCGCTCCCCCGCGGAAGTGGGGAAAAGTGGCAGGGGGAACCGCCCTTCCACAGAGGTGGAAGGGACGGTAGCCAACCCGGGAAGAACCAGCAGCAAACCCGGGGAGGGCCGAGCAGACGAAAGAACAGCGCAGGGTCCTGTGTCGTTCCTCCACGAAGAGGGGGAGCGACACAAATCAGTTAGTGAGGACACATTGGGCGACCTAACCTGCTCTGTGATTTTGCTTTTATGGTATAGGCAGGGTTGGCTTGAGTCCTCTGTCTCTTGTGTTCCAGTCAACACCAGGTGATCCTGGCCAAAATGAAGAGGATCTGAATCTTTCTGGCTGCTTTTTTAGTGGATCATATAGCATGTATGAGGACTACAGTACTGTGTAGGTTTTAGGAAGGGTGCTGTAGAGTGGCTCCAGTTGACATGAAAAGTGTTCAGCATATATGAGAGGTCTTGGAGATGTTCATGGAAAATGTATATTATGAAAAAACTGCATGGATTTCTCATTTTCTTTGTATGAAAGAGCTCATCTTTTTTTTTTTAATTATTATTGACAGGCAGAGTGGACAGTGAGAGAGAGAGACAGAGAGAAAGGTCTTCCTTTACCGTTGGTTCACCCCAAAATGGCTGCTGCGGCCAGTGCACCGCGCTGATCTGATGGCAGGAGCCAGGTGCTTTTCCTGGTCTCCCATGTGGGTGCAGGGCCCAAGCACTTGGGCCATCCTCCACTGCACTCCCGGGCCACAGCAGAGAGCTGGCCTGGAAGAGGGGCAACCGGGACAGAATCCGGCACCCCGACTGGGACTAGAACCCGGGGTGCCGGCGCCGCAAGGCAGAGGATTAGCCTTGTGAGCCACGGCACCGGCCAAGAGCTCATCTTTTAAACTTGATTTTTCATGAACTTTTGAAGTGCCCTCTGTACAAGTGGAAAAGGATCTGGAGCCAGAACACTGAGATGGCAGTTGCCTCTTGGTGAGTAGGATTGTGGGTCTTTCCTTTTATTTGTCTCTGTTTTCTGATCTTCTTTGAGCATCTGTTGCTTTTTACAGAAGAAATGATGTAAAATCTCAGAAAAACAAAGTAATGGGGATATAACATTAGGTAAACAGCAAGTAAGAAATTACTTGGCTTTTTATAGTGTAATGAGTATGGTTGAAGGAGTAGGGCAGCCTGCTTGACACAGTTATCTCTGTGTTGTAGAGGGGGAGGAATATTTTCTTTTCTTTTTCAATAGTCTGCTTCAAACGGCAAGCATTTGTAACCTTTTTAAATTATGAAAGCAATTAAAATTGAGTGCAATGTGGTGTTAGTGGATTTTAGGAGGAATGGGGAATTAAAGAGTTAATTGGTTCATCCTGAGAGCATGTGAGTGGACATTGGATTTCAGTGCTTGTTTTCTATTTGAGCTTAAATTAAATTCTGTTTGAACTTAAATTATTGTTTGGGGCCTTATTTTGTTCATGTATTTGAAAAAGGCATGGCATGCCGTTTCTTAAGTTACAGGCTCATTGTAAGAACAAAAAATTCCTTTGAAAGATGAATTGATAAACATATTTGTACCATTGATTTCTGGTTAGTGCTGTTTAATCTTTATGATTCTACTGTAAGATTCTTCCAATAACAACTCTGATATGGAATCTATGTAGCACATTGACTTTTTTTTATGGTGGTATGCACAATAATATTTGAAGCATGTGGTTGTAAGTGAAAATTTGTGAATTTAAATGTCCATGAATTTAGTATGTAGAGTATTTGAGTTTTTTAATTGTACAAATGTAAATTAGAGCATTTTTTGTGAATGCTGTAGTGTAGTAGGCAACTACTGGGTGGCACCTGACTCGCTACAATATACCAGTTTCGGGAACCCACTGGCCATCTCTCTGTCCATCATGACCTGCCTTGTTTCTGTGGAGCTCTACAAATCCCTATAGCCTGGAGCTGGTCTGGTTCATGTCTATACTGAGGTTTGGATGTTAGGTTTTTACTCCAATTTGTTTTCCAGTGAATTCCCTCTTTATGCTTAAACTGTCCAGAGTTTCTGCTCTTTAAGCAAATAGTATTCAGACCTTTTGAAAATGGGTGGGGAGGGCACTAATAAGCATTGCCAACAATTTTGAATGAACATAAAATTACAGCAGTTCTAAAAGTAAAGGTAAGTAGAAAAATGCTGATTTGTTTTCACAGCAACTTCTTTCTTTAACATATGTAAACTTCATGCATTTCATAAGTACAAATTTAGTAACATAATGATTCTTCCCTCCACCCTCCCTCCCTCCCAAATTCCCACCCCTCTTCAAGAGTATTATTCATTTCAACAGATGAAATTAGTTTTCAAGTGTTAGGGGTTTTGTTTGCATCTGGAAAATTCCATGTCCTAACCTTGCTTAGATGGTTCCATGCTTCATCTTTTTAGCTTTGTTCAGTGACCATATTCCCCTGGGTCTGTCCTCTGCCCATTCTTCTCTGTGGCCTTTCTTCTTTCCACGCCTCTGTCTAGGTTTCTGCAATGTCTTCTCTGGGGTCATAGGAACAGCCTTTTCCTTTCCATGGGTAGAAGCTGGTTTGGTCCATACTTAGGATGTGAGCAATGTTGATGATGAAGACGTCTAAAAAGGATGCTGGATTAAAATGGGCATTCCTTTGTTCTTTAGATTGTTCAGATTTTGTGAGCAGAGGCTGCCAAAGTATCTTTTCATTACAGGATCTTGGTTTTAGCAGTTATTTTATTATGTATTTATTTATGGAAAATGACATGAGTTGGTTAAATTCTTACCATAGCAAAAGGCAGTAGTAAAAGTGTGTACTTTCTGGATTCTCAAATCCACAGTTGCCTTTATTTAAGGCTGCCACTGTTCCAGTCTCGGAAATGTTGGTTATTCTATGTGTATTCCCTCCAGTCCTTTGTCTTATACACCTGGTAGTGTACTAGAGGGGCTGACTGGAGCACACTTAACCTGTTTTGACTTACTGTATCTCAGACGTTACTTCATATTAGCACATACTGATACCTTGTTAACCTATGTACAGGGGCTGGCACTGTAGCATAGTGGGAAAAGCTGCTGCCTGCAGTGCCGGCAACCCATATGGGTGTCGTTTCGAGTCCCGGCTGCTCCACTTCTGATCCAGCTCTCTGCTATGGCCTGGAAAAGCAGGAGAAGATGGTCCAGTGCTTGGGTCCCTGCACCTGCGTGCGAGATCCAGAAGAAGCTGCCGGCTTCTGCCGTTGCTACCATCTGGGGAGTGAATGAGCAGATGGAAGACTTATTCTCTCTTTCTCTCTCTCTCTCTCTCTCTGCCTCTGCCTCTGCCTCTGCCTCTCTCTGCCTTTCAAGTAAATAAATAAATCTTAAAAACCCTATGCACATAGAAACTGTGGTTTAAGTCAGGTTTTAAGTCATGTACTGTAGTGTGGTGTCATGAGTCTTAGAGCTGAATTCAGATTCTGACTCTGCCATTCATGAACTGTGTGACCTTGAGCAAGTTATGTAATCTGTGTGTGTTTCAGGTGCTCATTTATAAGACAAAGTTATTCTCTTTCACAAGGTTTTTCTAAGGATTAGAAGACATAATGTATGTAGAACACTTAGCACTGTGTCTTGCTTAATAAATCATAACCATTATTGTAGTCATTAATTTATCAGATCAGATGAACCCCTAATATATTTCTCCTTCCTCATCTCAAATAGAATACACAGGAGTCATTCTTTGTTACTTGTTTCATGACCTTTTAACTGTGTTGGTTGTCCTTTTCTTCTAGTCTTTTGTTGATAGTCTCTTCCTCTAGCCTTCTGGCACTTTCTCCAACAAATGTTGGATATTTCTTTGACTTTTTGGAGTGTTTTGGGCTTGTTGGTGACTTTACTGACCTACTGTTTCAGCCCTGCCATTGCATTAGGTGGTTTAGTTAAAAAACAAAGCAGAGAAGGAATAGTTCTGTTGATGAGGCTCTAGAGTAAATTTAGTATTGGCAATCAAATTTATTCAAGTCACTAGACAGTATGATTCTTTCTGTGATTGGGAGTTCAGCTGGGATAGAATAGAGATTTTGACATAGATGCCATCTAGCACCAAGTGAAAAATGTGGGGCTGAGATGCCACAGAAGTCCTTCGACAGTGTAGGCCTCTTTGGCGTAGCCCCTGAGACAGATCCACAGGGGCCAGTCATGAAGTGGGGTGGAGAATCAGCAGCCCATTGTTGAATACAAATTGGTGTGATAAGTCAGGCTTTGGGGCCTCCCAGGAACTGGTAAGCATAGTATAGTATGTGTGTGTATGTGTGAAAAACAGAAATTTGTGGTGTATGAAACACAAGAGCTACCTCCCTAGCTGCTTGGGTGTTGTTAATCAGAGTGCAAGCAGTCTAGCCATGGGCAACCCCCCACCTTTCTTCAGAGAAGGGTCTTCACAGGGGAGGGATGGGTCTTTCTTGACAGGGGTCTGCCAGGTGTTGTGCTTGAAGGAGATGAGACCGCTGCTCCCAGAATGGTTTGTGGAGGACCCTGTAGTGGCTGAGTGCCTGTGAGAATGTCTGGATTTGATTGTCATCAGTGTGATCTATCCACACCCACCAGCTGGTGGCTTAGATTTTAGAGGTGATTTTGAATCCTGTGGAGTGTGTTCTCTGGCATCTTGGCCTGATGGGTTTTCACTACTTGGATGACCTATCTTTGTGTGTTTGATAGTATTTTTGTCCATTTTGAGTTTCTGTCATTGTCTGCTGCAGTGATGGAGAAGGGTCTGTTACCCACTCCCAAAGGCATCTAGTGTTAGTCTGTTAGTCTGTTGACTGCTGATTCTAATGCCCTTTCTGCCATTCAGTTGCAGTCAGTGGAGGAAATGTAGCACTTGAAACACATTTGCAGTGTCCTGTTGGAGGATTTCAATTTGATTGTTCTGGTTTCTTGTTTATATTGAAAATCTGTTTTCTTCTTCTGTTTGTTCAAGGTTAGCCCACTCTTGATCCTTTGTTTTTGCCTATGCGTTTCTTAAAATTTGAACATTTAAAGAGATGCCCTGGTACCAAGACAAGCTGTCTTTTCTGAGCGAGAAAGAACAAGTTCGATTTTGCCTAATAGAATTGCCCAGAAGTGGTGGAAGATGCCCACAGATGCCCACATGGGCTTCAGAAACTCCAGCCTCGTGCTCACAGCCACTCTTCTCCCTCCCAACACAGGCACTCCAGTAATTAGGCCTATGAGAGACTCCAGTTTCCAGACATCTTTGCTCTTCTCTGAAGTTAGATTTTTTTGCTATTTCTCCTGTCCTTTGTTTACAAGTTTTCTTTTTATATACACCTTGGACTCTGGAGAAAGCTACAAGTAGAGTGCATTTATTTTTTGAATAAGAACTCATGTTATTATAAATTGCTATTTAGCATTAGCCTTATTTTACATTGATTTCAACCCCTCCAAATCCCTAAAAATAGGGATAACATCCCTAAAAATAGATGAAACATTCAGACTGATTTTTGTTCTTTACAAATAAGTAAAGATTTCTGAATCAAAGTATGATCTTTGAGATTTTAGCCAAAGAACTTCTGTATTTTAAGCAGTTGTTCTTGTTCTGTTTTAGTAATATTAAATATGGCCAGAAAAAGTCCTACTTGAGGTATGGGGCTTGTCATTTTTCTTAAAACAAAAACAAAAACAAAAACAAACAAAAACTGTCATCTGTCTTACACTGCTTCTAGAATGAAAGCAAATTGAGGCCAGCATTGTGGCATAGCAGGTAAAAAGTACTACCTATGGTTCCAGTCCTGGCTGCTCCACTTCCCATCCAGCTCCCTGCTAACTGAGAAAGCAGCAGAAGATGGCTCAAGTACTTGGACCCCTGTACCCATGTAGGAGACCCAGAAGAAGCTCCTGGCTCCAGGATTTTTATCAGAAAGCAAGCAAGCCTTATACTGTTTATCCAAAAAAGTTGAAGGTAGTTATTTTTGTTGGAACTTAAGAATTAGAGAAGCTAGTACATTGATACTGTCAGGGAAAGTGTGTTTTTTTAAAAAAAAAGGAAGACCAAGCAGTCTTAATTTAAACTTTGTACTCTATAAAAATTGAATGTTGCCCATAGACTTTGACAGAGACAAGCACAAAGCTCTTGAAATTTTCCGAAATTTAACTCTTCATAATATAGCATAGTATTTCATGATATCTCTTAGTTCTAAAATTTTAAGATATTTCAGAGCTTATCTACTGAAGGCTCTTGAAATGAAAACTAATAAGTGTATTAATTGTATGTGAAAGAAAATATCTTTCTAGAACCCCCAAAGACTTTAAAAAACTTGGAGGCAAGATGGTACTATGGAATTTTTTGTCAAATTGTTTCGAAGCCTCAAAATCAAAGTAAAAGGAATTAGAAAGTCATCTTTGATTTTCTTGGGTCATTTAATTTGAGCTGATTTCTTCAGAGCATGTATGTTTCTTCCAGTGCAGTACTAAGGACACAGTTGTGGGTGGTCAGCCTTTGAGCCGTGTTCTTTGGCCTGTCCTGCTACCGCTGGCTGTGGGGGCTGAGCCGAGGAACATGAGAAGGTATCAGAACCTGTCTTGACGTCCTGAGAGTAACTCAAGGCACACAACTGATTGATGCTGAATCAGTGTGATGATAGACTGGCAGGCTACATGAATGACAAACCATGCTTCTTTTCTAAATAGTTAAAGATGTTGTAAGGATCTTAAAATAACTGGGGTTACTTTCCAAAGAAACATTCTTCATAAGACAAAGGGAAAGTTACTTAAAAAACTACATTCCCACTAATAAATTTATTTTTTTAATTCTTTGAGTATTTTATACACACATTTGCAGAACTCAAAGGCTGAACTGTGTAGGAAAATGTGCTCGGAAGTCTTGCATACATCCTTGCCCCTCCAGCCCACTTGTCTCTTCCCCTTACAGGTTACCATTTTTATTAGCTTGCTTCTTTTAAGAATTGTTTTGTTGGGGTACAATTCATATAGCATAGAATTATCCGTCCTGAGGTGAATAATGAAGTGACATTTGATATGGTCACAATGTTGTGCTCTCACTACCTCTGTCTAGTTCCAGAATACACTCATCACCCCCATAGGAAACCCCATACCCATTAAGTAGTCATTCCTCATTCTTCCCTCCCTTCAGTCCTTGAGAACCCTTAATCTATTGTGTTTGTATAGCTTTGCCTATTCTGAGATTGCACAGAAATGGAACAATACAGGACCTTTGGTGTCTAGCTTCTTCGTCCTGGCGTCTTGATTCATGTTGTAGCATGTGTCAGTACTTCCTCATTTTTGTGGTTGAGTAGTATTCCATTATGGTGAGTTTGCCACAGTTTATCTCTTGAGTCCTACATTGATGGGCATTTGCATTGTTTCCACCCTTTGGTGGTTTTGAGTCGTGCTTCCATGAACGTTCATGTTAATGTATTTGAGTTTCTGATTCAAATGCTTTTGGGTAAATACTTAAGAGCAAAATTGTTGGATTTTATAGTACTTTTTAGTTTAAATTTTGGAGTAATGGCCAAACTGCTTTCCAGAGTGGCCGAACCATTTTATATTCCCATTGTCAATATGTGAGAATTCCAGTGTCTTTGTATTGTTGCAAACATTGATGTTATTTCTTCTTTTATTGTAGTTAACCTAATAGATGTGAAATGTAATATCATTCTGGTTTTGATTTTTACCTAATTCAAAAAATATTTGAGAGAAAGATACCAATCTGCTAATTCATTTCCCCAAATGCCTGGAAACTAGGAACTCAATCCAGGTCTCCTACATAGGTGGCAGGTACCCAACTATTTAAGCCATCTCCTGCCTCCCAGGATGCACGATAGCAGGAAGCTAAAATGGGGGAGCATAGCCGGTACTGAAACCCATCACTGGCTGGGTCGTGGCTCACTTGGCTAATCCTCCGACTGCGGTGCCGGCACCCCGGGTTCTAGTCCTGGTTGGGGCGCTGGGTACTAGTCCTGGTTGCTTCTCTTTCAGTCCAGCTCTCTGCTGTGGCCCAGGAGGGCAGCAGAGGATGGCCCAAGTGCTTGGGTCCCTGCAGCCACATGGGAGACCAGGAAGAAGTACCCGGCTCCTGGCTCCGGATCAGCGTAGCACCGGCCGTAGCGGCCATTAGGGGAGTGAACCAATGGAAGGAAGACCTTTCTGTCTCTCTCACCGTCTATAACTCTGTCTCTCTCTCTTTCACTGTCTAACTCTGCCTGGCAAAAACAAAAAACAAAAAAACCATCACTCCCATATGGGATGAGGGTATAATGAGTGGCTTCTCAACTGATATTCCAAATGTATGCCCCATCTTTCCCTCTAATATTTAGTGATGATAATCTTTCCATATGGTTGCTGGCCATTTGAATATCATCTTTAAAGAAATGCCTGTTCAAGTCATTTGCCTATTTGTATTGCGTTGTCTTTGTTGTGGAGTTGTAGCAGTTTTTTATACAGTCTGGGCACTAAACCATTATCAGGTGCATGATTTTAAAAATAGTTTCTCCCATTCTGTTTCTTGTTTATTCATGTATTCTTTTTGTTAATACACATATTTTAATTTTCCCTAGTCTTATATAAATGGTAGCATTTCAAGCACAAAGTTTTCTGTGCCTGTCCCCCGCCCCCCCTTAACAATATAGTATGGAAATCTCTCCAATTTGTACATAGGGAATGCCTCCCCCCGCCCCGGTCATATCCTGTTGTATGGATATACCATGGTTTATTGAGCCCAGTTGCATGGGTTATGTCCAGTATTTTGCTATTCCAGCAGCTGGTGCTGCTGTATATGTGCTACAGATTTCTAAATGTGGGATTGCTATAGCAAAGCTGTGTATGTAGCCCATTAAACAGTGTTCTTAAGAAAGCCTCATTCCTAACCTGACTTTTATTCTATACTTCTTCCATTACATTTTTTTTAAAGATTTATTTATTTGAAAGGCAGAGTTACGAGAGGTCTTCTACCCACTGGTTCACTCCCCAGATGGCCGCAATGGATGTAGCTTGTGCCGATCCAGAGCCATGAGCTTCTTCCGGGTCTCCCATGTGGGTTCAGGGGCCCGAGGACTTGGGCCATCTTCTGCTGCTTTCCTAGGCCATAGCAGAGAGCTGGATCAGAAGTAGAGCAGCCGGGACTCAAACAAGGCCCATATGGGATGCTGGAACTGCAGGCGGTGGCTTTACTCACTACACCATGGCACCGGCCCCTCTTCCATTACATTTTATCATCCTTTTATTTTTCTGGTAAGAATTACTATATAATGTCAGAACATTGGCTACCCTGAAGCGCGTTCTGTGGAAAGCTTTGCTATATTTCATAGTCTGAAGCTCCACATGTAACAGATATGGGTCCTTCAAAAATAATTTTTACTTCCAAATGGATCTTTTATCTTCAACTAGAAATCTAAGCCTTTAAGTGAATGTTCATTTTGGATTTAGATTTTTGGTCATAGGAAAATAATGAGAAGGATCTGCATCAAAGTGAGCAAGTGCCCCTCTTTGTTGCCACAGCCAGTCTCTTACCTACACTCAACTATCTGATCATTTTCTTTTATTCAGTGAGAGAAATTGCAAAGACGGGCTAAAATTATGGAAAACTCCACATACTGTTCTTGGTTATTTCCTGTGATTCTATTCTCTCTTCTCCTTTGCTTACACCCCAATATCCATGGAGGGATCAACTCAGATATATTCTCCTTCACAAATCTCTCAAAACCAGAACATTTCCCTATGTCCCATAGCATTTGTTGGTATTATGTACTCAGAAGTTGCTGTGTAGTGTTAAGTTATGTATGTATAAACTCTCCCATTGTACTAAGGATCTTTGAGGCCAGAGATTCTTTCTTAATGCCTCAGTATGTTGTGTGCTTAATCAGTTATAGCTGAGCTTTTGGAGTGAGTTGCTTTTTAGGGTTTTATACTGATTTCTGTTCATTTTTTACCTCCTACGTTTAGATGTTCCCTAGGTATCATCTTTGGTCTTAGCTTTCTTGTCTCATCTAGTCTTGTCAGCTTTCATAGCCTAAGCACATAAGTTCATCTGTATGTCCTTATTCTAGCCCCTAATCTGAACTTTGTGTCTGATTCACCCGCTGTAACTCAAATGTAATACATCCTCAGCTGAAGTCACCATTGTGCCATCTAGAATTGCATCTGATCTTTGGTAGGAATTTGTTTCTGGAGTGATTTTGTTAAGATCACTCTTAACACTCACATCTTAAGAAGTCTAACTCCTTTTCCTGACTTTGTTTTTGTTTTTTACGTAGACTAACTCAATCGCTTCTTGGCCTTTTGGCTAAGATCAAGTATAAGTAGAATAACTCAGATGCTGTCTTGTCCACCCATCTGATCAGCTCTTGGATATTCTTGTTTCTAGATGGAAATGTTTCACGTACAGTAATGCTGTGTACAGGTCCTGAGACGTGTCACTAGGAAGTTTTGTCATGTATACATCATAGAGTACAGTTACACAAACATAAATGGCATAGTATATTAAACACCTATGCTGTATAGTATAGCCTGTTGATCTGAGGTTACAATTCTATACAACATGGTACTATGTGTGGTATGTTACTATGCTGCATACTGTAGATAATTGTGACAAAGTGGTACATATTTATACAGCTGAATATGGGAAAACAGTGTAAAATATATTATAAAAGATGATAAATGGTATACCTTTATAGGGCACTTATCAAGAATGGAGCTTGTAGGACTGGAAGTTGCTCAGTATGAGAGAGAAGTGAAAGTAAAGAGCTAAGATTATTTAACTATCACAGACTTCATAAACACTGTATATTAAGGATGCACTACATTTGTAAAATTTTCTCCAACAAATAATTTGAAAGCTTTTAAAAACTTAAACTCTTTCATAATAACATTTAGCTTAAAACACATTATGCACAAACCCTTTCTTCGTATCCTTATTCTATAAGATTTTTTCCATTTAAAATTTTTAAAATTTGTAAACATTTTGTTCAGACAAATATATTAGACTGCACCAACACAGGGTCACTTCTTGACTGATGGGAAGGTCTTCAGGTGCAATAACACATGGAGCTGTTGTCTCCTGTGGTAGGAATGCTGCCTTCTGCAGCCTCTACAAAGGACCTGCTTGAGGTTCTTCCTGAGATGTTGGCCTTTTCATACATATGTTCATAGGTGTTTGCTTGGGTCCTTTTTTCATCATAGATTTGCTAGCAAGCAGCAAATACACCATGAACACTGCTCTCTATTAGTGAACACCTTTGGGTGTTGGGTTTTCAAACATTTTTTTTCTCAACCATTTGTGAGATAGCAATCATAGTAACACCAGACTGAGTGAGTCCTGTTCTCTCTCAGAAGGAAGCTGACCACTGACCGCCTGTCTCACTGGCACCACTCTTAGTCATAGAGTTTAAGTGTTATTACAGAAGGATCAGCAAGATGCCTGAAGGGCTAACTCCCAAAGAACAGTAAGAGACATGGGTTCCAACCTCCAGCTCCCCATTACTTTGTAGAAGTATAAAACCTTGTCTCTTCAACTGCCTGCCCAGGTTAATCCTTGCTGTACCTGTGCTTGGAGCTATAATGAGTAAGGCACAGATACACAGAGTACTGTGGAAACCAAGGCAATTCTTGACGTAGAGGCCACAAAAAATTTAAAAAGGCTAAAAGGAGGCATTGATGCCTAAACTGAAACTCAACAAATGAGTTGAAATTTGCCTGACCAAAGGTGAAGTTGGGGAGGGGATGTGGAGTCAGCATTCAGGACAAAGGCATCTCAGAATCACGGCGTGGTAGAGAGGAAGGGAGCCAAATAGAGTAACTATTGTGTGTGTGTGTGTGTGTGTGTGTATATAATGTATATATATATTGCATATATATATGAGATATACACTCACATGCATATACATACATGCATACATATATAAATTTAAACATATATATTTGAAAAAGAGAAGGGGTGGGAAGATAGATAGGTCTTCCATCTGCTGGTTCACTCCCCAAATGACCCCAAAAGGCTGGGGTTGGGGCTGAGCCAGGCCAGAGCCAGGAGCCAGGAGCTTTCTCTGGGTCTCCCACGTGGGTGCAGCAGCCTATCCTCTGCCGCTTTTTGAGGTGCATTAGCAGGGAGATGGATTGGATGTGGAGCAGCCAGGACTTGAACTTCTACCCATATGGGATACTGGCATTGCAGGCGAAAGCTTAATATTCTGTGCTACAGTGTTGACCCCTAGAATCCCTTATGTACATTGCACTAATCCTTTCTTAGTTTCTTCTGTGGCACTTTATTTGCATTTTATATCTAAGGATTCCTGTTCACTTCAAGTTGTAGTGGACCTGATGCTACACCTGTGACTTATGCTCTGCTCCCACTAACTACTTTTAGCAGCTCTATTGTAATCTTAAAGGGCCACTGTTACTTAGGGAGTCTATGGTGTGTGTGTGTGTGTGTATGTGTGTGTGTGTTTGACAGGCAGAGTGGACAGAGAGAAAGGTCTTAGACATTATTTTAGCAAAACCTTTATTTTCTTATGTTTTAAAAGATGACTTTTTAAAGATTTATTTGAAAGTCAGAGTTACATAGAAAGAGAAGGAGAGACAGAAAGATCTTCCATCCGCTGGCTCACTCCCCAGTTGGTCATACCGGCTGAAGCTGTGCTGATCCAAAGCCAGGAGCCTCCTCCCAGCCTCCCACACAGGTGCAGGGGCCCAAGGACCTGGGACATCTTCTACTATTTTCTCAGGCCATAGCAGAGGGCTGGATTGGAAGTAGAGCAGCCAGAATTCGAACTGGCACCCACATGGGATTCCAGCACTGCAGGCAGTGGCTTTACCTGATACACCACAGTGCTGGCCCCAAGATGGCTTCTTGTTAGTAGCACCTGTGGTGCATTTAAAGCACGAGTACGTACACAAAACTTCACGCGTATTTTCAGAACTGTATATTTCTGGTCAAATGAAAAAAATAAGAAACTGGCTTTTGCTCTGCTGGATGACCTTGAACAAATTGTTTACTTGTTCTGTCACGTACTTCTGGCTATAAAACTGAGATGAAGGTGTTAGTCCTGATACAACCAAATCATTTTGATATTGTAGGGAATTAATGAACTGGTTGTAAAATATTTTGTTCTGCTTAGATTACCTGAATAGATGATGTTACCATTAATATTATATATTATCTTCAACACAGTGGACTAGCTAATGATGCCATTGTATTATCTAATATTTGATTTAATTAAAATTACATGTGTTATTGGTATGCATGTTGCAATCTTGTCCTCCTGCAAATGGCAACTGAGTATTAACACAAAATTTCAAATTATGCATAATTACAAAATTTGCAAGAATTTATCAGCACCAGGGAAAAAGAAGGAATAAGAAAATGTTCATTAAGACTCAGGAATTTCAGGGACTGGTGCTGTCCATAGAAAGTTAAGCCTTCACTTGTAGTACTGGCATCCCATATGGGTGCTGGTTTGAGACCTGGCTGCTCTACTTCAGATCCAGTTCCCTGCTAATGCATCTAGATCAGCAGCAGAAGATGGTCCCAAGTCTTGGGCCTCTGCACCCATGTGGGAGACTCAGAAAAAGCTCCTGACTTCTGCCTTCTGCCTGGCCCAGCTCCTTCTATCACTGCCATTTGTGGAGTGAACCGGTGGATGGAAGATATCTCTCTTTCTCTCTCTCCTTTAAAAAAAAAAAAAAGACTCAGGAATTCCAGTCACAGTATTTCAGAAAAAAATTAGATTATTTGATTTATGATATCTGTAATCTTTACATATTCATTTTCATCCAAGGATGGTTGAGTCTTCTCAAGTGTAGTTTGTAGTGGCAAGAAGTCCAGAAATTAATAAAACAACCTCGGAGACCGGGTTTATGGTACAGAGGATTAAAGTGCTGCCTACGTTGCTGGTACCACATATCATGGCATCCGTTCAAGTTCTGGCTGCTCCACTTCTGATGCAGCTATCTGCTAATGTGCCTGGGAAAACAGCGAAAGATGACCCAACTGCTTAGGTTCCTGCCACTCACATGGGAGACTGATTGAGTTCCAGGCTCCTAGCTTTGACCTGCCCATCCCTGGCCATAGTGGTCATTCGGGGAGTGGACCAGCATATGGAAGATTCTTCTCTGTCTCTCTGTCTTTCTCTAGCTCTGACTCTGATTCTACTTTTCAAATAAATAAATCTTTTTAAAAAATCAGCTGTATTCACAATAGCATTAAAACATACTTTAAAACAATTTTTTAAATAAAGCGCACAAGAGTAGTATTGAAAACAACAAAATGTTTTTTGAAAAAATGAGAGATCTAAATCCATGGAAAGATGTGACATGTTTATAGATCAGAAGGTTTCATATTGTTAAAACTGTATTAAGCCCCACATTAATCTACAGATTAAGCACACTTTATCAAAGATCTTGCTGGATTTTTGTTGTTGTTGTCATTGTAGATTTTCACAAGCTGATCCTAAAATCACACAGTAGTATTAGGGAGCCAGAGTTACCAAACTACAATGAAAAAGAAGGTCAGAATGGGAGGACTGACACTTAGCAATTTTAATGATACTCCAGAACTACAGTAATGGAGACAACAGGCGTTAGCATAAAGGTCTACACATCAGTGGAATAGAATTGAGAGTCCAGAAATGTACTTTCACAGTCAACAGATTTTCAACAAGTGTACTAGGACTGTGAAATCAGGAAATAAAAGACATGTTAATGTTTTTTTGTTTGAGCAACTATATATTCAAAGAATGTTTAGACCTCTACCTCGCACCAAGCACAAAAATTAACTCAAATCACATTATAGCTAGAGCTATAAACTCTTAGAGGCAAGTAGCAAAGTAAGTTTAGGAAAACTTGGTTTTCCTTGGTTAGGTAATGGTTTCTTAGATATTACATTAAAAACATAGTCAACAAAGAAATTAAAAAAAAAAAAACTCAAGCTTTGCTTATGGGAATTAAGTACAAGTACTTTGGAAAACAGTTTGGTAGTTCCTTTAAATATTTAAAGATACAGTTACCATATGTCCCAAGAAATATGAAAGCATTGCTATGTAAAAGCTGGTACACAGATGTTTCTGGCAGTATTATTCATCAAAAAGTACAAGTAACCCAAATGTCTATTGATGAATGGATAAATAAAATATGATATATCCATATACTTGAATACTGCTTGGCAACAAAAGTGGACAAAATACTTATACATGCTATCACATGGGAGAATGTTGAACACATTATGCCAATTAAAAGAGGCTAGACACAAAAATCATATATTGTATGATTCCTTGTATAAGAAAAATTCTTCAAATTTATATGAAGAGAAAGTAGATGAATAGTTGCATAGGACTGGAGCTGGGGGTGGAAATGGGGATTAACTGGTAATGGATATGAAGTTTTTCTTTGGGTTGGTGTAATTTTCTAAAATTGTGTTAGTGACAGCTTTTGAATTTGACAGTCTGTTGATTTGAACACTTCAATGGGTAAATGTCATGGTATGTGACAACTTAATGGAACTGTTTTTAAAACCAAGGTATTTCATAGTGGTCAGTAAAATGACAGAAAGCAAGAGTTTTTGAATTGAGCTTTGTATTTCATAGAGATATCTTCAGGGCTGCCTTGGGTATTCAGGGGCCTTCTTTGAACTTCTATATAGATTCCAGTTCCAGATAGGATTTTGATTGGGAAGTGGATTGTACTGCCTTTAAAAAATAAAATGGGAGGCCAACGCCACGGCTCAATAGGCTAATCGGTCCTTCTGTGGCGTCGGCACCCGGGTTCTAGTCCCGATCGGGGCGCTGGATTCTGTCCTGGTTGCCCCTCTTCCAGTCCAGCTCTCTGCTGTGGCCTGGGAAGGCAGTGGAGGATGGCCCAAGTGCTTGGGCCCTGCACCCGCATGGGAGACCAGGAGGAAGCACCTGGCTCCTGGCTTCAGATCAGCGCAGCGTGCCAGTCATAGCAGCCACTTCGGGGGTGAACCAATGGAAAAGGAAGACCTTTCTCTCTCTCTCTCTCTCTCTGTCTAACTCTGCCTGTCAAAAAAATAAATAAATAAAATTGAAGCAGTTACTTAACATTCATCTGTTCTCAAGGATTAGTCTTAGCAAAAAACATTTTTTAAAAAAGATCAGTTTATTCATTCATTTAATTTATTTCTATGTGCCTTGTATTTTTCTAGGCATTAGGAGTTACAGTAATAAACATAGAATAAAATTTTACAAGAAAAGTTTTTTTCTCATGCAACGTTTGTTGTGATGGGACACACAATCAGTGAACAACCAAAATAAATAAAATTTCAAGCAATGATAAAGCCCATTTTTGTCTTTATACATGGTAAGTCCATGTAACTATTAAAATAATTTTCCTTTAAAAATGTAGGTTGTATGTATCTGATCACAATGAAGTAGAAATTATTTTTCTTTTGCATTTTGAGTTTTTCGTATAATCTGCTATATTGTTTTCACTTATTAACCGCATCTTTTTAATTTTTTGCTGGTTGCTCTAGAGTTTACAATTTTTATCTGTAATTTACTGTTATGTAGCTTTTAAATCTTTTTGTAAAAGATGCTTTAAGCAGTGTATATTCATTTCAGTCTTTCTCCTCATTCTATTACTGTCTTATGTTTTATAGTTATATGGATATAGTAATCTCTACATTTTTTAAAAAGGCTTATTTATTTATTTGCAAGACAGAGCTACAGAGAGGCAGAGGCAGAGAGAGAGAGGTCTTCCATCAGCTGGTTCACTCCCCAAATGGCTGCAGTGGCTGGAGCTGTGCTGATCCGAAGCCAGGAACCAGGAGCTTCTTCTGGGTCTCCCACGTGGGTGCAGAGGCCCACAGACTTGGGCCATCCTCTACTGCTTTCCCATGCCATAGCAGAGAGCTGGATCAGAAGTGGAACAGCTGGGATTTGAACCAGCACACATATGAGATGCTGGCACTGCAGACTGGGGTCTTAACCTGCTATGCTACAGCACTGTCCCAATCTCTACATTTTTAATTTTGCTTTTAGCTTTCACTTATCTTTTAAAAAGCTTAAAAGCACAAATCCAGTTAAATTTATATATTTTCCTAAATTCACGATGTACAGTGCTCTTTAATCTTTTTCACCATGTTTTCACCTGATAACATTTTCCATTTTTCTCTTTCTAGCTTTTTTCTTTGTGACGTTGAAGTCTTCTGAACACAAACTCTCTTTTGTTTGGTTTTAAAAAGTTTGGTTCCATTTTGAATGACTTTTTCATTGCATGTAGACTACCAGAAAAACAGTTTAGTTTTTATTCTGAATGTGAAGATGTTCTTCCACCAGCTTCTGGTTTGTATTCTTTCTCATGAAAAGTTAACGGTAACTCTTGTGTCTTCCCTGTGTATATTTTTTTCTTCCCCCTGGCTCCTACCCACTGCTCTGTAAGAATTTCTATTTATCACTGGTTTTCAGGTATTTCATTATTGTGTGTCTTTTTAAAAAATTCTGTTTGAAATTTGTTGATTTTCTCTCTACCCACCCTCCCTCATTTATATTCGAGTTGTTATTTTTTAAGTAATTTGGCAAATTTTAAATAGTGTATCTTCAATACCTCCTTCTGTGCCTTTGATGACTTGTGTGTTGTGTTGCTTGTTGTTGGCCTTGTTTACTGAGACTGTTTCAGCTCCTCCCCACCAACTGCAGCCATGGTTCAGTTGGTATCGTTTCTATTCCCCTGACTTCAAACTCACCAATCTTTTATTTCATTTCAGGTGCTTTATTTTTTTTTTTTTAACTCTAGGTGTTTGTTCTATTTTGTATGTTTTCATGTAGATCCACTGTCCTTGAGGCTCTTCAAATCCTCTAATGTCTATCTGTGCGCATAGTTAATATGTGAAAGTTCATTGGAAGCCCTGAGTATTCCATTTTCTCTTTGATTGCTGCATCTCTTTACATGGTTTGCTTTTTCTCCTGGTTGAGCATGCATTTTCCATTAAAAAGTATATTCTTGCAGCAAACTACATTACACATCAACCTGCAATGATCAAGCCTGGCTTTGAGGTTTTTTGTTCTTGTGTTGTGAGGCTTTGAGGTTTTTTGTTCTTGTGTTGTGAATAGTAGTCTTCCTTGCTGGGTTTATTTAACTCTAATGCCAGCATGTGGGCTTCCATGGTTTCTGCTGAATGCACAGGCATGGACTGAACTGTCCATGGGGCTCTGATGCCTTCCAGCCCTGTGTGCTCTAGCAGTTGCTCATGCAGTGTCATGGCAGTCATATACAGCTTGGCATTTAGAGTCCAGGGGGTGCATATGCAGATTGCTGAACTTCAGCCTTAAAACCCTTTCCTTTTTGCGTTTTTCGTGCAAATTCCCCTGACTTCTCCTCATCTGACAAAATTATGTAGCCTGTCTTCCATGGTATGCTTGGTGCTTAGGGATGCCAGTGTAGTGACAGAAAACACTTGTTTCTCCTGTTTTCTTTTGTTTTTCCATTGTTTACTGCAGGAAGGCTGGTCTAGTGCTAGTTACTCCACACTGACTGGCCACGCCTTCTTTGTTGCTATTGTTTGTTGTTTCCTTTGTTAATGCAATGACTTCCCCCTGCCATACCATATTCCCATATCTCTCCCTACCTTGTCATATTTCCATATCTAGAACAAATTCTGATGCATAGTAAGTACTTAGTAAGTGCTGGCTGAATACGTTAGCCTGCAGTTAATCTTTGTTCAGTCGCTCCTTTGCTGTCTCCAGTGTGCATTTCAGTGTGCCTTAATCTCCCCTAGTCTTAAACAGCCACCTCTAGACCTGCTGATGCTTAATCTTCACCCTGCTTCAGTCTTGACTTCACCCAGCAGCAGCTCCCTTGCATTTGTCCTCACCAGCGTTACTTAAGGGTCACTGTTGCTGCGATCAGTGAACCTGTCTCAGCCCTAATCCCCCTTGATTCCTAATGGCATTGGACACTCTTGACGCTCGTGGAAATCTCTCTACCCTTGACTTTCTTGATGCAATAGGTTTCTACTTCCTTTCTTTCAGGGTGTCCCCTACTCATCTGGCTTCTTTTTCTCTTACCAGGCACTCTTGGGGTACTGTCTATGGTCTTTGTCTAATTCCTCACATTGTTATGTAGCACTCTCAGATGCGTCCATCACATAAATTGCCATCTGGAAGCTGGTGTTTTTAAAATGCATATTTTCATGGCCACACACTCTTAGGAGTTTCAGATTGAGGTAGAGTTCTGGCTGTTGACTTCCTTGTCCCTCAGGCTCGCAATCTCAGTGTGTTCCGTATTGAAATAACCATTGCTCTTACCCCTCTGACATTCTCGTTTCTCGAGATTGCAGCTTACTTAGGTGTCTCTGATTCTGACGGTCTTCTCCTGATTCTTCAGCACATTCTGTGCTTTATCTTTCTTAACACCTAGAGTCTTGGTTTTGAAAGAGCCTTGGAATGCACTGGCAGGGCCCCACGTCTGTTTCCCTCACTGAAGGAAGTTCTTTTTAAAATTTGTACTTGAGAAGCAGAGAGGGACACAAAGCGAACACGCTCCCATTCACTGGTTCCCTCCCCAAATGCTTGCAAGAGCCAGTTGTGAAGCTGGGAGCTGAGAACTGTACCCGGGTCTCCTGTGTGAGGAGCAGGCACCTATCACTTGAGCCAAACTGTTGCCTTCTCGGGAAGTCACTTAGTGTTGGCAGAAAGCTGGAGTGGCGCATCCAGCACATGGGACACAGGCATCCCAACCAGCACCCTACCTGCTAGGCTGCATGTCAGACTTGAATTTCTTTGATGGCAGGAATAGTTGTTCTCAGTAAGTGCTTAGCATATATTTATGGATGGGCACAGGAAGTGAATACTTCTTTCATTGAATGTGAGATGTAGTTTATTCTTCTGCTTTTGAGCAATACATACATGTACTGCGTTTTAGTAATTTCTGGGAATAGCTGCGGTACTGAATGCAGGTCATGGCAGCCCGGAAGCAGTAACAAACTCGATGTTTCACGGCAACCTCAGGAATGAGGTGTGTCTGTGCCTGTGGGCTGTAGATGCATTCACCCCTCTGCCTTAAAAAGTAACCAGGATTTAGGAGCACACAGTTTCAGACAGTGGTATTTGCAGATTGACTTGAACCCCAGGATACAGGTAGCGTAAATGCAGGAGAGTGTTTGGGCTTTTTGTGTTGTTTTTCTCATATTTATGATGAGTGTCTGGGCTAACCCTGGAGCCAGAGCTCCTTGGTTTTAAATTCCAGTTCTGCCAAGTTTTACCTTTCTATGTTTCAATTCCCTTGCCTGTGAATTGGGGGTAGTGATAAAACACGCCTTCTGAGAGGGAATGTTTCAAAGCACTGAAAGTGGGACTGGTACACAATAATGGTTGTTTAGGGGGTTGGGGAATACTTAAACCACGCTGAGGCTTTTTTTGACACCTCCGTCTTACAGACTCAAAGCTGAGATGTGAACAGCTGGGTGTTCTTCAGGGCCTCTCAAGTAACAACAGTGGTCTCTTGGTCTCACCCATGCCCAACTGCTTGCTCTCTGACCACCAGTTCTCCCTAACATCACAGGGCAGACCCCACTTTGGGGCTTTCCTGCCGTGGGTCCTTGGGAGGACTTCTGTAAGAAAAGCAACATGACAGGAAGAGAGAGCCCTCTAGACACATAGAAAATGAATGTTTGGAATCTACATTTTAGAGAAGAGAATGTTTAGAATTCAATTCAGGCTGCACATCACCTGGTGGGCTTTAAAAATTATAGATGACGGCCGGCGCCATGGCTCAATAGGCTAATCCTCCACCTAGCGGCGCCGGCACACCGGGTTCTAGTCCCGGTCGGGGCACCGGATTCTGTCCCGGTTGCCCCTCTTCCAGGCCAGCTCTCTGCTATGGCCCGGGAGTGCAGTGGAGGATGGCCCAAGTGCTTGGGCCCTGCACCCCATGGGAGACCAGGAGAAGCACCTGGCTCCTGGCTTCAGATCGGCGCCGTGCGCTGGCCGCAGCGGCCATTGGGGGGTGAACCAACCACAAACGGAAGACCTTTCTCTCTGTCTCTCTCTCTCTCGCTGTCCACTCTGCCTGTCAAAAATAATAAAATAAAAAATTTTAGATGTCTGGGTCTTACCTCAGACTAATTAAATCAGAATCCCTGTTGGTTAAGGGTCAGGTACTTAGCAAAGCTCTCTGGTGGTTCAAACATATCTGTGGTAGACAACCATGGACATAGAGCTGGAATTGGGCTCATTTATTATCTTGTTCCTCCAGATTTTCTTAAGGGATTGCCTTATCCAGAGTAGATCTCATAGTGTTTTCCATGTGCTTGGACCAGAGGATTTTTTTGCTCTGTAGCTTTGCAAACCACTGTTTGCTGGCAAGGGATGAACACTATGCAAGGTGAGGCAGGAGCCAGCATGTCTCAAAGAGTTTAAAATTTTATAGAAAAGCATATCCGAATATTCATTATGGTTGGTTTGAACAGAAATTCTGCCACAGTAGATACTACCAATAGTATCTTGACTTCTTGAATTTTTATTTTATCTATTTTCACTACCCACTATTTAGTTGTTAATGTCATATTTACTATTGTTAATGTCATATTTACTATTGTTAATGTCATATTTACTATTGATATTCTGATTTTTAATGCATATGCATAGTGAATGGAAGAGGAATTGAAGGGTATTGAGAGTTTGGTTTTGGAGAAGGAATGTCTTTCTCTTTTTTTCAGACATCCTTTTTAGCTATACCAGGGCATGTTATTCTTAACAAGGAAGGTAGATTTCTGGTATCTAATCATCATAATCACTTGTAGCAGTACAGCCATTAAGTGTCACTCGTCTTGAGAGAGAAGCATAACACTTAATTTTAGGCAGAGTTACCGTAATGTGCTTCTGTGTTAGTTTTGTGATCTATGAATGGGCCTTTTGTAAAAATTCATTCAACACATGTTCATGGATCTTGTTCATTGTGCCAGTTAAATTCTAAATGCTTGGGAAACATCAGTGAGCCAAACAAATTCCTGTTCTCATTGAGCTTTTACTTAGTGGCAGGGCATGGGGGCAGAGAATAAATACTAAACAGACTAGTTTGTTGTCTGGTGCTAAATGCACTGGGACAACAATAGGAGCAAGCGCAGGGGTGGGGTTGCATGAGCTGCAGTTTAACCTGGGTGACCCAGAGATGCCTCTTAGAGGTGCTGCTGTTTCAGGATGAGTAGGGATGGGGGAGCTTCACCTTGGCCTAGAGTGGAGCCAAAGGAAAGCTGCATAGATGACAGGAACTGTGCCTTGGATCCTTTCATGAGGATCTCCTTTTTACTTGAGTAAGAAGGGTACCTTCAGAACAGGAACTGGAAAGATGACTGACTGCTCCACTGGTGTGTGTGGGAATTCAGAATGGAAGCAGGGGACTAGGACAGGAGATGGAATTAAATTAGGGGTCAGCACAGGGGTGTTGATGGTGCAGGAGATGGGATTAAATTAGGGGTCAGCACAGGGGTGTTGATGGTGAAAGCAGAGGAACAGTGAGTGGCTATGCAGTAACCCAGAAAGAGAAGGGGACAGTGCCAAGGGCTGGTTTGGTAGGGATGTATTTGGTGACCCAGCTGGCAGCATTGTGCAGTAAACTTGGGGTCTGAAGAGTAGTCCCAGGTACCTCCAAGCTGTGGCCATTAGTTCAGGTCATGTGGAATTTTACTTCTTTCTTGATGAGCAGTTACAACATAATTTGGTAGCTTTTGAAAACTATCCTATATTTAGATCATTCTTTATTTTTAAATGCTTAGTGACAATATCTATAGCTATTTACATTTTCTTAAGATTTCAAGGGTAAGGATTTTAAATAAAGCTCTAGTTCAAAAATAGCCTCAATTTTTTGAAGCTTTAATTATTTAAAGCTCAATGAGTAGATCATTTAGGCCATTTTCCTTACTTTAGTACTGTACATAAAATATTCCTATTTAATGAACATTTAACTTACTGGTAAAATTTGCTAATCAAATTGTCAGACTCTGTTAAATGGCTTGTCAAAATGTCTTTTTTTTAGCAGTTATTCCTGTCTATGTATTGCTGTGGATTCCTCTAACTCATTTTTCCTGATAATTTTTTTAAGTGACTGTATTCAGCAAGCAGTTATTAAAAAAACTTTATTATAAAAATAAACTCATTGTAGAAAATTAGTAAAGCATTAGAAGCTTTGTATGGCAAAAAATAAAAATAAGCCCAGCCACAATTTTACCTCTTTTTAAAATAGACTTTTTAATTTATGTTTATATTTTATTGTTTGAGAGCCAGAGGGACCACATGAGACAGACAGGGCTCCTGTCCTCTGCTTCTTTCTCTACGTGCCCAGAACAGCCATGGCAAGACCGGAACCAGGAGCCAGGAACTGAATCCAGGTCTTCGATGTGAGTTGCAGTGATGAAACCCAATCTGGGTGTACATTAGCAGAAAGCTGGAATCTGGAATCTGGACTGCAGCTAGGGCTTAACCCAGGTTGTGGGATGTGGATTTTGTAGCTATTAGGCCAAATGCTGCCCCTAGGCTTTACTTTATAGAGCAGTTTTTGGTTCCCAGCAAAATTGTGGGGAAGGTACAATGAATTCTCATCTACCCTGTACTCCTGCACACACATAACCTACCATGTTATCAGTATCCCCCACACATGGAGTGGACCTGCATCAACGTATCATTACCACAGAAAGTCCATAGTGCCCATTAGAATTCACTATTGCTGTTGTACTTTCTGTTGGTTTGGACAAACTTCAGGAGCACTTATCTACTGTGACAGTAGTTTCTTGTCTTAAAAATCCTCCATATTCTGCTTATTCATCCCTTCTGCCCTCCAATGCCTGGCAACCACCAATCTCTTAACTCTGATTTTTTTTCCCTAGACTTATATAATTGGAGTCACACAGTGGGTAAACTTTTTACACTACCTTCTTTCACTTTGTACTATGCATTTAAGTTCCTCAATGTGTTTTCATGACTTGATAATCCAGTATTTTTTGTGCCAAATAGGATTCCTTTGGCTGAATGTACCAAAGTTTCACCTACTGCAGGACCTCTTGGTTGCTTCCAAGATTTGGCGATTAGGAATAAGGCTGCCATAAACATTTGTGGGCAGCTTTCTGTATGGGCCTGTTTGCACCTCCTCTGTGTAATCATCAAGGAATTTGATTGCTGGGTGGAAGTGTATGAAGTGGTTTAGCTTTCAAGAAACCACAAAACCTCCTTCTAAAGTGGCTGCACATTTCTCATTCCTGCGAGCAATACGTGAGCCTTTGAGTTGCTTCACTTCCTCCCTAGCACTTGGTGAGGTCAGAGTTCTGGGTCTTTCCTGTTCAAATAGTTGTGTAGTGAGTGATATGTTGTTTTAAACCTCACTGATGACAAATGATTTATAACATCTTTATAATATGTTATATATCTTTATAATATATATAATATGTCTTTATAATATACTATATGCTTATTTTTCTATCTATAGACTTAAAGTGTCTGTTAAATCTTTGACCTGTTTTGCAGTTAATTAAGGTTCCAGCAAAATTAGTTAATTGTTTGAGGCAACCACTGTTAACAGGTATTATTTCGTTCCTTTATATTTCTCTGCTTTTTGGTATGGATGGTTGAGATTTGGGGTAAATATCATTTTGTGGCCATGTTCCCCTCTTAAAATCACAATGAAATCTTTTCCTGTTTTGTTAACCATGCTTTTGGCCCTTGTAAGAGCTTTTAAATGTAATGAGATTTGGCAGTCACCTATTAGAAAATGTTCTTGTATTGTGCGTAAAATGGTGCATTAGTATTTTAGAAGTTGAATCTGAAGCAGAGTTGCAGGGACTCGAACCAGGCACGCTAATATGGGATGTGGGTCTCAAATGTTCACCCTTGTGCTATTTTTAAGAGTACATCCTATGGCCCAAGTGCTTGGGCCCTGCACCCCATGGGAGACCAGGATAAGCACCTGGCTCCTGGCTTCGGATCAGCGCAGTGTGCCGGCCACAGTGCACGGGCCGCAGCGGCCATTGCGGGGTGAACCAACGGAAAAGAAAGACCTTTCTCTTTTCTCTCTTTCTCTCTCTCACTGTCCACTCTGCCTGTCAAAAATAAATAAATAAAACATTCTCCTGATTCCTAAGTGAAGTAGTTTTCCAGCATCCATGATCTCTTAATGAATTTGTTTCTAATTTTCTACTAGAGATATTTTTGTAAATAGTTCTATAAATACAAGTACTAGGTCTGCCTTTGTACAGTGTATTATGAGTTTGTGCAAATGATAATTTGGAAAAGTCGTTGAATGTCTAGTGTGAAGAACTCTGGTGTTGTCTGACAATGGATTTGAAAGGTGTCCAATATCAGACGTTCTGACTTCAAAAGAGATGGATACAAAATCACTCAGAAAAGCACTCCCTTTCCTAAGAACTCACTTACTGTAATGGACTTCACTACTGTAACCTGGGGACCAGAGAAAGCACTCACTCGAGGAGCAGTGATGTGCCATGAGGGTCAGATCAGCCTACTGTTAGCATCCACTGTCCACAACCAGGTTGTTTTTGGTGAGTGGGGGTGAGGGAGGATGAAGTATGGAGGGGTGTGTGTTTGCCTTTCTTAGAGAATTAGAGTTTTAAGCAAACAGATTCGTTTTTTTTCTCTATAACTTATGCTGCATACATCTTTCATAAATATATAAACCCTTATTGGCCAGCACTGTGGCGCAGTGGGTTAATGCCCTGGCCTGAAGCACCAGCATCCCATATGGGCGCTGGTTCTAGTCCCGGCTGCTCCACTTCCGATCCAGCTCTCTGCTATGGCCTGGGAAAGCAGTGGAAGATGCCCAAGTCCTTGGGCTCCTGCACCCACGTGGGAGCCCCCGAGGAGGCTCCTGGCTTCAGATCAGCTCAGCTCTCTCTCAAAACACAAAACACACAACCCTTATCAAGCCCATTTACACTTTTAATCTGAACCATTTCTAGTTTGAACTCATTCCCTCTGAAAGAGTGATAGTACTTGCCCTGATAGGAAGCTGCCAGTATCTTCAGTGTTTGTAGGAGTGCTCAATTCAGGCATATTCATCATTGTGTACAAATTGGTTGAGCTGGCATTGTGGCATATCTAGTGAAGCCACTGCCTGCAACGCTGGCATCCCCTATGGTCTGAGTTCCATCTGTTAAACTTCCTATCCAGCTCCTAGCTAATGGCCTGGGGAAAAGCAGATGACCCAGGTGTTGGCCCATGCCACCCACATAGGAGACCTGGATTAATCTCCTGGCTTTGGCTTGTGCCAGGGCTGGCCATTTTGGCCATCTGTGAAGTGAACCAATAGATCAAAGATCTGTCTCCATCTCTCCCTCTCTAACTTTTTCAAAATAATTAAGTAAATACAAAACAACCTTGAATTATACCCAGTTTACTCTTCCATTTTCTAGAGCAATAATATTTCTAGTCTTTGTGTTGAACTCTTTTTCAAAATTTATTTATATGTTTTAATATTAATTTGAAAGGCAGAGTTAGAGAGAGAGAGCGCCAAGAGCGAGCACTTTCATCCATTGGTTCACTCCCCAAATGGCTGCAGTGGCCAGAGCTGGGCCAATCAGAAGCCAGGAGCTTCTTCTGGGTCTCCCACGCAGGTGCAGGGGCCAAGGTACTTGGTCCATCTTCCACTGCTTTCCCAGGTGCATTAGCAGGGAGCTGGATCAAAAGTAGAGCAGCCAGACTTGAACTGGCACCCATATGGGATGCTGGTGCTATAGACAGCAGCTCAACCCAGTACATAACAGACTGGCCCCTGTGTGGAACTCTTAATTCCTCTTTTTTTATTTTTATTTATTTTTTTAAGATTGATTGATTTCTCTGACAGGCCGAGTTAGAGAAAGAGAGACAGAGATCTTCCATCCTCTGATTCACTCCCCAAATGGCTGCAATGGCTGGGGCTGGGCCAGGCCCAATCCAGATCCCAGAAGCTTCATCTGTGTCTCCCCCGTGGGTGCGGGGACACAAGTACTTTGCTATCTTTCATTGCTTTCCCAGGTGCATTAGTAAGGAGCTGGATGAGAAGTGGAGCATCCAGGATTCAAACCGGTACCCATATGGGATGCTGGCATCGCAGTCAGTGGCTTTACCCATGATGCTGCAATGCTGGTCACCTATTTCCTGTTAATTATGTTGGCTTGTTTTTATTGGGTGCATTCCATTACTGCTTGAGTTGTACCTGAGTGAATTCTGTATGGCATTAGAGACAGAAACATATTGTGATATATAGAAGAAGAACTCAAGTTGTGCTTTGTTTCCCATGTTGTCCTGATGATACTTGATACTTCTGCTTGCTTTCTGCAGGAACTTATAGTGTGTTTGATTAGGAAGTAGTGTGTACTGCTTAGGAATGCAGGTGTACCTCTCATTGTGACTCAGGGCTCAAAGCCTGTTACTCCTATGGTTGGGGTGAATTATCTTTAATGTATTGCATGCAAATTGTCCCTGTTGACATCACCAACTCTTCTGATAAGGGTCTCAACTCTTCTATGTTGCGTGATCTGTAAGCCTTGAAGTTTATGCCAATAAATGTTTGCTTGACTCAGCACGTTCAGAGAATTCACTGTGCATTTCTTTGCTAGGTCATCATTAAGTAAGACCATGGCAGCACCTGACAATACATAAGTTGCTGTTAATCACAAATGTGTTCCTTGTTGTTATACCAACTGTAGCCAATATTCAATGCATAAATATTTTTCTTAGTTAATAGTAATTTATTTTGTTGTTTTGTTGGTTATTTCTATTTTTTGAATGGCAGAGAGACAGAAATCATCCATATATGAAAGGCAGAGGCCAGGAAAGAAGGAGGTTGGGAGACAGATGGACAGACATACTTAGCTTTCTTATGCTGATTGACTCTCCAATCTGCAACAACTGGGACTGTCAGAGTAGGATGAAGCCAGGAGCCCAGAACTCAGTGCAGTCTCCCACATGTGTGGCAGGGACACAACTACTTGAACCATCACTGGCTGCCTCCCAGGAAATGCATTAACAGGAAGCTGGATCAGAAGTAGATTGGGTACTTAGACCCACACACTCATAGATGGGTTATTGGTGTTCCAAGGTATAACTTAACCCATTGTGTCAAACACTAACCCCTTCTTTGCTAGTTTGTTTCTGTGCCCGTTCTCTTTGAAGAAGCCACCTAGGGATCCTTAAATAGCCAAAATATATAACAGTTTTAGGCTCTTTGAATCAAAACAAAATTTATCTTTGAGAATGTTTGAATAAGGTATTAATTTTATAGTTCCATTTTTTCCCATGTGGAGGATAGTATGTGCTTCTTTAGTATATCCAGTATTGCTATGAGGCAGTAAAATGAATTTCTTAAAGGTGAATAATTTATTTTGTACCATTCTTTCTTGAGAAAATAATACTAATGCATCCTAAAAATTCTTAAGAGGTAAGCCTTTCTTCTCATCAGTTAGACTTTTGGAGATTGGTTGTAGGAAATGATAGTGATAGGATCTAACATTTTTATACTAGCTTATTATGTTTTGGGCAATATTTTATGCATACCTAATTGTATTGCTGTGAAACAGGTACTATTATATTCATTTTTATATGTAGAAATGTTGAAGCCAAGATGAAGTGACTTTTCTAATGCCAAGTAGCCAGTGAATTGGTAAAGTCGGAAGTTCATTTTGCCTCTGTTGAGGCCAGAGATGTGCATGAAAATAGATGTAAAAGATTAATGCTGAATTTTATAATAGTATGACATTTCTAAGTATTCTCTTACATACATATTCAAATACAAACATGTATATAAATCAGAAAACCAACTAACAACATACTGATAGCAGGAGTTACCTCCGGATGTTGGGATTATGAGTGATTGTGTTTGTATGTGTTTTTCTTGGGCACGTTACTGTACATTTTGGGGGAAATTGTCTGAAGTTATTTTAATTTGATTAAAAGTTAGTACCTTTAGATGGACTGTTCTCTGTGGGGAGCAATCCGGACTAGACTAAGTTGCTCGAATTAGGACTTATTCTATGCATCTGCTCTCCCACAATATGGCGCTGGGAGAGAAGTAAACAGCTTCCGCACAGCTGCCTCCAGTTCAACCAATTAACTGTAGGACTTGCTCCTGATTGGAGAGCAGCGTACTCAGCCGAGTTGGGATTGGCGGAGGAGGACTATAAAGGAGGAGAGAGACGGCATGCACCAGAAACATCTATGGGGAACATCTAAGGGAACCCGTGCAGCCCCCAGAGAGCCGGCCGGCGGTGTGCCGCTCCCCTGCGGAAGTGGGGAATGCGGCCAGGGGGAACTGCCCTTCCACGGAGGTGGAAGGGATAGTAGCCAACCCGGGAAGAACCAGCAGCAAACCCGGGGAGGGCCGAGCAGACAGAAAGAACAGCGCAGGGTCCTGTGTTGCTCCTCCACGAAGAGGGGGAGCGACAGTTCTCACTGTGTAAGGCAATTAAAAATGCTGGTTGTCACATTACCAGGATCTTCCCTGGGGACCCTCTTGTTGGGGTCACATTTCCCTCTCGCCCATCTGTTGGCTCAGTGGTTTTGTAAATGGATTCAAGATTTCCACCAACAAGTTGATGTTTCACCCTGCTCTCCTCAAAAGCTTCTGGATAAATCCCCTGCTTGTATTGGTTTAGCTATAAGCAGATATTCAGGTTAGTGAAGAACATCCTCTGCAGTTATCTGTTTACTCCATTGAGCTCTTCGTTAGTGTAATGTTAATAACAAGGCTGGGCGTACAGTCAGGATGCAGCTGTTCGACTTTGCTGCGTCTTGTGCAAACGTCCTGTCAAAAAAAAAAAAACCTTACATTTGGTCATAAAGGGATGTATTGCTTGAGAGTCTGGAAGTTAAATGCAGATCTCTTATACTATGTCAAGAATAGTTGAAACAAATTGTCTTATATGCTGTAATTCTAATATATTTGACCTGATTACTTTAAAATTCAGTTTGGTTAGAGGAATCTCTCCAAGTTTTCCCTAATAAAAAGTGAGTCATGAAGTCCACCTGTTCACTTGATTCCTGTTCCAGTGGGCGTGTTGATCTTTATCTGACCAGCCTCAGTACCAGCACTTTAGAGGTGCTTGGATGGCATGTCTGAACTTGTGTTTTGGCCTGCCTGCTTTCTTGCTTGACCCTGCACAGCCATATGTGTGTGTGGATTAGTTTCCTGTTGCTACTGTAATAAAGAACCCCAGATTTTGCAGCTTAAAACAATGTTCCTATCTTATTTCACAGTTCTGCAGCTCAGTATGGTGTGTGTGACAGTGTCCTCCTCTTAGAGTGTCATGAGGCAAAAATCGAGTTGTCAGTAGGGCTGTCCGTGTTCCTTTCTGGGAGCTCTGAGGATGGAGCGACATCCCAGCTCATTGCAGTTGCCTGGATTCAATTCCCGCTGTCCTGGGATGGAAGCCCCTTTGCTGCGGGCTGCTCACACCCCTTCTCATGTATCCATGCAGCCCTCTCCAGCAACAGCAGCCTGAGTTCCAGTCAGCAGTCTTCTTCCCTGCTCTCACCTCTGTTTTAAGAGCTTATGCTTAAATGCAGAATATTATTTCATTCTCAGAAGAAGAACATCTTCATAGGATCCAGGAATTAGAGACATGGACAATTTTTGGGGGCTGCATGGATACAGCATATGATGCATATGAATGTTTCCCTACTCTCTGTTTATCTTGACAGTGATAAATTTGTGGTAAACATTCTTTTAGAGTGAAGCCAACTTAGTGAAGGTGGAAAATAGAAAAAGGCCATAAATAGAGGAGGCAGTCTTGAGTGGGATGTTGGAGGCTACTTTGGGTTTGATATTCTCAAAATTGAAGAGTCACAGAAGATGGGGAAACCATGATCAACCTAAATATGACATGGGACTGGACATAAGGTTTTTATGGGACGGCCAAGAGGTATATTCACAAAGTAAAAATAAGTAGTAAAAATACATACAATTGTAGGAGAATCATGTAATGGAATTTAGATAGTGATTTCCTGGTTCAGGAAATCCTAAGTTTTCGAGTTAGAAAATAATAAAAGGAAGTGAACATTTCATAAGGATTAGTCTGGAAGTGATAAGCTATTGGATCGAAGGTGTGGAGAGTCTTGACAGGTGAATATGAGATAAAGGGTCTGAGCCATCATCAGGAAGCACCTTCTTTATCCAGTACTCTTAACTATAGGCTTTGTAAGATTTTTAGTATTTCAAGACATAGGGGCCAGCGCTGTGGCGTAGCAGGTAAAGCCGTAGCCTGCAGTACCGGCACCCATGTGGGTGCCGGTTCAAGTGCTGGCTGCTCCACTTCCGATCTAGCTCTCTGCTGTGGCCTGGGAAAGCAGTGGAGGATGGCCCAAGTCCTTGGGCCCCTGCACCGTGTGGGAGACGTGGAAGGAGCTCCTGGCTCCTGGCTTTGGATCGGTGCAGCTCCGGACATTGTGGCCAATCAGGAAGTGAACCAGCAGATGAAGACCTGTCTCTCTGGCTTTCCTTCTCTCTCTGTGTAACTCAGACTTTCAAATAAATAAATAAATCTAAAAAAAAAGCCTTCAGTTATGACTGCATTAATTTCTTCTTTAGCTCTGCTATCTTTTCAGTTTTGTTGTTTATGCTGTCTCTTTTTTTGAGGATCTAATTCAGTAGGAGTGATACATCTTTCTCCTTGTTTCTGACTGTTTCATGTACTTCTCAGATAATCTGTGCTCATCCAGCTTTTTAAGGGTTGCTTCATCTGTTGAATGTGAAGAGCTAAAATTGAGAAATTAGAAGTTATTTTATCAAATCCAGCCAGTGTGTCAATATAATAAGTAGAAGCAAAATTCTGGCTCTTAATTCTGATTCAGTGCCCTGTCCCTCTGGCTGTTGAGAGGTAATTGGAGAGGATGTTTGACACTCAGGTTACACTGAGATGAATAATGTTCCTGCTAAATGCATATGAATTTAGCTTTCTTAAGGGAGATTTATTTATTTGAGAGAGTTACAGAGAGAGGGGGGGAGAGAGAGAGAGACAAGAGAGAGAAAAAGTGTCTTCCATCCACTGGTTTGCTCACCAAATGTCTGTAATGACTGGAGCTGAGGTGATCTGAAGTCAGAAGCCAGGAGCTTCTTCCAGGTCTCCCATGTGGGTGCAGGGGTCCAAGGACTTGGGCCATCCTCTGCTGCTTTTCCAGTTGGATTAGCTGGGAGCTGGATCACAAGTAGGGCAGCTGGGGCTCAAACCAGTGCCCATATGGGATGCTGGTGCTGCTGAGCCATAGTGCTGGCCCCATGAATTTAGCTAATTTTAAAGAGATAATGTATGCATGCTGTGTGAAATAGATACTTGGGGCCCCTGTGTGCAGGAATTGTATCTTTTTCTTAAAAGACTTATTTTTTATTTATTTGAAAGGCAGAATACAGAGAGAGAGGGAGAAACAGAGAGAATCTTCCACTTGCTGGTTTACTCCCTCAATGGCACAACGGTCTGGGCTGTGCCAGACCGAAGCCAGGAGGCCATAACTAACTCCTTCTGGGTCTCCAATGTGGATGCAAGGGCCCTAGCAATTATGCCATCCTCTGCTGCTTTCCCAGGCTGTTATCGGGGAGCTGGATCAGAAGGGGAGCAGCTGGGACTCAAACCTGTGCCCATAGAGGATGCCATCATCGTAGGCAGCAGCTTAACACACTGTACTGTGGCACCAGCCCCAGGAACTGTCTTTGGATCTACTTGGTGGGTCTTGCATCATAAAGGAGCTTTGAGATGTTTATTAAATTAGTGGTTGGTGATTGGCACCACCTAGGTTGCCTTATGAAATATTTTTTTATTTCCTTATCTATAGAACTGCTAGAGGTTGGAGGGACAGCGAACAAGCAAGCAGCACTACTGTCTCTAACCTTGAGTGATAGGGAAACTCCTAGCTTTGAGTACCCTTGGAACAGTCTGGTCTTGTTTTCCATATTGATCTTTCTGGTGGGGGTGAAATTCACACGTATGCATGTCGGTGAGTGTGACCAGCCTTTTCTACGGAGATCTGATTAGTTTAAGTTTAAAGCCACATTTTAGACATGACTTCAGTAAAGGTTACAGGCACTCTTTGGCTCTTAAATTTCATTTCAGAGCAAGAGGTCCCTAAGGGTTGGTTTGACTTATTTAATTACACCGTATAGAACTTGGGTAATAGTTTTATAAAAATCTTCAAGGCAAATTGTGTGATTTAATACAAAGTGGTAAATTGGTAAACCTTTAACATTTGTGTCATGAGACAAGTGATTGAGATCATGATTAAATAAAGGGGAAAATGTAGGTGTATCATATTTGATGAGGAATGACAATATTTGTGTTTTTGATAAATCTAGAAGGAGTGAAATCTCCCAAGAAACATGATGTACCACTGATCCGAATGATACAACTGTTACGGACTCAACAATGAAAAAGCTTGTTGTCTTCGCAACTAACAATTACTAATGTATTCTAGCTGTAGGAGTGTGCTAGGTGCTGAATCCTAGAGGTGTAATCTGCGCTGGTATAGACCTCTTGTAGTGGGGAGGCAGAACCACATGTACTGATGTAGGTTGTGTGCTTCCATGGTAGCTTACCATGGGCCAGTGAGAGCTTGCAGATATACCTAGCATGTAGAAGGTTATCATTGAGTGCTGCACTAGTCAATCAAAGTGACTTGTCCCCACCCTCTTGGTGAATGGTTAGAAGTCTTGCAAGGTTTAGCTGAGACCCACAGTACTCCTGCAGAGTCACTTAGGACGTTTTGCTACCTTTATCCTGCACAGCATGCAGCGTGTGCTTCTGCCCCCAGCATTTTCAGTCCCTCAATGGTTGTGGAGCACCAGAGGGAGTGCAGGACAGGGAGGTGTGGGACACCCAGCCTCTCAGAGTAGAAAAAAAACTGTGACTTGCAGAATTGATATCATATATGGGGGTCTTCAAATTTATGGAAAATGTGTATTATGAAATAGATTTCATTTTTTGCATGAGAATAAATTTAATTTTTAATTCCAGTTTTCCCTGAACTTTTTGAAGTCTCCTCATAGTAACTAAGTAATATGGATCACCTGTCAGTAGACTTTTGATCTGTAACAGTTTAAACTTTTTTTCCTCTTCTGGTCAAGCCAGAGAAAAGGCAGAAACAAGCCAAAATCAAGTCTTTGGCTGAGACAAGAATCAGTTCTGTTCAGGGACAGTAATGTATTTGCTTCCACACTCCTGACTCTCCTCCCCGCCTTGAGGTATCCACCTTGCATGCACATATATGTTATGGAAAACATTCCAGTTCAAAGGAAACTTTTTGTTTTGCCTCTGTTCTTGCAAACGATTTAATATTAGTTTACATTTTTACATTCATGTGCAAAAGTCTAAGTTCATTTCACTGTTTTTTTCTAATCACAGGCATATGAATATGCACTAAAGCTCATTCACTTCCATAATACTGAGAGCTACACCATTGTCTTGTATCTTCTTGTTTAGGAAGTGGACACTATGTTCCCTTTGGCCAGTTGAAGAGGCCACATTTTATTGTCACCTTCAGTTTTCTTTCCTGTGTAAGATGAATTCATGATAAAAGTATGCTGAATCCCTAGTGTGAGCCAGGAACTACTTTCAGTATTGTGATAAACCCGTATAGACATGGTGCCTTTCCCTACAGTGGTGTAGTCCGGTAGAAGATAGATAGTTATATGGTAATGTTGGAATGTGATGAGAACTATCAAGAGGGCATTCAGAGGACTGAGTGGTTTAGGAGAGGACATTATTGCATAATGTTGTATTGGAAAGTTTTTTTTTTTAAACTTTTATTTAATGAATATAAATTTCCAAAGTACAGCTTATGGATTACAATGGCTTCCCCCCCATAACGTCCCTCCCACCTGCAACCCTCCCCTTTCCCACTCCCTCTCCCCTTCCATTCACATCAAGATTCATTTTCGTTTCTCTTTATATACAGAAGATCAGTTTAGCATACATTAAGTAAAGATTTCAACAGTTTGCTCCCACACAGAAATATAAAGTGAAAAATACTGTTTGAGTACTAGTTATAGCATTAAATCTCAATGTACAGCACACTAAGGACAGAGATCCTACATGAGGAGTAAGTGCACAGTGACTCCTGTTGTTGACTTAACCAATTGACACTCTTGTTTATGGCATCAGTAATCACCCTAGGCTCTTGTCATGAGCTGCCAAGGCTATGGAAGCCCCCTGAGTTCACCGACTCTGATCATATTTAGACAAGGTTGTAGTCAAAGTGGAAGTTCTGTCCTCTCTTCAGAGAAAGGTACCTCCTTCTTTGATGACCTGTTCTTTCCACTGGGATCTCACTCGCGGAGATCTTTCATTTAGGTTTTTTTTTCCCCAGAGTGTCTTGGCTTTCTATGCCTGAAATACTCTCATGGGCTTTTCAGCCGGATCCACATGCCTTAAGGGCTGATTTTGAGGCCAGAGTGCTGTTTAGGACATCTGCCATTCTATGGGTCTGCTGTGTATCTCACTTCCCATGTTGGATCATTCTCTCCCTTTTTTATTCTATCAGCTAGTATTTGCAGACACTAGTCTTGTTTATGTGATCCCTTTGGTTCTTAGTCCTATCATTATGATCAATTGTGAACAGAGCTTGATCACTGGGACTAGTGAGATGGCATTGGAACATGCCACCTTGATGGGATTGAATTGGAATCCCCTGGTATGTTTCTAACTCTACCGTTTGAGGTAAGTCAGCTTGAGCATGTCCGGAATTGCACATCTCTTCCCTCTCTTATTCCCACTCTTATATTTAACAGTGATCACTTTTCAGTTAAGTTTCAGCATGTAGGAAGAATTGTGTATTGATTACAGTATTCAACCAAAAGTATTAAGTAGAACAAACAAAAAAAATACTAAGAGGGATAACATATCAAGTTGCTCATCAACAGTCAGGGTGAGGGCTGATCAAGTCACCATTTCTCATAGTGTTCATTTCACTTTAACTGGTTTCCTTTTTGGTGCTCAGTTAGTTGTCACCTATCAAGGAAAACAAGTGGTATTTGTCCCTTTGGGATTGGCTTATTTCACTCAGCATAATGTTTTCCATATTCCTAACAGGGATCACTTTTCAGTTAAAATTTAAACACCTAAGAATAATTGTGTGTTAATTACAGAGTTCAACCAATGGTACTAGAACAAAAAAAATACTAAAACGGATAAAGTATTACATTGTACATCAACCGTCAGGACAAGAGCTGATCAAGTCACTGTTTCTCATAGTGTCCATTTCATTTCAACAAGTTTCCCCTTTTGTGCTCAGTTAGTTGTCGCCAATCAGGGAGAACATGTGATATTTGTCCCTTTGGGACTGGCTTAATTCACTCAGCATGATGTTTTCCAAATTCCTCCATCTTGTTGCAAATGACCGGGTTTCATTGTTTTTTGACTGCTCTATAGTATTCTATAGAGTACATGTCCCATACTTTCTTTATCCAGTCTACTGTTGATGGGCATTTGGGTTGGTTCCAGGTCTTAGCTATTGTGAATTGAGCTGCAATAAACATTAATGTGCAGACAGCTTGTTTGTTTGCCAATTTCATTTCCTTTGGGTAAATTCCAAGGAGTGTTATGGCTGGGTTGAATGGTAGGGTTATATTCAGGTTTCTGAGGAATCTCCAAACTGACTTCCATAGTGGCTTAACCAATTTGCATTCCCACCAACAGTGGGTTAGTGTCCCTTTTTCCCCACATCCTCTCCAGCATCTATTGTTGGTAGATTTTGACTACAAGAAGTTCCGTGAAAAAGTTATTATAATCTACGTGTCAAATACAGTGTTGTTAATCTCCAGGAAGATCCTGGGAAGTGGTCACCTGCTAGTATACCTATCAGTGTTGACAGTTAACACACACACACATACACACACACACACACACACACACTTTCCAAATTGTTATGTGTTATTTGTATATGTTGTAGAAAGACAATTGGATGCACATTTGAATTATGAGAACAAGTGTCAAAACCAAAAATTAGTAGTTTTCTGTATATTTAAAAGAACAAAGGTCATTTGGTAGGTATTCAGGCAGATGCTTGTATTTTGTCCTCTGTAAAGATGTACTTTTTAATAATGCACTTAATATTGCCTGTGGTGAGGACTGTTTTTTTTTCTTTTTTAAACAAATGCAGAACCTGTGTAGATTAGTGATCTGCCTGCACATGACTGTATGCAGTACAATCCCATGTGAGACCCATTCACTGATGTGCCATAGCACTGTCCAATTGCTGTGAGGTTTCTAAATGCTTGTTCTTAATTACAATATCAATATGAGTGTGGAAATGGTATCAATTTATGGTCATACTTTGACCGGCAATGTTAATTTTATCCTCACAAAAAGTCCTGTATTTGTACACTTAGTTCTGTGTTTGTACATACAGACTTGCCATCAACTTATATAGCAAAAATATTACTCTGATTGTGGGCACAGCCTCAGCTGCCTGCTAATGCCTTGGTGGCTGTGAACACAGTATCCTTCAAGTATGGGTTCCAGTCCTTGGTTCCTGACTACATCATGGGGATTAGAAGCCTGCAGGGCCTGGCCTGAGTGAGTATAGCAGCTTTATTGACAACATTGACTCCTTCATTCATTCAACAAATAGTGCCTGAGAGGATGACATTTCAAGAGGGAAAGGAGTGATCTACACAGCTCTGCAGAGAAAGAACTTTCCAGAAAGAATAAATAGCAGAATGAATTGCTTGAGATCTGAGAGATGCGGTCAGGGGCACCACATCATTCAGAGCCTTTTGGGGTGCATTGTGTGGAGCAGGATGACAAACAGTTGGAAGACACTGAGTCAGGGTAGAAACAACATGATTGTACTTAAGCACTAAGGTCACGAGTAGCATGACATGATTGTGTGTTGAGAACAGCACGCAGGGGACAGAGATGAAATCACAAAGATCAGTTAGGAGGCCACTTAAATGATCCAATCAAAGGGAATGAAGTTGATGGCTCAGATGGCAGCCATAGAGATGGTGGAAGCGTTGAATTAGGGATATATTTTATTTGCCTTTTATCTTCTAGTGTTTCTTTACAGAGAACTATATGGTATGTAATGATCTGTAGTCACCCTACTGTACAATAGAACCCCAGAACTCCTTATTCCAATCTAGCTGGAACCTAGTACTCATCCACCTACCTTTCCCCATCACTCCCACCTCACTTTGCTCCCCATCCTCTGGTAACCACTATTATATACACAATTTCTATGAGATTACCTGTTTTTTTTTTTTTTAAGACTCCACAAAGACTTTTTTTAGAGTGAGATCAAGTCATAGTTCTCTCTGTTTGATTTATTTCACTTACACAATGACCTCCAGTTCATGTTGTTGCAAATGAAAAGATTTTGATTTTTATAGCTAAGTAATATTCCATTATTTATAGGTATCATATTTTCCTTATATATTTATCAGTATTCCAGTACTTAGATTTTGTCTTATGTCTTGGCTATTGTGAATAATGCTTCAATAAACATGGCAGTGCAGATGCCTTTTCAATGGACATATTTCATTTCCCCTGGATATATATACCGAGGGGTAGAACTGCTGGATCATATGGTAGTTCTACTTTTTGGTTTTTTGAGGAACTTCCATACTGTTTTCCAAGATGGCTGTAGTAATCTGCATTCCTACCAGCAGTGTGCAGAGCTTCTCTTTTCTCCACATTCTTGCCAAACCCTTTAATATTTTGCCATTTTTGGAAGGTTTGTTTGAAAGACAGAGTTGCAGAAAGAGGGCGAGGGGGAGAAGGTGGGGAGTAGAGAGAGAGAGAGAGAGATCAATCTTCCATCCACTGATTCACTCCCCAGAAGAACGCAATGGCTGGAGCTGGGCCAATCCAAAGCCAAGAGGCAGGAGCTTCTTCCTGGTCTCCCAAGAAGGTGCAGAGGCCCAAGCACTTGAGCCATCTGCTGCTGCCTTCCCAGGAACATTAGCAGGAAGCTGGATCAGAAGTAGAGCATCCAGGACTTGAACTGGTGCCCATAAGGGATGCTGGAGATGCAGGTGCAGGCTTAACATATTATGCCACATTGCCATCATGCTGGGGAAAAATTTTAAAGGTAGTTTTTTAACATATAATATGACCTAACATGCATTTAATAATCATTGTTTTTGAAAGTTTATCAGCCTCCCCTTTTTGTATGAGTATTTGTTTTACACGTGCTTGTGCACCTTTGTCTATGAGTTTTCTCATTGCGGACAGCTATTTGGAGTTATTTTTATTTTTAGTTACATGTTCTTCCATCACTGTTCTGGGGAATGCTGGATGGAATGGTTACTTTCATTTCTCTTTTTCTCCATCATGATTGTTTCCTGCAGTCCCATTTATTCTTGTCAAGTTTTCCTTCATGCCATCAATCTGCCTCATTTGTGTATCCATCCTGTTTCTTTTTCTTTCTTTCAGGGCTGCGAAGAGCCATAGATGGTCTTTTATTTGGTTGGTTTTCATTCTTGATGCATATACAAACCACTGGAGTATGCATTTTTGAATCTTATAGATGTCTTCCAGATAGAGCTTTATATTATTATGAAGATATTTGTCATTTGGGCAGCTCAGAAAGACTTTCTCCATGCGGCTCTCTGCTCACCTTTTATATTTTGCAGACAGCAGCTTGTCAGTTGACTTGGTATTCATGTCTCTTTAGTTGCCGCATTCTGTAATCACAGAAATTCTGCTGTTAATGGCACATCTCAGGTTTGAGGGTATGCTCTAGAAATTGCTGGTGGTTGCTGACCCTATTATTTTGGAATGTATACTGAGTCCGTAGCTTCAAGTGATTGTATTTCATGTAGTATTCCATACACAGTTCTGTAAATGTGTCAGCTTAGCAAACATTTATTCAGTGTTCATGAGGTGTTATAAGTAATACTGTGTGGTCAATATGCTGTCTCTATAAGAATAACGATTTATAATGGAAGACAGACATTAAACTACTGAATAAAACTCATTATAGCGCTACAGATAGTGTTAAGTGCTGTGAAAACAAAAAAGCAGTGTATGAAGATGGAGCTAGAGGTACTGAATGCAGTCAGAAAAGGCTCTTGGGGAGGTGACATTCTAGCACAGCTGTTCGATGTGAGGGACTATACCCAGTTTATGGAAGAGAGCAGCAAGCGCAGAGTGCATGAAGCAGAGCCTGGTGACTGAGGGTCACAGAAAGATCTGAGTGGCAGATGCTAGTTAGCTGGTGGGTGAGGTTGGAGAAGTAGCAGGGGTACTTCAAGAAGCTGATACGATACGGTGAAGGGTTTGGATTTTATTTTACGTCTAAGTCCATGGAGAATTTTCAGTAGAGTAGGCTGTGCATTGGTTTGTGTTTGTCTTAAAAAAAAAGTCATCCTGGTTGCTCTCTGGAGAATAGATTGTAGACTTGCAAGGCAGAGAATTTGAGACTCTT
The DNA here is from genome assembly GCF_964237555.1 of Oryctolagus cuniculus. NCBI lineage: Eukaryota > Metazoa > Chordata > Mammalia > Lagomorpha > Leporidae > Oryctolagus > Oryctolagus cuniculus. The sequence goes on along the minus strand of NC_091443.1, from coordinate 97,074,163 downwards.
AAAGCAGTCTTTGTGAGCAGCATAAGTAGACTTGGACTGTAAAAGTTGGCCTGAAGCTGGAGAAAAGTAGCAATGCTTGGATTAAGTCTTGAAGGTAGAGCAAATAAGCGTGTTATTAGATGGATACTGAGAAAAAGAAGCAAACCCAATTTTGGCCAGACAATGAAGTGAATTACATTGGATTACTGACAAGTGGAAGACTCAGAGAAAAGCAGGTTTGCAGGGAGAAAATTTGGAGTTCCATTTTGGGATTGTTATGGACTCTTCATGGATTTCCCTACCTTCCCTTTCTTTGGAGGCAGTGACAGGTACAGGAGCTGAAGAGTGGGCAACCAGACTAGAGGTGAAGGAGGCAGTGGGACTGAGAGCTGCATAGGCAGCCAATGAAGTTGGTTATATATTCAGGAGATTGAGCAACCAAGTAAATATATTGAGGTTACAACAAACTATGTTTATTATTGACAGATAAGGAATTTATAAATATAGAATGAGGAAGATTAAAAAGAATTTGAAGATGTCAGACAGGAATTGGAAATTTAAAGTAAATTCATGGTTTTTAAAACATGAATATAAATGTAGATACTGAAAATCTATGCATATGACACCACTTTAAAAGTTTGTAGAAAATGGAATTAAGAGAGAAGTTTATTTTGATGCAAAAAGTTTGAAATCCATGCATATGGGAAGTCCTCAAAATGGTCATGGAAGATGTCTACAATCAAAAATAGCTAGATGAATTTGTAAATTCTGTCATCTCCTAAGAGGGAAATCAAAGTTCCTTGAAGGAACAGTTGATTGCAGGGTATGTGTAATGAGCCTGGGAAATATATTTCTCTAAGGAATTGAAGAACTCTTCAGGGGCCGGTGCTGTGGCTTAGTAGGTAAAGCTACCACCTGTGGCGCCAGTATCCCATATGGGTGCCGCTTTGGGTCCCAGCTGCTAGATTCAGTTCTCTGCTAATGTGCCTGGGAAAGCAGTGAAAGATGGCTCAAGTCCTTGGACCCCTTTATCCATGTGAGAGACCTGGAAGAAGCTCCTGGCTTTGGATTGGCAAAATTCTGGTCATTGTGGCCATTTCTGGAGTGAACCAGTGGATGGAAGATTCTCATTCTCTCTCTCTCTCTCTCTCTCTCTCTCTCTCTCTCTCATCTCTCTCTTGTCTCTCTCTCTCTCTCCTCTCTCTTTCTTTCTCTGGCTGTCTAACTCTACCTTTCAAATAAATAAATAAATCTTAAAAAAAAATTCTTTCAGAGTGATAGGGTGTGTCATGAAGATGCAGAAGTTAGCTTGAAGGAGCGCACACTGGCCAGATACTGGATAATTTCAGCACTAAAGTAAATGTTGATGTTGTATACGAATAAGTGAGAGATAAGAAAAATTTCTTCTTTACAGCGGGGTGTTTTGTTAATGATGAAGAAGTGGGTAGTTCAAAAAAAAAAGTCATTATTTGGCATCTACCATAATGATACTTGATTCAGATGAAAGTTACAAATGGATCCTGATGTTGGTGGGAAGAAGTTAGATGAGACATTGGATGCTGTGTAGTATTGGGTTATCTCCCCGTAAAATGGGTAGTTAAAAAAACAAGTCATTATTTGGCGTCTACCATAATGATAGTTGATTCATATGGAAGTTACAAATGGATCTTGATGTTGGTGGGAAGAAGTTTGATGAGACATTGAATGCTGTGTAGTATTGGGTTATCTCCCCACAAAATGCTTATGATTTACAGAGGAAAATCTGGTGACCAGATGATCTAGGTTAACCTCACCAGTCGTGACATACGTTGACATCATGTGATTCTTGATGAGAAAAGCTGAGAAAAGGTTAGTGTGATTTCTGAGGTTTTTCTGATAAAATGCCAACATGAGTTTGACTTTGAGGACACCTTTACAGTTTTTGCTTGAGGGACATCCTAAAGAGTGAAAGATTGGAACTCTTGAGAATTGTCAATATCACAAAGGTGGGGAAACACTGAGCAGCTATTTGAGAATAAAAGAGGTACAGCAAGGGAATGCCGCATTTGATGCTGGGCAGCAAGTGCAAGGGCTGCTGTTGACAGGCACAGCGTGTGCAGAGGACCTCTAGATTGGACTGACAGTGTGGTATCAGTTTCCTTATTCAGCTACTGATCTGAGGTTCCAGAGGTGAATATTCTCTTGTGGAACGTTTACTCTGGTGAAGATAGGGCAGATCAGCCCTTATGTCAGAAACTTGCTCTCTAAGAGTAATGAGAATGGGTGCAGTTAGATAAAGAAGGTGATTGGAACAGATGTGGTAAAACGTTAATGATGGAGACATTGCAGTTCAGGGGATGCAGTTCCTTGTAGCATCCTTGAACCATGGCCAGCTCTTTGTGTGGAGGTGAGGTGATGGCGGAGAGTTGGGTTTAGTACATATCAAGGTCTTTAAGGTTCCTGTGATAGAGAAACAGAGGAGGAGAGGATGAGTACTGGGCACCTGGTGGGGGGCCTGATAGTGCCAGACAGTAGAATCTATACTGAGTAGGGATTGAGAGAGGACACGCATGAGGAGGGAACTGTGGAGATGTTACGAGAGTGATTGGAGGGGCCAGTACCGTGGCTCACTTGGTTAACCCTCTGCCTGCATCACCAGCATCCTGTATGGACACCGGGTTATAGTCCTGGTTGCTCCTGGATCATGTTAGAACCCTTGGTTTAAGACTCAAGTATGGCCGGCGCCGTGGCTCAATAGGCTAATCCTCCGCCTTGCAGCGCCGGCACATCGGGTTCTAGTCCCGGTCAGGGCGCCAGATTCTGTCCCGGTTGCTCCTCTTCAAGGCCAGCTCTCTGCTGTGGCCCGGGAGTGCAGTGGAGGATGGCCCAAGTGCTTGGGCCCTGCACCCCATGGGAGACCAGGAGAAGCACCTGGCTCCTGCCATCGGATCAGCCCAATGTGCCGGCCGTGGCAGCCATTGGAGGGTGAACCAACGGCAAAAGGAAGAGCTTTCTCTCTGTCTCTCTCTCTCTCTCACTGTCCACTCTGCCTGTAAAAAAAACAAAAAAGACTCAAGTGTGCTGTCTTGAAGCACACTGCTTCTCTATTCTGTAGTGTGAACTCCAGGTCATTATTATGTAATTGTTAGCAGTCTTAATAGGTAAAAAAAGGCTGTGTTCTCTTTGATGGGTGCTCTTGTTACTCACGCCTCCTACCTAGGCTAGAAAGCAGAGTACCTTTAGATGTTTCTACATGCATGTGGAGCAACTCAGCTTTTTCTCTTTATAGCTTTGGTATGACTAGAATCTTCCCTCTCTGCCACCTTCGTTCCATGGCCCTGCTGCAGATTATTGTCATCCTTTGCCTCTTATTCTTGTTCTGCTCATCCTCCTCAAAAGCACCAGTCGTTTGACCAATACATGCACTCAGTAAATGGAGAGAATACAGGGAGGCACTTTGAACACGTAGGGGCATTTCTCTTATCAAATGCCTGACACAGGAATGTTACTGCTGATCTTGCTCTGATTAGATTTCTTTCTTCTTTCTTTCTTTTTTAATGATTTATTTTCTTAAAAGTCAGAGTTACACAGAGAGAGAAGGAGAGGACAAGAGAGAGGCAGAGGGAGAGGTCTTCCGTCTGCTGGTTCATTCCCCAGATGGCTGCAATGGCTGGAGCTGCTGCAATCTGAAGCCAGGAGCCAGGAGTTTCTTCCAGGTCTCTCACATGGGTTCAGGGGCCCAAGGACTTGAGCCATCTTCTACTGCTTTCCCAGGCCATAGCAAAGAGCTGGATTGGAAGTGGAGCAGCTGAGGCTCATGCCTGCACTGCAGGCAGTGGCTTTACCTGCTACGCCACAGCGCTTACCTGCTAGATTTCCTCTTTCTAACATAGGCAGTACAGTACTGTCCTTTTGAGAGGAACAAAGGTTGTAAACCTCACATGTGAAATGAGAAGTTGAGTAAGAAGACCTTCAGGGGCAGGTATTTGATGTTGGATGGCATTAAGAAGCTGCTTGGAACACCTGCATCCCATATGGTATTCCCTGTTTCAAGTCCTGGTGTTGCTACTTTACTCAAAAAAAAAAAAAAGAGATAAGGTTTTTTATTTGAAAGGCAGAGAGACAGAGAGGGAGAGAGATCGATCTTCCATCCACTGGTTCACTCCCCAAATGGCCTCAGTGGTGGCTGGGACTGGGCCAGGCCAAAGTCAAGAGCCAGGAGCTTCATCTGGGTATCCCACAAGAGTCGTAGGGCCCAAGCACTTGGGCCATCTGTATTGCCTTCCCAGGCAATTAGGAGGGAGCTGGTCCAGAAATGGAGCATCTGGGACTGGAAGTGGTACCCATATGGGATGCTGGCATTGCAGGGGGCAGCTTTACCCACAACACCACAGTGCCAACACCTAGTGCTGCTTATGATGCAGCTCCTAGCTGATGTATCTAACATTGAGAAATGAGAGAAAAAGTACCAACATGATAACGTGCACGTAGAAAATGTCAACAGTGACCTCAGATGCTGCCTTTCTGTATTCTGTCTTGCTTTGTGGAAGATAGGATTTGTCCCATTTCAAACACATTCCATAGGTTAAATGCAGGGCTAGACTGTGAAGGGTGGTGACTGGCAAGCAGACCTGTGTTCTGTGGAGAACTGTGTAGGTCACAGGTGTTCCGTGTCCTTGTGCAAGTGGACATGTAAGAGTCTGAATAAATACATTGCAAAGATTTCCTGATGCGTGAGTCAGAGAATACGCCAGACAGAATGTTTGTAAGGAAGAAGAGAAGGAATGTGTACCAGAATCTTTTCTAAGTTAAACTCTTTTTCAAATTCTGTGTTAATAGGGTATGTAGTGCATATAATATCAAATTCTACACAAACTCTAGTAGTTGGTCTTGATGCAGTATTTTATTTACAGCTATGTCTTCCTTTTTTAAATTTTTTACTTTTTTCGATCTTTCTTATTTTTCATTGAGAGTTACACATGGAGAGGATGAGAGGCAGAGTGAGAGGAGAGAGAGGGAGGTCTCCCATCTGCTGGTCCACTACCCTGTTGGCTGCAAAGGGCGGAGCTGAGCGGATCTGAAGCCAGGAACCAGGAGCCAGGAGCCTCCCCGGGGTCTCCTGCATGGGTGCAGGGGCCCAAGGAGTTGGGCCATCTTCTGCTGCATTCCCAGACCGCAGCAGAGAGCTGCTTCGGAAGTACAGCAGCCGGGACTCGAACCGGAGCCCATATGGGTTGCCGGCACTGTGGGCGGTGGCTTTACCCGCTACCGCACAGCGCTGGTCCCTCCCGGAAGCTGTTCCCCGTGGGATCCAGCTGTCTGCTAACGTACCTGGGAAAGCAGAGGGAGATGGCCCAAGGACGTAGGCCCCTGAACCCAGAAGGGAGTACCGGATAAATTCCCTGGCATCTGCTTTGGCCTGGCCCAGCCCCGGCCTTTGTAGTCACCTGGGGGGTGATCCCCCAGATGGATGCTCTGGCGAGAAAGAGCGCTCGCGATGCCGCTTGCATTGCTTCTCTCCCCATGCGGCTTCAACAGCATGCGCTGTGCCAAACAGAAGCCAGGGGGCAGGAGCTCCATTGAGGACTCCCAGGAAGCAGGGAAGTGGGGTGCAGAGTACCTGGGCCACCAGCGGCTGCCCAGCCTGGGTAAAGCCTGGAGGGGCGGGACTGGAAGTGACCCTGGGGGTGCTGGACGCGGGATGTCGCAGTGCGCAGATGCGTCCTGTTGCGCCATGGCGACGGCCAGTGAGGAGTGCGCCTGCGCCTGGCGCTGTGACCTGGAAGTGCACCCGCAGGCGCATCTGCAGCTGTGCTGGTGCTCAGGTAGGAGTCAGCGTCGTGTCCGCTCCTGCCCAGCGCTGGCACAAGCCTTGAGGAGCCATCCTCGACGCTGGTGGCCCACCCTGAGGAGACACAGTGAGTGCCCCCCAGGTTCAGGCCGGGTTCAGATGAGGCTGCAGTCTGAGGCGGCCGCATCAGTTATCTTGGGCTTCTGGAAATTTCTAGGTGCAGTCTTTCGCTTTGGCCGCTTCCCGAAGACTACACCTCAAGACTGCGTTCATGTTCCAGAGACACAGAAACGGCCTTCCTGCGGAGAGTTTGGCGTGGTGGCCTTCCTGTCACTGGGTAGGCGGGGCCCAGGGTGCAGAGCGGGGGTGGGGTGTGTGTGTGAAGGGTAGCTGGGATAGAAGGTGGAGGAGAGGGTGTAGGGGGGAGGTGGGAGGAGGGAGCGAGGGGGAAGGATGAAAAAGTGGCGTGCAGGTGTGGAGGCGAGGAAGGTAGGGGCAGAAACCCTCGTGGGGCAGAGGGAAGGGAGGGGGAGAGTGACAGGCATCCCGGTGAGTGTGTGGTTGGGCGTGGGGTGGGGAGAGGAAGAACTTTTCCCACGGCCCCGGTTTTCTACCCCTGGCGGGGAGTAGCCTTGGCCGCATCCGTGAGAAGAGGCCTTGATCACGGCCTTTCTTCTCCGGGTTGTTCGGCAGTGTAAGGTGTGTGTGCGCAGGAAAACGGGCATGGGGCGCTCGAATTAATTTGCACCTAATCCGGTGACTTTCCACAGACTGCACACAGGGAGGAGAAAGCAGAAGCTTAGAGAAACCCCAAGAATCCCTCTTTGCTCTGTTCCAGCCTGCCCCAAGATTCTGACACCTCATAGTAAGTACGCGACTTTTTCTATTTAAAGACTGGTTTGAAGGGCAGAGTTATAGATGAGGCGGTGAGGGAGAGATCTTCAGTGTGTGGGCTCACTCCGCCCAGGTGCCAGGTGGCTACAATGGCCGGTGCTTGACCAGGCCGGAGCCCTAGCCAGGTACTGTATCCAGTACTCCGGTGTGGGTTCGGGGGCCCAAGTCCTTGGGCCACTTCCTCTGCTTTCCTAGGCGTTTGAGGAGACAGCGGGATCACAAGTGGGAAAAGCCTGGGTGGGGCGGCGGTCGGAGCCATGGCTTGGCGGGTGAAGCAGCCTGCAGTACCAGCATTCCATATGTGTGTTGGTTCGAGTCCCAGCAGCTCCACTTCCGTTCCAGCTCTCTGCTGTGGCCAGGCAAAGCAGTTGAAGACCTGTGTGGGAGTCCTGGAGGAAGCTCCTGGCTCCTGGCTTCATATCCACTCAGCTCTTTCTGTGGATGGTTGGTTGTGGTGGCCTTCCTGTCACTGGGTGGGTAGGGCCCGAGGTGCAGAGAGCGGGGAGGGTGTGTGTGTTTGAGGGGTAGTTGGGATAGAAAGTGGAGGAGGGAGGGGCTCAAGGGGGATGCGGGAGGAGAGAGGAAGGGGGGAGAATGAAAAGGTGATGTGTAGGTGTGGAGGTGAGGAAGGGAGGGGCAGAAACCCGCGTGGAGGAGAGGAAAGGGAGGTGGAGAGTGACAGGAGTCCTGGTGGGTGTGGGTGGTGGCGGGGTTTGGGAGAGGAAGAACTTTTCCCATGGCCTCGGTTGCGTCTTGGGTGTTTTCTGTCCCTGGCCAGCAGTAGCCTTGGTCGCGTCCTTGAGAAGAGGACCTTGACTCACGGCCTCTCTTCTCCAGGTTGTTCGGAAGTGTAAGGTGTGTGTGCAGGAAAACGGGCATGGGGCGCTCGAATTAATTTGCACAGAATCTGGTGAATTTTCACAGACTGCACACAGACAGCTTGATCACAAGTGGGAACAGCCTGGGTTGTTGGGGGTTTGGGGGTGTGGGGCGGGCAGAGCCATGGCATAGTCAGTGAAGCCACCGCCAGCTGTACCAGCATCCCGTATGGGTGTCTTCCTTTTCTGTGATACTTTTCTCTCCTTCCCCTGACAGAGGTAAGTATCCAGAGCTTTTGGATGTATTTCATTACAGAAATATTTCTGTTACACACTCTTTATATATGTAAAGTACTTACCCATTTAATCACCATTTATTTGCTGTATACCTATTTCATGCAAGACTGTGAGCTTGTCCAGGGCAGGACTTTATCTCTCTGCTTTCATTCCTGTAGTCCCTGGTCACGGTTGGTATTTGATATATGCAGAACTAACTGCCCTCACTGCTGCGTCTTGGGACAGGAAGTGATGGTTAATGAAGGCTCTGGTCACAAGAATAAAGGTCGGAGGGACAAGAAAGGATGTTTAGCACAATCAGCATTAATGAAGCACTTTCAGTTGTCAGGCTTCTTAAGGTACCGTTGTCTCATTTCTAAATAACAACACAAGGAGGGGAAGCAAGAGGTTTTTTTTGTTTGTTTGTTTTTGTTTTTTTGAATTATACCACATTGTCCTGTCTAATTCTCTTCAAAGGTCTATGAGGGAGGCACTTCTGATAGCCTTTTAAATATTAGTTAAAGGAAGTGGGAACCTGCCCTAGGCCATATATCAAGATCAGTGAAGTTCCAGTTGAAATCCTGCTTTGCTTGCCCCAGAGCTGTGTCCCTCCTGGGGTTGGAACCTCAGCTTCCATCGGTTCCAGAGTTGGGGTATCAGAGAGGTGGTAGCCAGAGAAAACCAGTGGTCCTAGTCTTTGGGCTTGTCTGTGTGTGGAGCATAAATAACTACAGGGACTTGAGCTGTATCACTAAGGACCCTTCTTGCTAATGCTGTGGCCTCATGCTGTGATTTGTTAACATAGGTCTTGTGTCCTGGTTCACACCAGTGGGGAGTCTTGAGCTGTTGGCAGGGGGCGGGGGAGTCTGAGGAGGGTACCTTGCCACCCTGGGACTGGAACTGACTTTTAAGAGGGACCTTGAGGTATGAAAGGAGATTTGCTGGTAGGGTTAGGACCAGAGGGTTTGAGGAGTCCTCAAGGTCCCTGGTGATTAGTCTTTTTAAAATTTATTTATTATTTATTTCAAAGGAAGAAAGAAATATTTCATGCGTTAGTTTACTTCCCTAATGCCCTCAACAGCTGGAAAGGTATGTGAAGCCAGGGTCTGGGAACTCAATCCAAGTCTCCCATGTGAGTGGCAGGGATGTAAGTACTTGAGCCATCACCTGCTGCCTCCCAGGTTGGAATAGTAGGAAGCTGGAATCAGGACTTCAGCCAGGACTTGATCCTGGGCACTCTAACATGAGCTGTGGGGATTGCAGTAGAGGCTTAGTCGCTATACCAAAAGCCCATCCCTGATTAGTCTTCAGTTCCCTCCTTCAAAGTGTGGCTGGCTACTTGGGAGGGGTTTACCTCACCACTGCTAACTGGGCCTGCTGCACAATTTTGTGAGGACCTTGTTCCAAAGGCAGGGGTAAAGGGCCACTAAAGATACTAAAACATAAAGCTCTTTCCTTTCTTCCACCTACCTCCTTGGCTCAGACTCATGCTCTTTTGACTGGCTTACAAAACACAAGTTCAAAGACAGAGTTTTGAGGATTTTTAAGACACCACCAGCAGAGGTTTAAACCCAGTGCAGGCCCTTCAGAGAGCGAGCCGTGTGACTGTTTCTGTGTGACCATGTAGGCTGCACGCCCATGAGGTTGGCCCTGGCTGCTGAATATAACCCATTGGCTTTAACCAGTCCAGGTCTAATCCTGTGACACTCCAGGGCACCTGGGCAGACTTATGTCGTATTAAATCAGCTCCCTGAGGATTGTGTGGACTAGTTAGTCATACTGTCTCGTGATCACGCTCCTCGATTTTCTTAGAGACCTCTTGTCTTGTCTAGCTAGGACTGGTATCTTTTTCTAGAGTAAGGCTCCTCACCCCTGACCTAGAGCACTGAGAGGAACTGGAATGCTGCTGTGTGGCAGAGACCTCCTGCAAGTTCTCTGAGCAGTACTGGGTCCCCACAGCTCCGCTTAGTGTTTCTATGGTACCACACTTTGAGAACTGTGCTCGCAAATGACTCATGGGACAGTCTGTCCCTGCTCTATTCCTGCTCTGAGCCTGGCAATCAAGGTCCAGACAAGGCCCCTGATAGAAATGTTGCATCCAAGCAGCCCCCTTATAACTAAGGTCACCTCAAGATCCCCACAAATGGATCTTGGACCAGAGGTCAGGACTTTATGTGCAACTTGAACACTTCCTGCCTTGGGAAGTTCACTGCCCCCACCCCAGGACATGTTCTGAGCTGCTTGGTCCTAGGTGTAGAGGCTCTGGCCTCTGGAAATGTACTGAGTTGACTTCTGAGTTTCCAGATGCCGGAAAACATGTAACAGAGTTCCTCGGATCTGTGTGACCACTTGGATATCCAACTGTGATTGCAGACACCCATGGTGAAGACTTTTGAGTGCCGCCTCATGGTGGAGCTGAGTGCTTCCTGCTGGGACTGTGGGATCTTCCTGGGATGCCAGGGTGGCACAGCAAGCCATGGTGCTCTGGAGGCTGTCACTAAATCTGTGTGTAGCTTAGAAGGTAAAACTGTGTCTTTCCAGTAGTATGGAGCAGAGCCTCAGGACGAGGAGATGGTCCTATCAGAACTTGATGCTGGGGCCGGCGCTGTGGCACAGCAGGATAAAGTGTTGGCCTGCAGTACTGGCATCCCATATGGGTGCTGGTTCATGTCCCGGCTGCTCCACTTCTGAGCCAGCTCTCTGCTAAGCCCTGGGAAAGCAGTAGAAGATGACCTGAGTCTTTGGGGTCCTGCACCCGTGTGGGAGACCTAGAAGAAAATTCTGGCTCCTGGCTTTGGATCAGCTCAGCACTGGCCATTGGCAGTCATTTGGGGAGTGAACAAGCTGTTGGAAGACCTCTCTGTCTCTGTCTCTGTCTCTGTCTCTGTCTCTCTAACTCTTTCAAATAAGTAAAATAAATCTTTTTTAAAAAAGAACTTAATGCTAATGTGTGCATTTGTTCTAACTTGGAAAGGAAATCTCATTCCTCTGCTTCAAGTCACCTTGCAATTCAGGAAGGGCAGCATTTTTTTTCGTTGGGCTTCTTGCGTCTTCTCTGCTGGCTTCTCCCTTGTAAATTATCATGTAGCATCATCCTTTGCTCTGGTAGGATTCATTTTTAAAACCGTGCTTTTTCTTTTCTTCATCAGAATAGTTCAGAAAGTTAATGGGAAATGGAATCAAAAGATACCTTTATTTTAGTGTAAAAATTTTTTAAGCCCATGCATATTTTTTGTAATACGTATGTTTTATATAATGTTTGAAGATCCCTCATGTATCATAACAAGTCTTTACAAATTTTGGTCATTGTCTTGGTCCTTTAGTTATTAGGAATAAATTATTTTGTTAGGTTGAAATTAGCCTTTTTGAATTAGTGCCGGATCTCATTTGCTGTGACATAAAGAATTGCTTTATGGATAATGAAAGCACCTTAATGATGTGGTCTAAAGGAGAAAACAATATTACTCAAGCTATTAACACCAGGGGACTTCTCCCTGACCTCTTAACAGTGCCCTGCAAACTGTACATTATTGTACTCTTGAGGATCCAGGGGCTGAAGTCTGGCCTGAAGGTATTTTAGAGAATGCTCCATGTGGGAAAGTCATAAGAAAAACAGAGGAATATAAGTAGCAGTTAATGAGAAGGCAGAAGAGACTTCTAGAATTGAATTGACCACAAGGTTTGCTGGGATTTTTTGAGCAGCACAGCAAGCACTAGGTTGTCTGTGTTGGGCACCAGATACAATCACTACAGCCTTGTGAAATTAGAAACTATGCCTTTCTGGCCGGCGCCGCGGCTCACTAGGCTAATCCTCCGCCTAGCGGCGCCGGCACACTGGGTTCTAGTCCCAGTTGGGGCGCCGGATTCTGTCCCGGTTGCCCCTCTTCCAGGCCAGCTCTCTGCTGTGGCCAGGGAGTGCAGTGGAGGATGGCCCAAGTGCTTGGGCCCTGCACCCCATGGGAGACCAGGAAAAGCACCTGGCTCCTGGTTCCTGCCATCGGATCAGCGCGGTGCGCCGGCCACAGCGCGCCGGCCGTACAGGGAATGCAGGTGAGACAGAGCATCTCTGACCTTAACAGAGGCAGTGTGATTGGTCATTCTTTACTTTCCCTTTATATTGCTATAGCAACTTTAAAATGCCTTTTGTTTAAAAACCTGAGGAAATGTATGTGAAAAGTCGTTTTGGCAATCTTTGGTCATCAGTAAATTCACCATCTTAGGTGTGTTATAACTTACTGAACCCGTGGTACTAGGAACTTGATAGAAGTTTGCAGCATTAGACTACAGTTTTCGGCTTGCTCAAAACTGAGGGTGTTGGAGCTTACCCAGCATAATTAGAAATGTACCCTCTATTTGAAGCCTTGGCAAGAACAATAATTTAGTATCGTGGCTGTGTGGCACTGGTAGAATGTGTTGTTCAGTCCTGAGTTTGGGCACCTTGTTTGTTTATGACAGAAAACAGCTTTCAGAAACTTCCTGTTGGATAAAATACTCTTTTCACAATCTGGTGGTTTCACTGCTTTTTTTCTGAAGGTTTAATTTTCCCTTCGAGTGCAGGCATGTTCATTTTATCAAAGCTGGCATTTTCTCTTCTGTAAAAATTAAAGTCTTGTATTCTGAAGAAAATTTCGCAACCATTAGGGTATATAAGTGCGTGTCCTGTGAGCATAATTACAAGGATGAAATGCTTTGCTTTTGAGTAGTAGTGGACCAACACTTGGTGTGCTAAGCAACATAGTTTTTATTCTATTTTGTGGTTCAAAGGCTGCTTACTACTGCTCCTGATCTTAGATTATCTTAGTCCTTTTTGTCAAATGGATTTAGAGCGCACAGCACCTTTTTATCCACCTTCTCTCTGAAAAGCAGTGGGAGATAGAGCAACTTTTTTAAAGATTTATTTATTTATTTGCGAGGTAGAGTTACAGAGAGAGAGGTTTTCCGTCCAATGGTTTACTCCCCAAATGGTTGCAATGGCCAGAGGTGAACCAATTCAAAAGCTGGAGCCAGGAGCTTCTTTGAGGTCCCCTACATGGTTTCAGGGGCCCAAGAAGTGAGGCTATCTTCTGCTGCTTTTCCAGGCTATAAGCAGAAAGCTAGATTGGAAGAGTAGCATCGGGGGCACGAACCGCACCCATGAGGGATGCTGGCACTGCCGGAGGGATGCTTTACCTACTTTACCACGGCGTTGGCCCACAGAGCAAATTTTTAAGCCAAGAGCCAGGAGCCCAAGAGCTGGGCCATCCTCCGCTGCTTTCCCAGGCACATTAGCAGGGAGCTGGATTGGAATCCGAGTACCAGAACTCGAACTGCTGCCTATATGGGATGCTGGCACCGCAGGAGTCACCACTACACCACAGTGTTGTGGTGCAGTGGGTTAAGCCATCACCTGTAATGCCAGCATCCCACCCTTGTTTTCTTTCTGTAATCTAGTAGTTGAAAAACAGCCACCACTCCCAATGCATAAGTCCTATAAAAGCAATTTCACTTTATTTGAACACTCTAAGGAGAAAAAGCAGATGAGTATGTATTGTACCTAAAGAGAAAAACTCTGTCAAATTTTAAATCGAATGGTGGAATAAATTTCATGACAAAAGTGAAGCAAACAATTGACCTGTGGCCCCACTGCACTGGCGCCTGGCTTCACTGCCTACTGGGGACAGACAGCAGGAGCCCAGGAGAAGCCTGGAGCCACACCCCTGCGTGGGCTTGGTCTTTGTTTTTTGATTGGTTGGAGCCTGCAGGTAATCCGACCAGAAATGATGTATGCTGTTGAATACCGAGTTTATAAAAGGGGTGCTCAGTGCTGCTGTTTCCCTTTTCTCTTCTTGGTGTCCAGCGCCGTGGAGCTCTTCATTGGAGCATGTGCTAAGCCCTGGCCCTAAGAACAAGGAGGTGAGCAGCCGAGAGCAACACCTACAGGAAGGGCCGGGCTGCCAGTGTCAGAGGAGTGGCAGTAGATTCAACAGGACCCTCAGGTTTGTCCATCCTCACCTGGTGAGTCTTCTTGAAATGTTTGTGCGTATCATATGCCGGTCCTGGACACAGGCAGGGGACACTTGGGCCTTCAGGAGCCAGGGGGAAGGAAGAATAAATTGTATGTTATAAATTGAATACTGTATTTTATATGATAACCTTTTATTATATATTATAAATTTCATATCATATGTTCTAAATAGATTTTAAATTGTATATTGTAAACCGTATATGTGCTCGGAGGTATCACAGACAGTTCCAGGAGGTGTGAGCCTACCTGGCTGAATTCTGATGCCAGGATGGGTGAACCAGCAGGTGCCCGCAGGTGAGTCATCTTCTTATAGGTGGGCAATTAAGATGCCCAGCAACTGTGTTAATTTCCAGGTCTCTTGTTTTATTTTCTGGATTTATAGTTCTACTTAGTGGATAGGAGCTGAGAAAGTGGATCTGGTCATCCAGGAAGGAAGTTCCTGCTCACAGGCTTTGCTTCCTGTTTTTCCTAATTTGCTAAGATAGTTTCTCTCAGTTTGCGTTGAAGGTTCTCCAACACAGCAGTAATAACTTTGACTGCTAAACTCAAAAGGATGGTTGTACATTGTTGTCATTGCCCCACTGAATTCTAATTCTGCCTCTGTGATATCCAGTGTTTCCCTAATTTTATGAAAAAGTTCCTGAGGAATACATTGTTGTATTGTGTTAATGAGTGTGGTTATCTGGGAAGACATATCATGTAAGATTTACATATCCCAGTCATACTATTGCATTAACTAGGAATATGGGGACTCCGTTTATCATCAGAGGATGGCACCGAAATTTTGAGAGGGTAGCATTACTTCCTAAGTATATTTGTTTCAGGTATAAAACTATAAGGTTCTGAATAACTCAATACAGGTTCTTTTTACTTCTAAATTCGATTTTGAAATACTGAAATCATTCGGATTATGATATTTGTAGACCATTTTTAGGTCTGAGAAGGCAGGGGCATTGTTTCTGGGCAGTATCCACTCTGGTTGCCGTGTAATTGGTTCTAAACCATCGGTTGGTGAATTGAAATCCCTGTTTGTCCCTGTGTTTTAAACAACACAAAATTTCAAAATCCGTAGGTATTGTGTTTTGTGGTTTGGTTCTTACAGTATGTGGTGAATTAAGTCTCCCTTCCTTCTGGTTAGCAGTTACTCGTGTTGACATCCCAGGATCATTCCTTGATCCTCATCTTATGAGATGCTGACCAGTGACTACTCCGAAACAGCTCCTTGGTGCACGTCCTCGTGGATGTTCCAGTTTCCTCATTATCCACTCTTGGTGTTCCTGTTAGTGCTGATTGATCAAATCCAGAAGTTGAAATGACCCCATGTTCAGTCTATGTGTTTGTTCTCACTGGTCTTCTCATCCTAGGCAGCCTTATCTCTGTACCGTGTTTCAGGAAGGTCTTGGCTCTTTCTCTCATCGTTAGCTTGACCTATTTATATTGCCCATGGTTTTCTCGTGTTGGCTATTTTCAAACTTGATTCCTTGATTCCATAATTTGCCCTCACACACAACAAACCAAGAAAAATCTGTTCTTTTGTTTTCTCATGCTCCCAGTCCACAGATGTTCTCTGATAACAATCACCAGGCATCTCAAAGGCTGTCTGGTCCCTACACCCTTCTCAAAGCCACATGAATATGTGATTCTTTTGCTTTTCACTTTTGCGTCTCAGTTCTGTCACCTTTTCCACAAACCTCTGTTCCTGTGACTACCATGAAACTTTAGCATCTCCCACAAAAAGCCTAGGCTAGCAACTACTAGTGCACTACTAATAAGAAGTTAAAATATAGAAACTTTGTGAGGAAATTCCAAAATTAGAGTGGTTTATGCCAAACATCTTAAGATGCTTTTCCTCTGCTTAACTAAAGTCATATCTATGGGGGAAAACTAGGTGACAAGTTTTCTACAAACAATGCCTTTGTTACCTTTATACAATTGTGTTTGTGAGTTATGTAGGCCTCTATAATTACGTATGGGGAAACTAAAACTGTGACTTGCAGTTCAGTATTGCAAATATTATAAAGCTTTCTACTGAAGTGCTGTAGTGAGAGAACAGGCATGGAGTCCAGGAAATCCTTCAATGAATTGGTATATGTGTAGTTTTCAGAGTGCTGCTTTCAAAGACATTTAAACCTTGTAAACATTTTCATACATATGATGTTAAATTTAAAAGTACTGCCTCAGCAAACACTGAGCTCTATGTGATTGATAACTCCTCCTACACTAATGGATCACCTTGCTTGATTTCCCCACCTGATTACTATGGAAGATGACATGTGAGTGTCAAATGGGGAAAGAAAGGTTTTTCTTAAAGATTTATTTATTTGAAAGGCAGAGCTACAGAGAGGCAGGGGCAGAGAGAGAAAAAGAGAAAGGTCTTCGATCTGCTGGTTCACTCCCCATAGGGCCGCAATGGCTGGAGCTGAGCTGATATGTAGCCAGGAGCCCGGAGCTGCTTCTGGGTCTCTCTGTGGGTGCAGGAGCCCAAGCACTTTGGCCATCTTCCACTTTCCTAGGCTATATCACAGAGCTGGATCAGAAGTGGAGCAGTGGGGACTCAAACCAGTGCTCTTATGAGATGCCGGCACTACAGGCAGAAGCTTTTCCTGCTATGCCGCAGTGCCGTCCCCAAGAGATATTCTTGTAGTAGACTAATGTTCATGGTGTATAGCCCTCTGCTCTGTGCAGGTAGAATTTGAGTAATTCCTGGCAGACCCTAAATTTTTGAGGTACATAGAGATAATATGATAAATGTAATGGGACCCACAGTTTTCTGGTAAAATACTTCATGATATCTACTGGGGTCCTGCCATTTATGAAAATGGGTTCTAAAGCAACCTGATCAGTGAAGACGTTGCCACCTATTGATCCAGTGAAGCAAGTGCAGCGTGAGCACCTCTGACCCTGGCAGGGGCTGCAGCCCCTGGTGACTAAGATGCCGTAGGCCTGTACTGCTACTCATTCCACGGGGAAGGCCCTGCCATACTGCTGTGAGCATCCTGGTTTAATATTTTGGTATTGCCATGTTTTGCTTTGTTCTTCAACTTAAATACATGATATCTCCATTTGGTTCGTTTATTTCCTCTTGCAGTTTTCACAGCTAAATTTCTTTTTTTAATAATTTTTATTTATACAGAGGTGAACAGATATCATGTATTTCATAGACACAGATTGAGGAGTATAGTGATACTTTACCTTTCCCTCCTCTCCCCAGCATGCTGCCCTCCTCCCTCCTTCCTTTCCTGTGATTACAAAATAAGCTGAAAGAATGTCATTGTGAAAACTATAGGAAAGTGTAAATTCTAAAACTTGACAGAACTAACTCCATAATGTGTAGCTCCTGGTAGGAACTGAAAAATGCAGATTGGGCTGTTTAAAAATTGTCATGCATTTCAATATGGAAACCCTAGGAATTTAGATTGAGTTTAGGTGAGAAACTACCATGGTGCCTCCCCAAAGGTGTGTTCTCTAAACATAATGTGCCCACACCCAACTATTGCTTTGAACCAAGGGCCATTGTGGTCACCAGTGATGGGAAATGGAAGGCATTTTAGGGCAGTGAGCCTGAGGACTGTGACCAAGACCTGTCCCGGTGAGTCAGTGAGAGATCAAACTATGCATGAGCCCCCTGGCTCCAAGCCCCAGCACTTGCCCCATCTTCCTATCAGCCTTCATTTACAAAGTACAAATTCAAGTGAAATCCAGCAAGAATTTGGACAGCAGAGAGTGTACTCTTTTTCGTTGGGTCCAGTTGCCGTGTCACTGGTGACATGCTGATGAAGCAGGCCCTGCGTTTTCAGTTCCATGGTTTAATTGGGCGAATTCTCAACCTGCCTGTAATATGTAACTGTGTTACATGCATATAGGAATGTACACCCATCGGTGGGAGAATACCATATGGTAATTTATAATTCTAATTTCACTTCTCACTTTCCTGGTTTCCTTCAGATATACTAACTTTTATTTTCTATTTCTGAGTTTTCAGTCTGAGGGAGGTGAGGTGACAGTGTAATGTGTTACTTGGATATTGTCTTAAATATTCTCTTGATAGAAATCCTGAATCTTTATTTTCAAGATATAAACTGCCTGAAATTTAGTTTAGTCAAGTTCATGAATGTTTTTCTTAAGATTTATTTATTTGAAAGTCAGAGTTACACAGAGAGAGAAGGAGAGGCGGAGGGAGAGAGAGAGGTCTTTCATCTGCTGGATCACTCCCCAGTTGGCCGCAATGGCCAGAACTCTGCTGATCCGCAGCCAGGAGCCAAGAGGTTCTTCCAAGTCTCCCTCGTGGGTGCGAGGGCCCAAGGACTTGGGCCATCCTTTACTGCTTTCCCAGTCCATAGCAGAAAGCTGGATTGGAAGTGGAGCAGCCGGGACTTGAACCGATGCCCATATGGGATGCCGGCACTGCATTTGGTGGCCTCACCTGCTACGCCACAGTGCCAGCCAGCCCCAATCATGAATGTTTTAAAACTCATTTCTTTCCCATGAAGCCTACCAAAACCCCACAATATTAACCTAAGTTCCTTAATTTTTATTTGCATTTTAAGTATAGGAACCTATTTTTGCATGTTTTATTTTTCCAGCCTTATTACAATACAACTGAGAAACAAAAATTGTATATATTCAAGGCATGCAATGTGTGTTTCGATATGAGTCTGATCTTTACATTGCATTTTCACACAAACTTTTTGACTCTCCTGGTACTTGCCATACACTATGAAAGGGGTAGTACAATGAAGCTACTTAACAAAGTTATCACTCCTATAGCGTTTTTAAAATTTTTAAATTTTATTTATATATGTATTTTCCCAGAAGATTTATTTGAAAGGCAGGGTCCAGCGCCATGGCTCACTTGGTTAATCCTCTGCCTGCAGTGCCGGCATCCCATATGGGTGCCGGGTTCGAGTCCCGGTTGCTCCTCTTCCAGTCCAGCTCTCTGCTGTGGCCTGGGATGGTGGAGGATGGCCCAAGTGCCTGGGCACCTGAACCCGCGTGGGAGACCAGGAGGAAGGACCTGACTCCTGGCTTTGGATCAGTGCAGCGCCAGCTCTAGGGGCCATTTGGGGAGTGAACCAACAGAAGAAAGACCTTTCTCTCTGTCTCTCTCTCACTGTATAACTCTACCTGTCAAATAAAAAAAAAAAAAAGAAAGGCAGGAAGCAGGGAAAGAGAGTAAGATCGAGTGAGAGAGAGGATGAGGGATATCTCATCTCATGCATTATTTCACTCCTCAAATGTCCTCAGTGGCAGGGCTGGACCCCAGGTCTCCCACTTTGGCACAGTGGCCCAAGCCGTTGGGACATCTTCTAGTGCTTCGCCAGGCACATTAGCAGGGAGGTGAATGGGAAGTGGAGCAGCTGGGACTCGGTCTGGTGCCCATAGGGGATGCTGGCCGTCTAGGTGGAGGCTTAAGCTTTTACACCCCAGCTCCAGCACCATAACCATATATTTGTATCTTGTGACTAACATCTCTTCATTTTTCCTGCTCTCTGACTGTGTTAGTTTGACTTTTGTATATTCCACATGTAAGTGTGATCATGTAATATTTCTTATTTCTGTGTCTTGTTTCACTCATTGTAATGTCCTGTAGTTCCATACTTTTGGATCCATCTCGTGAGAAGTAGTAGTATTTCCTTTGTTTTTAAGGTTTGGTGAGGATTCCACTGTGTGTGTATCCCAGTTTTCCTTATGGGTCCATCAACAAAGATTTGGGTTATTTCCATATCGTGGAATTGTGAATGATGCTGAAGTGAATGTGGGGGTGCAGACAGTTCTCTGAGATGGTGGTTTTCTTTTGGATTCATGGCTAATAAAGGTTGTTCCTTTTTTAATTTCATTTGAGGAACTTCCATATTGCTTTTCATTATGGCTGGCACAATTTACATTCCCTCCACTAGTGTGTGTTCTGTTTTCTCTACATTGTGCCCGATACTTGTTATCTTTTAACTTTTTAATAGTAGCCATTTAACAGATATAATAACCACTGTCATCTTGATTTGCATTTTGCTGATGATAGCAATGTTCAGAACTTTTTCACATACCCTCAGGGTACATTGTATGTCTTTGTTGGAAAACATTGATTCAGTCCTTTGTCCTTTTTAAATTGTATTCTTTGCTGCTTAGTGGTATGCCTTCCTTGTATTATTCCCTTGATCACACATCCGGTTTGCTAATATTTCCTCCTATCCATTGGTGTGCCTTTTCATTTCACTGATCTTTGCTTTACTAGTTTGTTGGGGTTTCATTTCCTTACATTTGCTTTTGCTCTCTGTGCTTTAGTTGTTAGCACATAAGCAACCACTCTTGAGGCTGATGTCAAGGACTTTTCTACTTTATAAGTTGTAAGTGTTCAGATCTTCTGTATGGACTTTCAGTTCATTTTGAGCTGATTTTAATATGTGGTGTAACAGTGATACAGTTTCAGTTTTGGACATGTGGTTATCCAGGTTGCTTCTGCCTCAGATGTGGGCCTTTACATCCAGTGACTGCATGTTTGGTAACCCTGGTGGGCCAGGGTCCCCAGTGTCTTCAGTTGGATCCATTAAACCAGATGCTGTGGCTGGAGTTGGGCAGGAGCTTGGCATGTGTAGTGATTTGGGAGTAGGAGACCATGCAGTGATGGGGTCAAGACAGGGGACTGTGGCCTCTTCCTCTGGAAGCCAGGGCTATATGAGGGTGTGTCAGACAGTTTTTTGAAGGGTAGACATTTGGCATGGTGGGAAAGACAATGCTCAGGATACCAGTGGCAGCCAGTGATGGCTTAAGTAGTTGGATTCTTGCTACCACATTGGAGACCATCTCCCAGCTTCAGCCTGGGTCAGATCAGCCCTGAGTATTTTGGACATTTGGGTAATGAACTACTAGATGGGTGGTATCTTCTCTCTCTCTCTCTCTCTCTCTCTCTCTCTCTCTCTCTCTCTCCTCCCCCCTCCCCCTTATTGTTTCTCCGTGTTTTGCTTTTGAAACCAATTGCAATATTAAAACTAGGTGGAAAAAATGGTTTACGGATGATTATCCCAGTAGCCTTAGATTACTGAGTCATTTCCTAGGATCATGCACGGGGATGTGTGTAGCTCACAGTAATCTGTTATCTTTTATTAGAAAATGAAATAAAGGAGCCCAAGGCTCTGTCCATAAAATAATGCCAAAGATTAATGTAGATTTGATCAGTACAAATTTTATATGAGTATTGAAATGTCACACTAGCCCATAAATATGTACAACTCTTGTGGATGAAATTTAAGAAAAATACCAACATGTTACTTGGTGTATAAAGTTAAGGGGTTTTAAATGATTAATGTCACAACTAATATTATGGTATTTGAAAATGGTTAATTAATACAAGCAAAAACATAACCTGTAAATAACTGAACTGTTCTTTTCTTGTCATGCTCAGTCGAAGGGCTACCTGGCTGTGTTTTAAGTTGGTGATGATATTTATTTTAGATTATTTCCTTTAATAAACTAAAATGGTAGTATGTTTTCATGTGTGTATGTGAAATTGAACAGCATCAGAGCAATACAATGAATATGAGATAAGCTTTTTCATATTTGGGATTTTATTGGTTTTTGAGAATCACTACAGAGACATTTTAATTTGTACACTATTCTTAACAAACCAGAAATTAAAAAAGTGAGGGCTTGTCATTCTTTTAAAATCTTTTATTTTTGAAATAGTGTATTTTTAAATTTACCTCATAAGAGCTTTATATTCCATTCAATAAAGAGTTCATCTATTAAGGAAGAATATAGGCAAGGGCAATAAAAGTAATCAAACAAAAAAAGTCCTATCTTTATGATCAGTTATGAACTTAAACTGATCACTTTAACTAGTAAGATGGCATTAAGTGTCAAAGAGATCACAGCACTCTGGCCTCAGAATCAGCCCTTAAGGCATTCGGATTAGGCTGAAGAGCCCATGAGAGTGTTTTTAGGCATGGAAAGCCAAGATACCCTGGCAAAAACAAACAAACAAACAAAATAAACAAACAAAGAAAAAACAACCAAAAACAAAAAACCTAAGCGAAAGATCTCTGGGAGTGAGATCCCAGTGGAAAGAATGGGCCATCAAAGAAGGAGATACCTTTCTCTGAAGTGAGGAGAGGACTTCCACTTTGACTATGACCTTGTCTAAATAAGATCAGAGTTGGTGAACTCAAAAGGCTTCCATAGCCTTGGCAACTCATGAGAAGAGCCTGGGGTGATTACTGACACCATAAACAAGAGTGTGAATCGTTAAGTCAACAACAGGATTCACTGTGCACTTACTCCCCACGTAGGATCTGTGTCCTTAATGTGTTGTCCAATGTGAATTAATGCTATAACTAGTACTCAAACAGTATTTCACACTTTGTGTTTCTGTGTGGGTGCAAACTGATGAAATCTTTACTTAATATATACTAAATCGATCTCCTGTATATAAAGACAATTGAAAGTGAATCTTGATGTGAATGGAATGGAAGAAGGAACGGGAGATGGGAGGGTTGTGGGTGGGAGGGAAGTTATGGGGAGGAAAAAGCCACTGTAATCCAAAAGCTGTACTTTGGAAATTTATATTTATTAAATAAAAGTTACCAAAAAAAGGATCACCTAAATAAGACCAAGTGTCTGCTGATAGTAATAGATAGGAAAAAAAAAAAAGCCGGCTAATCCTCCGCCTAGCGGCGCTGGCACACCGGGTTCTAATCCAGGTCGGGGCGCCGGATTCTGTCCCGGGTGCCCCTCTTCCAGGCCGGCTCTCTGCTGTGGCCAGGGAGTGCAGTGGAGGATGGCCCAGGTGCTTGGGCCCTGCACCCCATGGGAGACCAGGAGCACCTGGCTCCTGCCTTCAGATCAGCGCAGTGCGCCGGCCACAGTGCACCAGCCACGGCGGCCATTGGAAGGTGAACCAATGGCAAAGGAAGACCTTTCTCTCTGTCTTTCTCTCTCTCTCTCACTGTCCACTCTGCCTGTCAAAAAAAAAAGTAATAGAATTAAAAAGGAGACAATGATCCAACATGGGAAGCAAGCCACACAGCAGACTCCTAGAATGACAACTACCCTAAACAGTGCTCTGGCCTCAGAATCAGCCCTTAAGGCATTCGAATCTGGCTAAAAAGCCCATGAGAGCATTTCAAGCATGGAAAGACAAGAAAGACACTGTGGCAAAAAATCACCCACATGAAAGGTCTCTAAGAGTGAGATCCCAGGGAAAGAAAGGGCCGCCAAAGAGGTCAGTACCTTTCTCTGAAGGGAGGAGGGAACTTCCACTTTGATTATGGCCTTGTCTAAATAATGTTGGAATTTGTGGACTCGAGGCTTCCATAGCCTTGGCAGCTCATGACCAGGAGCCTAGGGTGATCACTGATGTCAAATAGAAGAGTGTCAATTGTTAAATCAACAACAGGTATCACGGTGCACTTGCTCCCCATGTAGGACCTCTGTCCTTAATGTGTTGTACTAGGAGAATTAATGGTAAAACTAGTCTTCAAACAGTACTTTAAAGTTTGTGTGTCTGTGTGGGTGCAGTCTGTTGAAATCTTTACTTAGTATAGAATTGATCTTCTGTATATAAAGATCATTAAAAATGAATCTCAATGAAGAATGGGATGGAAGAGGGGGTAGGAGTTGGGATGGTTTGCGGGTTGGAGGGTGGGTATGGGGGGAAGAACTGCTGTAATCCAAAAGTTGTACTTATGAGATTTATGTTTATTAAATCAAAGGTTTCTATAAAAATGACTACTACACTAATACACAGTAAATTTTAAAATGATCATGAATTATTAAAATTATAGTAGTATATCATCCTTAAGAATTTGTTTGATAAAGATATAAAAGAAAGTTGAACAAAACTATATTTGCAGCAATACTGATATACACAGGCATTAACTTTTTTTCTGTTTTTCTTTTGTTGTTGTTGCCTGATTTCTTTTTTCGTAAAAGAAAATTTTAGCTCTCATTATATAAAGGAGAACATCTAATATTTGTCTTTCTGTATCAGGATAATTTCACTGAGCATGAAGTCCTCCAGTTGCAATGATTTTGATACTAATAACAGGCTTTCAGTTTTTATAGTACTGTAATATTCAGTTCTACATAGATGCATCCAGTTTTGCCAGCACCACTTACTGAATAGATGATACTTTTTTCCATTGTATAGTCTGGGCACTTCCATGAAAAATCAATTGTCTCTACCTGTTTGGATTGATGAATTAATTAATTAAATTCCACTATCATGCTGCCTTGATTGCTATAGCTTTGTAGTTAGTTTTGAAGGCAGGCATTCTGATGCCTCCAAGTTGATTGTTTTTTAAATTTTGCTCAGGATAATTTTGGCTATTCTTGATATTTTGTGATTTCTTAGGGAATTTAGGATTATTTTCTCATTCTGTAAAAAATGTCATTGGTGTCTGATAGGAATTTCATTTATTTTGTAGGTTGCTTTAATTAATACAGGTATTTTAATTATACTAATTCTTCCAATCCGTGAGCAAGTTATATTTTTCCATTT
The DNA here is from genome assembly GCF_964237555.1 of Oryctolagus cuniculus. Lineage (NCBI taxonomy): Eukaryota > Metazoa > Chordata > Mammalia > Lagomorpha > Leporidae > Oryctolagus > Oryctolagus cuniculus. The sequence goes on along the minus strand of NC_091443.1, from coordinate 97,049,933 downwards.
TGGGAGTCCTTGATGATTCATTTCTTCAACATTTTAGAATTATCATTGTAGATATCTTTCACTTATTTGGTTACATTGATTCCTAAATGTTTTCTTTTTGTCTCTATTGTGTATGGGATTACTTTTTAGATTTCATTTTTGGCAAGTTGGTTGCTAGCATATAAAAAGCTACTGCTTTTGTATGTTGATTTTGTAACCTGTAACTTTACTGAATTGGTTTTTCATCTTGAACCATTTTTTGGTGGAGTGTTTAGATTTTTCCATGCACAACATCATGTATTCTACAATGTTGTTGAATCCAGTTATTGTTAACAGTTGTGTTGAGGAATATTTAATGTGATAAATATAAGAGCATGTCAAAAAGGCTTAAAGTTTATCGGTGGAAAATTTCTCTGTCATTTGCCGTATGGGAAATAGTACCTGGTAGACTTGTGGACTGACGTTGTTAATGGAGTGCATGGGTTCACCCATTGGTTTATCACTGGTTTCTGTGTCCCCCACAGACTCCCAGTGAGACAGTGAGGCTTCTTGAGGTTGTGTGCAGAGTGTTGCTGGCAGCCCCGTATAAGTAACATGGTCTCATGAGATCATTTCAGACATTTGTACCTCCACCTGGGTAATGCAGAGTCTTGTGTGCTGCGGGATGGTGAGTCCGGATGCACCAGATGACTGCTGGCTGCTCCTCACATGCTGCCAAGTACCACCCAGGACATGGTTAAGAAAGTAGATGCCTTGTCTGCAACCGTCTCAGGTGGTGAAGTTCTGTATCTCAGACACCAAGGAAGTCCACACAGATGTATATACACCTTGCTGTGGATGGAGATACAAAGCCTGCCCAAAGACTGGACAGGAACAGATTGAGAAGGGCAACCTTGCTGTGTTCCTGACAGGAAGTAGCCTACAAATCACGGGGCAACAGACTTGGCAGCTGGCAGCTGTCACTGAACCACATCAAGATCCTGTCCAGCTTGTCTGGAAAGCACAAACAGATGGCATCATGTTTGCACAGAGGGTGAACATAAACGTTTTCTACTGCAGTGGGTGTCCAGATCATGTTAAACACCACACTACAGCAGGAGCCTCTGTATTTCAATGGACGTGTACAATTAAGAATAAAAGAGAGCTGTTAGGCATTCTTCAGTGAGTATGTGCAAGCCACCAGCCCTGAATGGCAAAGCTGCCCCTAGGACAGTCCCAACCAAGCTACCTTGGCCCCAGTGGAATTATTTATTCACTTACTTAAGCGTTAGTCATTATGTTTCATTGAAAGACAAGAAAACAGATTTCCCACTGGTTGGATCACTCCACTTGAGTGGCAAGGGCCCAAATATCTGAGCCATCCTGTGTTTCCCAGGGTAAGCAGAAGCAGGAACCTGGATGTGAATGCATGACTGGTATTGATCCTAGATACTTTGTGATGGGATGCTGGCACCAAAAATGATGTCTTTAATTGCCATGCCAAATACAATGTATTGATGCCTTTATATACTAATTATTAGAATGGCAGTGTGAGATAGAGAGAGATGCTTCCATCTGTTGGCCTCACCCCCAAAGCCTGCAGACATTATTGGAAGGGCTAGGCCAAAGTCAGAAGCCAAGAACTCCATCCAGTTCTCTCACATTGGTGGAAGAGACCTAAGTAACTGACCCAATGCCTGCTATCCATCAGAGTGTACATTAGCAGGAAACCTGACTGCAGGAAGATTATACTGAAATCCAGGCGCTCTGATATGGGACGTGGGTAACCCAAATGACATCTTAACAACTCTGTCACAGTTCCTTGGCTATTGTTACATTTTAATGATTTTTTATTTGGAAAAAAAATATTAGTGAGGGAACGACATAGAGATATCATCCCAACCACTACCTCACTCTCCAAATGGCTGCAACAGCTACAGATTAGCCAAGGTGAAGCCAGGAGCAGGAACTCCATCTTCTTTTCCAACATGGGTTGCAGAGTCCTGAGATCTTCAGGCATCACCTACTGTCTATCCATGCACCTTAGGAGGAAGCTGGAGTGGAAGCATAGTAGCTGGGGCATGCCCCAGCACTACAATATAAAACGGAAGCATTGTTAGCTGTGCCACAACATCAGCATTCCCATTGTTACTTGTAAAAGCAGTCCCACCACAGGACCGAGCAAAACTTCTGGCCCTGTTGGTGGCAACTTCAGAAGTTTATCAACCTACGCAAACCCTAAGCACCCTGGGAAATACGAAGGCAGACACGTAGAGTGTTCACAGCCAGAGTTTGCTTCAGCATCTCCCTGCAGTCCAGTGCTGTGTAATCAGATGTGGTGCGCTCTCTGACTTCCTGTGATACATGTTGGGACCTATTCTGAACATCGTCAACAAAGTCAGTGGCTTCGCAGGCTGCACTGCTGCCTACTGGCTCATTTCAGGCAAGTCTCATGAGTTTCTGGACACCACTGAGGCCCTTCTAGACAGAGAGAAGACCACCAGACATTCAACCATGGTGGGATTCTTGTGCACACTAGCGGTAAGCAATCATCACCAGGCATCTTTGTGGATGACAATCACCATGTATTAGGGTCACATTATAGAGCCTTATGGATCATCAGGCACTAACTCCTACGGCATTGTGATCATTCCCAGTAAAGTGCATCAGTCATTATTCATTGACAGACTATGAAGAGGACATGCCCTTGGGTCGACTGCCATGGTCAGCATCAAGACAGGACCCAACCTCTTCCTATGAGTCCTTGTGTTGCTTCTGCCTACCTCTCAGCTATCATTTCTGTTCCTTGGCATGGACAGCCTAAGACTTCTGTTCTTCACCTAGATCAATCCCAAGTCTTTTGTACTGATGCGGCATGGACACTTAACACACATCCCTATATTGTCAACACCCTAAAATATAACTCAAGAAGGACAAGTGGGGAATCGACATAGCTGTCCATGATAGAGTATAAGTATTCTTTGAAATACATTGAGTCATCTATTAACTCACCCATCAAGCACCTTCTCCAAGCTGGCGGATAGGAATGGAGGCATCCTGCAGGTTACCACCACCTCAAGAAGGTCATGCTTCGCTTTGAATTTGCCTTACTTGATATTATCAGACTGCCCCTGATAATTTTGCCATTATTGCTGTGGCAAGGACTGTATGTGTCTTGTGGAGATTTGGCACCATTTACTTTATTTTGTAAAGATTTTATTTATTTATATGAAAGTCAGAGTTATAGAGAGAGAGGAGGGGCAGAAAGAGAGAATTGACTGGAATGGCTGGATCTGCACCGATCCGAAGCCAGGAGCCAGGAGGTTCCTTAGGTCTCCCCCTTGGGTGCAGGGGCCCAAGGACTTGGGCCATCTTCTACTGCTTTCCCAGGCCATAGCAGAGAGCTGGTTGGGAATTGGAGCAGGGGATCTCAAACTGACGCCCATATGAGATGCTTACGCTGCAGGCCAAGGCATTAATCCGCTATACCATAGCACCAGCCCCACCATTTCCTTTTAATTTGAAGGCCAACAATGCACCTTTATGAGACTTCCAGTCGACTGCCTCTGTGGTCCTCCAGGGCTCGTGGTCTGTGTTAACAGGATCTTGTTGGCCTTCAGTTGTCTCCTAGCATCCACCTGTGACACTATGTTGAGGACATCGTTTCAACTGATAATCAAGAGGAGGAGGAAAAATGGGCCTCAATCATCAGCAACTGACTTCTTGTCCAAGTGGGTGTGGACCTTAGTTCCATATGAGATGAGAGCTTGCAACCTCAAATTTTTGGTCTATATTTTGAACAAGGATTTCAGACAAATTCCTCAACAAATCCACATATATCTGCTTTTCCTCACTGATTCAGTTTCAACCAGGGAAGCCCAGCACATTTTCAGTTTCTGATAACACCAACTTCCTCACCTCTAAAGAACCCTAAGATTCATCTGTCTCACCAGCCACCCACAAGGATGCACCTTGGTCAGGCATACTTCCAAGGAAAAAGCTAAGGATTACTCTATGGCTAGTTTTTGGTTCTGAGGGCCCCATGGGTAAAGGATTTCAAGTTAGCTTTGCGCTTGTAGTGACACTACTGTTTGACTCACGGAGAGTTTGGACTACCTCCCTCAGCATCATGAGCTGGGCCCTGGCCTCCAGCCACTGAGAATCTCTTGTTAAATGGGAGTGGTATTTGCAGAGGCCAGACAAACCCACACCCTGAGGAGTCTGTGTCCTTACGAGGATGTCAGCCTCTGACACTTCATCTATTTGCAGAGCCCCCATCAGTCATCTCACATCAGATACCTCCTTCCAGATACCGGGGTAGTGTCATGTGTCTCAGGGGGCAGAACTTGTGATCATCCTACTTGTCGTCGAGCAGTCCACCCTCACTCAAGGCCATCTTGAAATTCACATGTCCACCAATTCTTGGGACAACACCAATTCCTAATGACTTTGTGTGGCCTCAAACTGGACAGTCCTTACCCTTACTTTGGAGTTCCTCCTCTGGTGGGTCACTGTTGATATCTGTGCTACTGGCCTAACCTCACTGAGCAACTCAGCTATTTTGATTGCCAAAATTCTACTGCCTTTTAATGTAGCAAAACTGCATTTTATATTATCTACCTCCTTGCTTTCATAGGGGAGCCTCCCAGGCATATATGATTTAGGACTTAATAGGCCTATCAACTTGGATTTCAGCTTGTAGCTTTCCTATTGTATCCAAGTCAGTTGTGGAAGTCCCCCAGGAATGCCTGCTGTACAGGCAAAACTGTCATTCCTGCTTCTCGCGTGATTGCATTTGGAATGGTGGTAACATAATCTGCCCAGAGGTCAGGACCTGGCAGGCCATTGTGCCAGTCCAGGCACACACCTATGGCAGGCCTTGAGCCTTGCACTCTGAAGACATGACCCCCCCAGGAAGAAGCACCTTAGCAAGGCCAGCCAGAGCCATGAGGACCAACAAGTTATGAAACTGCCTTGATTGCAGCCCAGGGCCCCTTGCAGCCATAAATTCAGTGCACTGGGGAGGTTGGCTGACTGTGAGTCAGGAGATTGCAAAGACCCAGGACTGACTATAGATACACTCAGCTGTTTCCCTCAAGGCAAGGGTTTGGAAGGGAAGGTCTGGGCACTGGGTTTCTTAAGGAGTGAAAGTCAGATTCATGGACTCCCTACTAGAGCGGTGATAAATATGGTGAGATCTGCAGGATCCAGACTCAAGTTTCATGATCCTGGCAAAGTCGATTGATATGTCCCTAGCTAGAGGAACATCCTCCAATGCTGCGAAGCCTATGGGGTTGATGCAGGCCCAGGAGGAAGGCACCACTTCTTACAACTTGTGGCCAGGTCCAGGGAGGCCCCTCACTTGGATCTCCATTCCTTTTATCTCAGTTTTGCATTAGAGAGTCCCCCCGCCCATGCTTTGATTGCATCTCTGTGACATAAGACCTCCTGACTGCAAAGAGGGATAGTTTGAGTTCTTCCTTCCCAATTTGTATCCCTTTAATTTCTTTTACTTGCCTAATAGCTCTGGCTAGAACTTCCAGAACTATATTGAATAGCAGTGGTGAGAGTGGGCATCCCTGTCTGGTACCAGATCTCAGTGGAAATGCTTCCAACTTTTCCCCATTCAATAGTATGTTGGCTGTGGGTTTTTCATAGATTGCTTTGATTGTATTGAGGAATGTTCCTTCCAAACCCAGTTTGCTTAGAGTTTTCATCATGAAATGGTGTTGTATTTTATAAATGCTTTCTCGGCGTCTATTGAGATAATCATATGGTTTTTCTTCTGCAGTCTGTTAATGTGGTGTATCACATTGATTGATTTGCGCACATTAAACCATCCCTGCATACCAGGGATAAATCCCACTTGGTCTGGGTGGATGATCTTTCTGATGTGTTGTTGCATTCTATTGGCGAGAATTTTATGGAGGACTTTTGCATCTATGTTCATCAGGGATATTGGTCTGTAATTCTTTTTCAATGCTGCATCTTTTTCCGGCTTAGGAATTAAGGTGATGCTGGCTTCATAGAAAGAATTTGGGAGGACTCCCTCTTCTTCGATTGTTCTGAATAGTTTGAGAAGAATTGGAGTCAGTTCTTTAAATGTCTGGTAGAATTCAGCAGTGAATCCATCTGGTCCTGGACTTTTCTTTGTTGGGAGGGCCTTTATTACTGTTTCAATTTCTGTCTCAGTTATGGGTCTGTTTAGGTTTTCGATGTCTTCCTGGTTCAATTTAGGTAGGTTGCATGTGTCCAGGAATCTATCCATTTCTGATAGGTTTCCCTGTTTGCTGGCATACAAGTCCTTGTAGTAATTTCTGATGATTCTTTTTATTTCTGTGGTGTCTGTTGGTACGTTTCCTTTTTCATCTCTGACTTTATTGATTTGGGTCTTTTCTCTTCTTTTTTTAGTTAGTTGGGCCAATGGGGTGTCAATTTTGTTTATTTTTTCAAAAAACCAGCTCCTCGTTTGGCTGATTTTTTGTAATTTTTTTTGGATTCAATCCTGTTGATTTCTTCTCTGATTTTAATTATTTCTCTTCTCCTACTAGATTTGGGTCTGGTTTGCTGTAGGTTTTCTAGATCCTTGAGGTGAATTGAAAGCTCGTCTATTTGGTGCCTTTCCAATTTCTTGATGTAGGCACCTATTGATATAAACTTTCCTCTTAGCACTGCTTTTGCTGCGTCCCATAAGTTTTGGTATGTTGTGCTGTTATCCTCATTTACTTCCAGAAAATTGTCGATTTCTCTTTTAATTTCTTCTGTGACCCATTGTTCATTAGGGGCATGTTGTTCAATCTCCATGTGTTTGCAAATGCTCTAGGGATTCCTGAGTTGCTAATTTCCAACTTCATTCCTTTATGGTCTGAGAAGCTGCATGGTATGATTCTAATTCTTTTGAATTTGCTGAGACTTGCTTTATGGCCTAGTATGTGGTCAATCCTAGAGAAGGTTCCATGTACTGCTGAGAAGAATGTAAACTTTTAGCTGTAGGACTGAAAGTTCTGTATATATTTGTTAGATCCATTTGGGCTATAGTGTCGTTTAAATCTACTGTATCCTTGTTGATCTTCTGTCCTGTTGATCTGTCTATTTCTGAGAGTGGAGTATTGAAGTCCCCCAGTACTATTGTATTGGGGTCTAAGTCTCCCTTTAAGTCCGTTAACAAATCTTTTAGATAAACCGGTGCCCTGTAGTTAGGTGCATATACATTGATAATTGTTATATCTTCTTGTTGTATTGATCCCTTAATCATTATATAGTGTCCCTCTTTGTCACTCTTAACAGTTTTTGTGGTAAAGTTTATGTTGTCCAATATTAAGATGGCTACGCCCGCTCTTTTTTCATTTCTGTTGGCATGGTATATCTTTTTCCAGCCTTTCACTTTCAGTCTGTATGGATCTTTGTTGTAAAGATGCGTTTCTTATAAGCAGCAAATAGATGGGTTTTGTTCCTTAACCCAGTCAGCCAATCAGTGTCTTTTAACTGGACAGTTCAGGCCATTCACGTTCAATGTGACTAATGATAAGTAGTAACTTTGCCCTGCCATTTGCCAAAGATAAGTTCTAATATATGCTTTGAATTTCCTGTGTTCTTTTGCTGTGAGGTTTCCTTCCTTTACCTTCTTTCATATTGATGACCGTGCTTCTGTGTTTCTGTGTGTAACACATCTCTAAGCATCTTTTGCAGGGCTGGATGAGTGGCAACAAATACTTTCAATTTCTGTTTGCTATGAAAAGTCCTTATTTCACCTTCATTCACAAATGATAGCTTTGCAGGATATAATATTCTGGGCTGGCAGTTGTTCTCTCTTAGTACCTGGGCTATATCTCGCCATTCCCTCCTAGCTTGTAGGGTTTCTGATGAGAAGTCAGCTGTGAGTCTGATTGGAGATCCTCTGAGAGTAATCTGACATTTCTCTCTTGCACATTTTAGGATCTTTTCTTTATGTTTCACTGTGGAGAGTTTAATTACAGTGTGTCGTGGTGAGGATCTCTTTTGGTCGTGTTTATTAGGGGTTCTGTGAGCTTCCTGTACTAGGATGTCTCTGTCCTTCTCCAAACCTGGGAAATTTTCTGCTAATATCTCACTAAAAAGGCCTTCTAATCCTTTCTCCCTCTCGATGCCTTCAGGAACTCCTAGAACCCGAATGTTGGGTTTTTTAATAGTATCCTGAAGATTCCTGACAATATGTTTTAGATTTCTAATTTCCTCTTCTTTTCTTTAGTCTGACTGTATCCTTTCCTGTTCTCTGTCTTCTAAGTCCGATATTCTCTCTTCTGCTTCACCCATTCTGTTTGTAAGGCTCTCTATTGTGTTTTTCATTTGATCTATTGAATTCTTCACTTCATTATGATTTCTCGTCACTATCACAGTTTCCTGTTGTACTAGTTGTTTTGTTTCATTTTGATTCCTCCTTAATATTTCATTTTCACGAGAGAGATTTTCTACCTTGTCCATTAAGGATTTCTGTAGTTCAAGAATTTGTTTTTGAGAACTTCTTAATGTTCTTATCAATTTTTTGAGATCTGCTTCTTGCATTTCTTCTATCTCATCATCTTCATAATCTTGAATTGGGGTGTCTTTTTCATTTGGGGGCATCATGGTGACTTCCTTGTTTCTATTATCTCGGTTTTTGCGTTTGTTATTTGGCATATTGGAGATATTTGGTTTCTTCACTGTGGTGCTTTTTCTTGTGATACTATGACTCTAGATCAAGTGGACTGTCTGTTTTTGATGGAGCCTTAGAGGCTTGAGATGGGTGTGGCCTGAGATCTCTGTTTGGTGTGCCAAAGGTGACACTCCCAGGTTAGGCGTGATAGATCTCTCTCTCTCTCTTTCTTTTTTTGATTCAAAAGGGAAGTAATTCCGCACAGCTGAACGAAGTTGGAGGTAGTTAGCAGGCAAATGATATACCCACAGGAGCCAGAAATCGGAAGCTCTTTCCCAAGGACCACACAGGGAATCTGTTCTGCCCTCAGGGTTGGCTCAAATTCTCCTTCAGTCTCCCACTGGGTTGCCAAAGTTACGGAATTGTAGCATCTCTGGAGAGTACTCACGTGAATTCTGTGAGTTCTCTCCCCCACCGTCTCTTTTTTCACAGTCTCAGTTCAGTAGCACCACAAATTTACTAGGTCCTAATCTCCTGTTAATTCGTCCCGCCCAGAGTCAGGTTTTTCTGCTAGGCTCAGGGCCGGTGCAGACCTGAGGTCGCTCTGCTTATGACGTATGTCCAAGATGGCGCCTGCTCTTTGTCTTGCTCGCCCTTGAGAGGTGAGTGGAGAGAGAGAAACCCGTGTCCGTACCAGTCACCTTTTTTTTTCTCTCTCTCTGTCTCTTCCAGTTAGCCTGGAGAACTTTCCCCCCCATCCCCGGGGGTCGTTCCCTCTAGTCTCCTCTCTCCGCTTGCCTGCCAGTGTCTCGGGCTATTGAGGTTCGGCTCACCTCACGTTCCAGCGCTGGTGTGTTGAGTCTGCCGCTGGTGTCCCGAACTGTGGGCTCCCACACTCTCCACGCAGGTCCACTGTGAATCACGCATCCCGGAAGAGCTTCTTCTGCTGTTTCCTCCCCTACTCTTCCTTGAGTCTGCAGTATCTCCACTTTTATTAAACTGTCTCTCCCCGGACTATCAGTGTGCTCCCTTCCTATTCTGCCATCTTGCCTCCTCCCCTCGCAATTTTAATAATGATGAAATAAATAAATTTATTAAAAAAACAGGAAGCCATGAGGACAATAGACAGCCCATAAAAATGATAAGAGAGACACTAGGAAACCAAAATAAGTAAAAAAAAAAAGCAAGGAATCTAAAAGCTGAAATGCTTGAGATATGATAAAAAAATATATACAATTACATGAATCACACCATCTGGCAGGAAGCCAGATAATAACAGACTGAAATTTTTTAAAAAATCCAAATAAAATGTACTATAGGAAAAAAAAATGAAAGAAACTCTGGCCTGGGCTGTCAGTCATTGTTAGTAGAAGCAGAATTGATTTTATGCAGATTGTACCACCCAAAACTGGCCAAGGAAAAGTTGCTCTAGCATTCCTGATATTTTTTAAAATCAAAAAGAGAGGCAAACCCATTTTTAATAACTGTTAAATCCTTCTGTTATGCAAAAGGCTTAAATTTAACTTTCACAAATACATATACCAGAATTGTAGGTGTTCTCTGTGTATTTGAAGAAAAAATCTCAGATGTAGGGTGGCTTTTGTATTTAAGGTATGCTATGTCACATGTGTTGTTGTTGATGATAGATTAAATAAATTAATAAGTTGTAAGACAGCAACACATGAGGGGACCACCCCACAGCCATAGGCTAAGGGGGCTGTTAGGAAGTCAAAGAATAAAATAAAACTAGGAAAACAAAAGGTTAAATGCTTGAGCCATGATAAGAAAATAAGACCATATATCCAATTACATGATTCCACCTTCTGGCATGAAGCTAAAAAAATGACAGACCAAAATATAAAAAGCAGGCAAAATAGAATATACCACATGGAAATAAAAAAAAACAAAGAACTGTGGCCTGATATATAATTGAAGTTAGTAGCAACAGAACTGGATTTTTCCAGCTTGTACTACCCAAAACTGACCAATGAAAAGTTGTTCTACCATTTCTCACTTTTTAAAAGGAAAACAAGAAGCAAACTCATTTTCAGTGATCTTCTGTTTTTCAAAAGGCTTATATTTGACTTTACCCAGATACATATATCAGAAGTGTGGGTGTTCTCTGTACTTTTCTGAGAGTAAAAACTCAGTTGTAGGGTCTTTTTTTTAATATAAGTTATAATATGCCCCATATTTTGCTAGTGGTGAAAGATTTACTAAATAAATAAATAAATTTAGAAACAGGAACCCATGAGGTGAACAGCCAAAAACCAAATGATAAGGGACCCACCAGGAAGACAAAACAATTAAAAAAAAAGCCAAGGAATGTAACAGGTGAAATGCTTAAGCCATGATAAAAAATAAATATCCAGGGGTCAGTGCTGTGGTATAGCTGGTAAAGCTGCCATCTGCAGTGCCAGTATCCCATATGGGTGCCAGTTAAAGTCCACAGGCTCCACTTCTGATCCAGCTCTCTGCTGTGGCCTGGGAGAGCAGTAGAATAATGGCTCAAGGCGTTGGGCCACTGCCCCCACATAGGAGACCCAGAAGAAACACCTGGCTCCTGGCTTCAGATTGGCACAGCTCCAGCCATTGCAGCCAATTGGGCAGTGAACCTGTGGATGGAAGACCTCTTTTTCTTTCTGTGCCTCTCCTTTTTTCTCTGTGTAACTCTGACTTTCAAATAAATAATTCTTAAAAATATATGTATATTCAATTACATGCATTCCAACATTCAGAGTGAAGACAAAAGTCAACAGATTGAAATTTTTGAAAATCCAAAATAAAATGTACTACATGAAAATTAAAAAAAAAATAAAGAAGCAAATAAACTGGCCTGGTCTATTAGCTGTGGTTAGTAGCAACAAAAGCTGTTTTATCCATTTTGTACCACCCAAAACCAACCAATGAAAAGTTGCTCTAGCATTCCTGATTTATTATTATTATTATTATTATTATTTGACAGGCAGAGTGGACAGTGAGAGAGAGAGACAGAGAGAAAGGTCTTCCTTTTGCCATTGGTTCACCCTCCAGTGGTCGCCGCGGCTGGCGTGCTGTGGCCGGCACACCGTGCTGATCTGATGGCAGGAGCCAGGTGTTTCTCCTGGTCTCCCATGGGGTGCAGGACCCAAGCACTTGGGCCATCCTCCACTGTACTCCCGGGCCACAGCAGAGAGCTGGCCTGGAAGAGGGGCAACCGGGACATAATCCGGTGCCCCGACCGGCACTAGAACCCAGTGTGCCAGCGCCGCAAGGCAGAGGATTAGCCTAGTGAGCCACGGCGCCGGCCCCTGATTTATTTTAAGATTTTATTTATTTATTTGAGAGGTTAGGGTTACAGACAATGAGAGGGAGAGACAGAGAGAGAAAGGTCTTCCATCTGCTGGTTCATTCCCCAAATGGCTGCAATGGCCAGAGCTAAACTGATCCGAAGCTAGGAGCCAGGAGTTTCCTCTGGGTCTCCCACACAGGTGTGGGTTCCCAAGGACTTGGTCATCTTCTACTGCTTTCCCGGGACACAACAGAGAGCTGGATCAAAAGTGGAGCAGCCAGCACTAGAACCAGTGCCCTCATGGGATGCTGGTGCCACAGGCAGAGGATTAATCTACAGCACCACAGAGCCAGCCTCTGTTTTTTTTTTTTTTTTAAAGGAAACTGGTGGCAAACTCATTTTTAATATCTGTAAAAGCCTCCATTCTTTTTTTTTATTAGACAGGTAGAGTTATAGACAGTGAGAGAGAGACAGAGAAAGGTCTTCCTTCTGTTGGTTCACTCCCCAATGGGCGCCACGGCCATAGCTATGCCAGTCCAAAGCCAGGAGCCAGGTGCTTCCTCCTGGCCTCCCATGTGAGTGCGGGGCCCAAGCACTTGGGCCATCCTCCACTGCCCTCCTGGACCACAGTAGAGAGCTGGACTGGAAGAGGGGCAACTGGGACTAGAACCTGGTGCTCATATGAGATGCCAGTGCTGCAAGTGGAAGATTAACCATGGGAACCACAGCACGAACCCCAATCCTTCTATTCTGCAAAAGGCTTAAATTTAAGTTTTCTCAAATCAATATATCAGAATTGTAGGTCTTCTCTGTACTTCTCTATGCATAAAAGCTACATTCTATCCAAGGTACACTATGTTAAATATGTTGTTAGTGGTGACAGAATAAATAAATATATAGATTTAAAAGACAGAAATCCATGATATGAACAGCACATAGAAGAAGGATAAGGGAGCCACTAGGAAACCAAAACAATAAAAAAAAAAAACCCTGAGATATCCAAAAGGTGATATGACTGGTTTTAACTAGTTTCTACCACCCAAAACCAGCCAATGGAAAGCTCCTCTAGCATTGCTAACTTTTTTAAAAGGAATACCAGAGGCAAAATAATTTTAATAACCATAAAATCCTCTGTTCTGTGAAAGGCTTAAATTTAACGTTTGCACATATCAGAAGTATAGATGTTCTCTGTATTTTTCTAAAAATAAAGTATCAGATGTGGAGTGTTTTTTGAATTTTAAGGTATACTACATGAAATGTGTTTGTCGCTCCCCCTCTTCATGGAGGAACGACACTAAACCCTGCCTAGGCTTCATATCCGAGTCACAGCACCATTATGTCGCTCCCCCTCTTCGCGGAGGAATGACACTAAACCCTGCATTGTTCTTTTGTCTGCTCGGCCCTCCCCGGGTTTGCTGCTGGTTCTTCCCGGGTTGGCTACCATCCCTTCCACCTCCGTGGAAGGGCGGTTCCCCCTGCCACTTTCCCCACTTCCGCGGGGGAGCGGCACACCGCTGGCCGGCTCTCTCGGGGCTGCACAGGTGTTCCTTCAGATAGATGTTCCTGGTGCATGTTGTCTCTCTCCTCCTTTATAGTCCTCTTCCACCAAGCCCAACTCTGCTACCCACACGCCGAGTACGCTCCTCTCCTCCAATCAGGAGCAGGTCCTGCTGTTTATTGGTTGAACTGGAGGCAGCTGTGTAGAAGCTGTTTCCTCCTCTCCCAGCGCCATATTGTGGGAGAGCAGATGCATAAAATAAGTCTTAATTCGAGTAACAGTCTAGTCCGAGTTGCTCCCCACAGTGTTGTTTTTGATGAGAGAACAAATAAATAAATTTAAAAAACAGGAATCCATGAGGCAAACAGCCAATAGCCAAGGATAAAGGAGCCACTAAGAAACAAAAACAATAAAAAATGGAAGAATCCAAAAGGTGAAATTCCTCAGCCATGATTAAAAATGGACCATATATCCAATTACATGAATTCCACCATCCAGTGCAAAGCCAAAAAATAACAATAAAATTTTAAAAAATCAAAAACAAGAATTATACTACACAGATTTGTTAAAAACAGAAAAGAATGTAAGAAACTGGGGTTTGCTCTGTTAACCATTGTCAGTTCCAACAGAACTTGCATTATCCAGTTGATACCATCCAAAACCATCCATCGAAAGTTACTCTAGCATTCTTTATTTTTTTAAATGAAAACTGGAGCCAAACTAATATTTAATAAACATAAAATCATTTGTTCTGCAAATGCCTTTAGTTTAACTTTTCCCAAATACATATATCAGAAGTGTAGGTGTACTCTGTATTTTTACAAAAATGAAATCTCAGATATGGGATGAATTTTTGAATCTTAATTTATACTATGTCAAATATATTGTTGTTGATGACAGAATAAATAAAGAATTAAGTTAAAAAAAATAGAAATCCATGAGAAAACAGCCCATAGGCAAAGCATAAGGGAGCTGCTAGGAAGCCAAAACAATACAACAAAACTAGGACTCCAAATGGTAAAATGCATGAGACATGGTAAAAAAATAAAAGACCATATATCTAGTTACATGTATTTCACCATCTGGTTCATTGCCAAAAAATAACAAATTAAAATTGTAAAAAAGCCAAAATATAATGTGCCACAGAAAGTTAAAAAAAAAAAAAAAAAAAACAACTATGGCCTGATCTGTAATCCTGGTGAGTAGCAACAGAACTGAATTTTTCTGGTTTGTACCACCCAAAACCAGCCAATGAAAAGTTGCTCTAGCATTCCTCAGTTTTTTAAAATAAAAACTGGAGGCAAACTCATTTTCAATAAGATCCTTTTGTTCTTCACAGGGCTTAAATTTAACTTTTCCCAAATACATACATCAGAAGTGTAGGTATTCCCTGTATTTCTGCAAGCATAAAATCTCCAATGTGAGAGTTTTTTTGGTGTCTAAAGGCTTCCTCTGTCAAAGGTGTTGCTGTTTGTGACATAATAAATAAATAAATAAATAAATAAATAAATTTATTATACAGAAAACCATGAGGGGAACAATCCATAGGCAAATGATAAAGCTGTCACTAGGAAGACAATACAATAAAAAACGAGGAGTCCAAAAGTTGAACTGCCTGAGCAATGATTTAAAAAAAATAGTATATCAAATTAAACAAATTCCACCACTTGAGAAGTAGTCAAAATAATTAGAGTAAATTTTTAAAAACCTAGAATAAAATATACCACATGAAAAGAAGAAAGAAAGGAAGAAAGAAAGAAAGAGAACAGACAAACTATGGCCTGATATGTAATCTAGATTACTAGCAACATAACTGTCAGCTGATCTGTAATCATGGTTAGTAGCAATAAAACTGGAGTTTTTGGACTGTACCACCCAAAACCAGCCAATGAAAACTTGCTCTAGCATTCCTAATTTTGTAAAAAGGAAAACCAGTGGCAAATTCATTTTGTATAACCCTAAGATCCTTCTGTTCTGCAAAAGGCTTAAATTTAATTGTCCCAGATACATGTATCAGAAGTGTAGATGTTATCTGCATTTTTCTAAGCATAAAATCTAAACTGTGTGGAGTTTTTGTATCATAATGAATAGTATGTCATATATGTTTTATTGATGACAGAATAAATAACTAAATAAATTTATAAAACAGGAGCTCATGATTTTCCCATGATTTTTCCAGCTTGCACCACCTAGAACTCATCAATGAAAAGTTGCTCTAGCATTCCTGATGCTTTTAAAAGAGCTAACTCTTTTAAAAGAATGACCCACCAAATGGAAGACCTCCCTCTCTTTCTGCCTCTCCTTCTCGCTGTGTGTAACTCTAAGTTTCAAATAAATAAATCTTAAAAAAAGAAGTATAGGTGTTCTCTGTATTTTTATTACACTAAAATGTCAAATGGAGGCTAACTTATTTTCCATAACTATAAGATCATTCTGTTTTGCAAAAGATTTAAATTTAAAGTTTTCCAAATACATATAACATGATGACAGAATAAGTAAATAAGTGAATTCAGAAACAAGAACACATGAGGGGAACAGCCCATAGCCAAAGGATATGGGAGTCACTAGGAAGCCAAAACAACAACAACAACACCAATAATAATAATGGAATCCAACATGTGAAATGCCTGAACCATGATAAAAAAAAGTCTGTATATCAAATTACATGAATTCCACAATAAAAAATGACTGAAAAAATAAAAAATTCAAGATAAAATGTACCACATGAATATTTTAAATAAAGCTCTTATCCTTTGGCTATGGGTTGTTATCCTATTGGTTTACTGGTTTTTTAAATTAATTAATTAATTAATTAATCCTGTCATCAACAATACCACATGTGACATTATATGCCTTAGATACAAAGTAATACCCTACTTCTGATATTTTATGCTTAGAAAAAACAGGGAATACCTAGGTGGTACAAACCAGGAAAATCCAGTTCTGTTGCTATTATCCACAATGATAGATAAAGCCACAGTTTCTTTGTGTGTGTTTTTTTTATTAATTTCTTGTGGTACATTTAATTTTGGATATTTTACACTTTAGTCTGTTAATATTTTGGCTAGGAGATGGATGGGGATATTCATATAATTAGATATATGGTCTTTTTTATTGTTTTGGCTTCATAGTGGCTCTCTTATAATTTGGAAATATGCTTTTCCACTCAAGTATTCCTGTTTTTAAATTATTTATTCTGTCATCAAAAAGAACGTATTTGACATGCAAAACCTAAAGACACAAAAATACACCCCACATTGGAGATTTTATGCTTAAAAAATATAGATAACACATACACTTCTCATATATGTGTTTGGGAAAAGTTAAATTTTAGCCTTTTGCAGAACAGAAGGATCCTATGATCATTGAATATGAGTTTACCCCAGTTTTTCTTTTCAAAAATTCAGGAATGAGAGGGCAACTTTTGATTCACCTGTTTTTGGTGGTATAAACTGAAAAAATCTGGTTCTGTTGCTACTAAACAGGAATTAGAGATCAGGCCACAACTTTCTTTTATTTGTTTGTTTATTTATTTATTTATTTTTTAAAAGATTTTTATTGATTTATTTGAGAGGTAGAGTTACAGAGAGTGAGAGGGAGAAACAGAGAGAAAGATCTTTTGTCTGTTGGTTCACCCCCCATGGCCATAATGGCCAGAGCTGTGCCGATCTGAAGCCAGGAGCCAGGTGCTTCTTCATGGTCTCCCATGTGGGTGCAGGGGCCCAAAGGACTTGGGCCATCCTCCACTGTTTTCCCAGGTCACAGCAGAGAGCTGGGTCAGAAGAGGAACAGCCGGGACTACAACCAGCGCTCACATGGGATGGGGGCACCGTAGGCAGATGATTAACCCACTGCGCCACAGGGCTGGCCCCAACAACTTTCTTTTTCTTCATTTGATACACTTTATTTTGAGTTTTTTAATTTTAAATTTAGTCTTTTTTTTGGCTTCATGATGGATGATGAAATTCATGTAATTGGATATGTGTTTTTTTTTTTTTTTATTATGGGTCAGACATTTTACCTTTTAGATTCCTATTTGTTTTATTGTTTTGGTTTCATAGCAGCTCCCTTATCCTTTGGCTATGGGCTGTTCCAATCATGGGTTCCTGTTTTTTAACTTTATTACTTTATTTATTCTGTCATCAACCATGATAATGTGACATTGAATACCTTAAATATAAAAATACACCCTATATTTGACATTTTATTCTCATCAAAATATAGAGAACACCTCACTTCTTTTTTTAAGATTTATGTATTTATTTGAAACTTTAGAGTTACACATGGAGAGAAGCAGAGGCAGAAAGAGAGAGGGAGGTCTTCCATTCAGTAGTTCACTCCCCACCTGGCCACAATGGCTAGAGCTGAGCTGATCTGAAGCCAGGAGCCAGGAGCTTCTTCCAGGTCTCTCTCATGGGTACAGGGTCCCAAGGACTTGGGCCATCTTATACTGTTTTCCCAGGCCACAGCAGAGAGCTGGATTGGAAGTGGAGCAGCCAGGACTCGAACTGGTGCCCACATGGGATGCCATCACTGCAGGCGCTGGCTTTACCTACTACACCACAGTGCCGGCCCCCACACCTACACTTCTGAAATATGTATATGGGAAAAGTTAAATTTAAGGCTTCTACAGAACAGAAGGTCTTACAGTTATTGAAAATGAGTTTGCGTCCATTGTTCCTTTCTGAAAATCAGAAATGCTAGATCAACTTTTCATTGGCCCGAATTTGGATGGTACATACCCTAAAAATCAAGGTCCGTTGCTACAAACCACTATTATAGATCAGGCTACTTCCTCTTTTTTATTTTTCTTTTTTGTGTGGTAGATTTTATTTTGGCTTTTTAAACTTTTAGTCTGTTACTTTTTGGCTTCACTCAGATTTTGAATTCATGTAATTGGATATTTGGATTTTTTTTAATCTTGATTCAGGCATTTCACTTATTGGATTCCTAGGTTTGTTTTCTTGTTTTGGCTTCCTAAAAGCTCTCTTATCTTTTGGCTATGGGCTATTCCAATCATGAGTTCTTGTTTTTTAAGTTTATTTATTAATTTATTCTGTCATCAATAACCACACATGTACATTGTATTCCTTAAATACAAAAATAGCATCAATCTGAGATTTTATTCTTAGAAAAACACTTCTGAAATACATATTTGGGAAAAGTTTAAGTCTTTTGAAGAATAGAATGACCTTAGGTTTATTGAAAATGAGTTTGCCTCCATTTTTCATTTAAAAAATTCAGGAATTCTAGAGCAACTTTTCTATTCCTGATTTGGGTGCTAAAAATGAGGAAAATATAGTTCTATTGCTAATAACTGCAATGACAGATAAGCCTACAATTTCCTTTCTTATTAATTTCATGCTGTATTTTTAATTTAGAATTTTTTACACTTTATTCTGTTAATATTTTGGCTAGGGTATGGATAGTCGAATTCATATAATTCGATATGTGGTCTTTTATCTTGATGCAGGCATTTCAACTTTCAGATTCCTCTTTTTATATTGTTTTGGCTTCATAGTGGCTCACTTATTCTTTGGCTATGGACAGTTTTCCTCAGTGGTTCCTGTTTTTAAATGTATTTATTTATTTTGTTAGCAATAAAAACATATTCGACATAAAATAACTTAAGACATAAAAATCACCCCAAGGTTGGAGATTTTATGCTTAGAAACATATAGAGAGCACCTACACTTCTAATATGCATTTGGGAAAAGTTAAGTTTAAGCCTATTATCAGGACAGAAGTATTTCTTTCAGAGTTATTCAAAATAAGTTTGCCTCAGGTTTTCATTTTAAAAATCAGGAATGCTAGAGTAACTTTTTATGGACTGGTTTTGGGTGGTACAAATCGGAAAAATCCAGATCGTTTGCTACTAACCATATTAACAGACCAGGTGACATTTTCTTTTCTTAGTTTTTGTTGTATATATTTTATTTTGGATTCTTTTTTAGTTTTAGTTTGTTATTGATTTGACTTCATATCACATGGTGGAATTAATGCAATTGGATATGTGGTCTTTTTGTTTTCTTATCATGGCTCATGTTTATCAACATTTGGATTCATGAGGTTGTTTTTTTGTTTGTTTGTTTTGTTTTGTTTTTATTGCTTTAGCTTTCTTACCGGCTCTCTTTTCCTTCTGGCTATGTGCCATAGCTCCCAGGGATTCCCATTTTTAATATATTCATTTATTTTTTCTGTCATCAACAACATTGCATTTGACATGATATACATTAAGATACAAATAGCAACCTTCATCTGAGATTTTGTGCTTAGAGAAATACAGAGAATACCTACATTTCTGATGTATGCATAAGGGAAAAGATAAATTTAAGCCTTTTTCAGTACTCAAGGATTTTTATCTTTTTAAAAATGAGTTTGCCTCAGGTTTTTCTATCCAAAAAAATCATGAATGTTAACGCAACACTTCATTGGCTGGCTTTGGGTGGTACAAATCAGAAAACATCAGTTGTGTTGCTATTAAACATAATTAAAAGACCAGCCCAACTTTTCTTTCTCTCATTTTTTCCTCCTTTTGTGTGTGGTATATTTTAGGGGAGAATTTTTATATATACTTTAGTATGTTATTTATTTGGTTTCATCACTGATGGAGGAATTCATGTAATTGGATATATGTTCTTTTCTTTTTTCTTCTTTTTATTTTGTTAATCATGGCTCATGCATTTCACCTTTTGGATTCCTCAGGTTTTTTTTTTTTTTTAATGTTTTGGCTTCCTGCTGGCTCCCTTATCGTTTTGGCCATGTCCCGTTCTCCTCACAGATTCCTGTTTTTTAAATGTATTTATTTCTCTATCATCAACAATAATGTATTTGACATGGTATACATTAAGATACAAGAAAACACCCCATATCTGAATTTTATTCTTAGAAATATACAAAGAACTCCTCCACTTCTGATATGAATATTTTTGAACTGTTAAATTTAAGCCATTTCAGTACAGAAGGGTTTCATGGTTATGTATGAGTTTGCCTCAGGTTTTCCGTTTAAAAAAATCAGGAATGCTAGAACGACATTTCATTTGTTGCTTTTAGCTGGTAAAACTGAAAATATCCAGTTCTGTTGTAAAAACCATGATTAACAGACCAGACCACATTTTCTTTCTTTTTAAATTTTTCTGTGGTACATTTTATTTCAGAATATTTTTCAACTCTTCATCTGTTACGATTTTGGCCTCCTGCCTGATGATGAAATTCATGTAATTGATATGGAGTCTCTCTCTTTCTCTCTCTCTCTCTCTCTCTCTCTCTCTTTTTAATCATTTCACTATTCTATTTGGATTTCTTGCTCTTTTTCTTTTTCCTTTTTCATTGTTTTCACTTCCTGTGGCTCCTTTATCCTTTTGGGTATGTGTCTTTCCCCTCAGGGATTCCCATTTTCTAAATACATTTATTCAA
Organism: Oryctolagus cuniculus; assembly: GCF_964237555.1. NCBI lineage: Eukaryota > Metazoa > Chordata > Mammalia > Lagomorpha > Leporidae > Oryctolagus > Oryctolagus cuniculus. The sequence goes on along the minus strand of NC_091443.1, from coordinate 97,029,179 downwards.
ATTTGGTGTCATCAACAGCAACACATTTGACATGGTATATCTTCAATACCAAAAAACACCCCACATCTGAGATTTTACTCTTAAAATATACAGAGAACACCTACACTTCTGCTATCCATATTTGGGAAATGTTAAATTTAAGACTTTTCCACTAAAGAAGATATTAATGGTTATTGAAAATGAGTGTGCTTCATGTTATACTTTTAGAAAAATCAGAAATGTTCAAACAATATTTCATTGGCCACCTTTCTGTGGTACAAACCAAGAAAATCCAAATCTGTTGTTACCACAATTAACAGACCAGACCATATTTTCTTTCTTTCTTTCTTTCTTTCTTTCTTTCTTTCTTTCTTTCTTTCTTTCTTTCTTTCTTTCTTTCTTTCTTTCTTTCTTTCTTTCTTTTGAGTTTTTGGGTCGTGTATTTTATTTTAGATTCTTTAAAAATTTTAATTTGTTATTTAATTATTTTTTGACCAGTGGTGGAATTCATGTAATTCTATATGTGGTATTTTTTTTTTTGACAGGCAGAGTGGACAGTGAGAAAGAGCGACAGAGAGAAAGGTCTTCCTTTGCCGTTGGTTCACCCTCCAATGGCCGCCGCGGCCGGTGCACCGCGCTGATCCGAAGGCAGGAGCCAGGTGCCAGGTGCTTTTCCTGGTCTCCCATGGGGTGCAGGGCCCAAGCACCTGGGCCATCCTCCACTGCACTCCCTGCCCACAGCAGAGAGCTGGCCTGGAAGAGGGGCAACCGGGACAGAATCCGGCACCCCAACCAGGACTAGAACCCGGTGTGCCGGCGCCGCTAGGCAGAGGGTTAGCCTATTGAGCCGCGGCGCTGGCCGGTATTTTTTTTAAAATCATTGCTCACACATTTAACTTTTTGGATTCCTCAGGTTTTTTATTGTTTTGGCTTCCTGGTGGCTCTTTAATCCTTTGCACCATGTGCCATTCCACTCATGGATTTCCATTTTGTAATATATTTATTTATTTTTTCTTTCATCAACAGCATCACATTTGACATGGTACACTTTAAGATACAAATAACAACCCTCATCTGAGATTTTATTTTTAGAAATACACAGAGAACACCTAGAATTCTGATATATTTCTAAGGAAAAGTTAAATTTAAGCGTTTTTCAGTACAGAATGATTTCACTTTTTTGAAACTGAGTTTGCCTCAGGCTTTCCTTTTAAAAAAAATCATGAATTCTAGAGCAACATTTCATTGGCTGGCTTTGGGTGGTACAAACTGGAAAAGTCCAGTTGTGTTACTATTAGACAGGATTAACAAAACATGCCAACTTTTCTTTCATTTTATCTTTTTGTGTGTGTGGTATATTTTGTTTTTTTTTGTTTTGTTTTGTTTTTATACTTTAATCTGTCTGTTATTTGGCTTCATGCCCAATTTTGGAATTCATATTTGGATAATGGGTTTTTTAAAAACTTTTTAATCATGACTCTCTAATTTCACTTTTGAATTCCTTTTTTAAATGTTTTTACTTCTTGCAAATTCCCTTATCCTTCTGGCTATGTTCCATTCCCCTCATGGATTCACATTTTTTAACATATTAACTCATTTTTTTCTGTCATCAAGTCTTTTGGATTCTTCTGTTTTATTGTTTTGGCTTCCTTTCAGCTCCCTTATCTTTTCACTTATGTGAAATTTTTGGTGAGCTGTAGTTATCCTTATAGCTATGGGCTGTTCCCCTCATGGATTCCCATTTTTAAACTATATTTATTTATTTTTCTGTCATTAGTAACACAGTTGAAATACTGAACATTAAAATGCAAAGAAATTCACACATCTGAGATTTTATTCTTAGGAATATATCAAGAACATCTACACTTCTGATGTCTATTTGGAAAAAGTTAAATTTAAGCCTTTTCAGTACAGAAGGATTTAACAGCTAGTGAAAATGAGTTTTCCTCAGGTTATACTTTTAGTAAAAATTCAGGAATGCTAGAATAATATTTAATTGGCTGGTTTTGGGTGTTATAAACCAAAAAAAAAATCAGTTCTGTTATCACTAAACAGACCACATCACATTTTCTTTCTTTTCAGTTTTTAATTATCATTTGGTATATTTTATTTTACACTATTTTTTTTTGACAGGCAGAGTGGAAAGTGAGAGAGAGAGACAGAGAGAAAGGTCTTCCTTTGCCATTGGTTCACCCTCCAACGGCCGCCGCGGCCGGCGCGCTGCGGCCGGCGCACCGCGCTGATCCGATGGCAGGAGCCAGGAGCCAGGTGCTTTTCCTGGTCTCCCATGGGGTGCAGGGCCCAAGCACCTGGGCCATCCTCCACTGCACTCCCTGGCCACAGCAGAGGGCTGGCCTGGAAGAGGGGCAACCGGGACAGAATCCGGCGCCCCGACCGGGACTAGAACCCGGTGTGCCAGCACCGCTAGGCGGAGGATTAGCCTAGTGAGCCGTGGTGCCGGCCTATTTTACACTATTTTAATTTTAGTCTGTCATTTATTTGTCTTCGTGCCTCATGGTGGATTCAGTTAATTTGATATGTAGTCTTTTTTTGTTGTTATTGTTGTTGTTATTGTTGTTGTTAATCATCTCTCATGCATTTCATTTTTTGGATTCCTCAGTTTTTTTATTATTTTTACTTAGTGCTGCCTCCCTTATTCTTTGGGCTATGTGCCTTTCTCTTCATGGAATCTGTTTTTTAATACATTTATTTGTTTTTTTTTCTGTTCAACAGCAACACATTTGACATGGTATACCTTAAGATATATATAAAAAACTCAGGTTTATTTTTGGAAATATACAGAAAACACATACAATTCTTATATATGTATTTGGGAAAAGTTTAAAATATGCCTTTTTCAATACAATAGGATTTCATGGTTTTTGAAAATGAGATTGCCTCAGGTTTGCCATTTAAAAAAAACCAGGAATGCTACAGCAACATTTCATTGGCCAATTTTGGGTGGTACAAACTGGAAAACTCCATTTCTGTTACTACTAATCACATTGAATAAAACTTGCCACATTTTATTTTTTTGTTTCTACGGTACATTTTATTTTGAAGTTTTTTTAAACTTTAGTGTTATTTTTTGGCTTTCTGTGTGATGGTTGAGTACATATAATTGAATATGTGGTCTTTTTTTTTTTTTAAATCATGGCTCACACATTTCATCTTTTGGATTCCTCAGTTTTATTATTGTTTTGTCTTCCTGGTGGCTGTCTTATCCTTTTAGCTATGTGCCAATCCCCTCATGGATCCCTGTTTTGTTTTTCTTTTGTTTTGTTTGTTTTTAGATAATCTACGTAATTATCTAAAATTTTTTAGATAATGTTTTTTAAGCCATCAACAACACATTTGACATAGTACAGCGTAAGATACAAAAACAAAAAAAAATCTGAGATTTTATTCTTGGAAATACACAGAGAACACCTGTACTTCTAATTCATGTATATGGGAAAATTTAAATTTAAGCCTTTTTCAATATAGACTGATTTCACAGTTATGTTAAATGAGTTTGCCTCAAATTTTCCTTTAAAGAAGTCAGGAATGCTGGAGCAACATTTCATTGGCTGGTTTTGGGTGGTACAAACCAGAAAAATCCAGTTCTATTGCTACTAACCATGACTAACAGAACAGGCCACATTTTCATTCTATTTGTTTTAACTTTCATGTGGTACACTTTATTGTGTAATTTTTAAAACATTTTAGTCTTTTATTATTTTAGCTTATTTTAGTCTTATTTTTCATATCATGACACATGCACTTTACCATTTGGATTCCTCAGCTTTTTTTTTTTTTTAATGTTTTGTCTCCCTGCCATTCCTCCTCCTTTTGGTTATGTGCCTTTACCCTGAGAGATTCCTATTTTTTAAAATATATTTATTTACTTTTTCTGTCATCAACAACAACATATTTGACATGATATAAATGAAGATAAAAAAAATCCCACATCTGAATTTTATTATTAGAAATACACAGAGAGGGCCGGCGCCGCGGCTCACTAGGCTAATCCTCCGCCTTGCGGCACCAGCATACCGGGTTCTAGTCCCAGTCGGGGCGCCGGATTCCATCCCAGTTGCCCCTCTTCCAGGCCAGCTCTCTGCTGTGGCCTGGGAGTGCAGTGAAGGATGGCCCAGGTGCTTGGGCCCTGCACCCCATGGGAGACCAGGAGAAGCACCTGGCTCCTGGCTTCAGCTCAGTGTTATGCGCCGGCCACAGGTCGCTGGCCACGGCGGCCATTGGGGGTGAACCAATGGCAAAAGGAAGACCTTTCTCTCTCTCTCTCTTTCTCATTATGCACTCTGCCTGTCAAAAAAAAAATAATACAGACAATACCTACATATCTGATATATGTATTTGGGAAATGTTAAATTTAAGTCTTTTTAAGTACAGAAGGATTTCATGCTTATTGAAAATGAGTTCAGCCGGTGCCATGGCTCACTAGGCTAATCCTTTGCCTTGCGGCGCAGGCCCACTGGGTTCTAGTCCTGGTCGGGGCGCTGGATTCTGTCCCAGTTGCCCCTCTTCCAGTCCAGCTCTCTGCTGTGGCCCAGGAGTGCAGTGGAGGATGGCCCAAGATCTTGGGCCCTGCACCCCATGGGAGACCAGGATAAGTACCGGGCTCCTGCCATCGGATCAGCCCGGTGCGCCGGCCACAGTGCGCTGGCCACGGCGGCCATTGGAGGGTGAACCAACGGCAAAGGAAGACCTTTCTCTCTGTCTCTCTCTCACTGTCCACTCTGCCTGTCAAAAAATAAAAAATAAATAAATTAATTAATTAATAAAAAGAAAAAAGAATTACACAGAGAATATAGTCACTTCTGATATGTGTATTTGGGAAAAGTTAAATTTAAGCCTTTTTCAGTTCAGAAGGATTTCACAGTTATTGAAAGTGAGTTTCCCTGAGGCGTTCCTTTATACAACACAAAAATTTTTGAAAAGAAGAAAAGAAATAAAATATGGCCTGGTCTGTTAATCATGATTAGTAGCAACAGAATTGGATTTTTCTTGCTTTTACCACCCAAAACCAGCTAATGAAGTGTTGCTGCAGCATTCCTGATTATTTTAATTTTATTTATTTATATTTTTTATTTTTTTATTTTTTATTTTCTTTTGACGGGCAGAGTGGACAGTGAGAGAGAGAGAGAGAGACAGAGAGAAAGGCCTTCCTTTGCCGTTGGTTCACCCTCCAATGGCCGCCGCGGCCAGTGCGCTGTGGCCAGCGCACCGGGCTGATCCGATGGCAGGAGCCAGGTACTTATCCTGGTCTCCCATGGGGTGCAGTGCCCAAGGACTTGCGCCATCCTCCACTGCACTCCTGGGCCACAGCAGAGAGCTGGACTGGAAGAGGGGCAACTGGGACAGAATCCAGCGCCCCGACCAGGACTAGAACCCAGTGGGCCTGCGCCGCAAGGCAAAGGATTAGCCTAGTGAGCTGAGGCGCCGGCTGAACTCATTTTCAATAAGCATGAAATCCTTCTGTACTTAAAAAGACTTAAATTTAACATTTCCCAAATACATATATCAGATATGTAGGTATTGTCTGTATTATTTTTTTTTTGACAGGCAGAGTGCATAATGAGAAAGAGAGAGAGAGAGAAAGGTCTTCCTTTTGCCATTGGTTCACCCCCAATGGCCACCGTGGCCAGCGACCTGTGGCCGGCGCATAACACTGAGCTGAAGCCAGGAGCCAGGTGCTTCTCCTGGTCTCCCATGGGGTGCAGGGCCCAAGCACCTGGGCCATCCTTCACTGCACTCCCAGGTCACAGCAGAGAGCTGGCCTGGAAGAGGGGCAACTGGGATGGAATCTGGTGCCCCGACCAGGACTAGAATCTGATGTGCCTGCACCGCAGGTGAAGGATTATCCTATTGAGCTGCGGTGCTGGCTATTTTGTATTTTAATGTATACTATATCAAATGTGTTGCTGATGACTGAATAAATAAGTACATTTTAAAAACAGGAACCCATGAGGGGAACACTCCATAACCAAACATAAAGGGAGTCAATACGAAGCAAAAACAATAATTAAGAAAAAGAATTCAAAAGGTGAAATCCATGAGCCATGATATTTAAAGAAATACGATGAGCACATATCAAATTACATGAATTCCTCCATCAGGCCTGAAGCCAAAGAGAATAATCAGCTAAAATTTTTAAAAATCCAAAATAAAATATACCATGTGAAAATTTAAGAAAAACCATATAAAGAAAATATCCTCTTGTTTCTACTTATGTTTAATATCAATAGAAGTGGATTTTTCTAATTTGTACCATCCAAAACTAGTCAATGAAATGTTATTCTAGCATTCTTGATTTCCAAAAAGGAAAACCTGAGACTACCTCACTTTCAAACTGGGAAATGCTTCTGTACTGAAAAAGACGTAAGCTTAACTTTTTCCAAATGCTTATAACAGAAGTGTGGGTGTTCTCTATACATTTCTAAGAATATCAGCTCAGATATGGGGTGTGTTTTTATCTTATGGTATACCAGGTCAAAAGTTTCGTTATTGTGTTAAAAATAGATTCATATATTTTATAAACTGAAAACCATGAATGGAATCACACATAGCCAAAAGGATAAGTGAGACAGCAGGAAGCCAAAACAATAAAAAATGAGGAATTCCAGAGGTGAAATGCATGAGGTATGATTTTTAAAAAATTCCATATCCAATTACATTAATTCAATTATTGGCAGTAAGGCCAAAAAAATAAACTAAATTTCTTAAATACAAAGTAAAATGTAAAATATAAAATAAAAATATAAAAGGAAATTTAAAAAAAGAAAATTTTACCTGGTTTCTAAATGTGTTAATAGCAACAGAACTGCATTGTATTCACTTGTATCACCCAAAACCAGCCAATGAAATGTTCCCTTAGGTTTCCTGATTTTCCTAAAAGGAAAAAAGGAAAATGTGAGGCAAACTCAGTTTAATCCCCGAAAAGTTCTTCTGCACTGAAAAAAGTTTAAATTTAAGTTTTCCCTAATGCATATATCAGAATTTAAGGTGTTCTCTGTATATTTTTTAAGACTAATATTTCAGATGCTAGATTTTTTTTTGAATCGTAAATAATACCATGCCAAATGTGTTGTTGATGACAGGAAAAACACATAATGTGTTTAAAAAATGGGGATTGATGAGAAGAAATTCATATAAATCTTTTTATAATAAGATAATAGGCATTTTATAATATGGAATTCTATGTTTGTTTTATTGTTTTGGCATCCAGCAGCCACTTTTTTGTTTATGGGAGGTTCCCCACATTTTTTCTCATTTGTAAATTTATTTATTTGTTTATTCATTTGGTTTTTTATTGATTCTGTCAAACAAAACACATTTGATATAGTATCCCTTATGATTAAAAAAATACCAAAAAATTTGAGTTTTATCATTACACAACTACAGGGAACTCCTACGCTTATGATCTATCTGTCTGGGAAATGTGAAATTTAAGCCTTTTGTAGAAGAGAAATATTGAAAGCTTCTCCAAAATGAGTTTGTTTCTTTTTTTGTATTTTTTCATGAATTATTTTTCACTTTTTTATAAATATTATTATGTTATATTTTGGCTTTATACTCAATAATGGAATTCAGGAAATAGATTTTTTATTTTATCAGGACTCAGGTATTTTACCTTCTGGAATCCTAGGTTTGTTTGTTGGTTTTGACTTCAAGGAGCTGCCTTTTCCTTTGTTTACAGGCTGTTAACCATATTTTTTCTGGTTTTAAATTTATTTGTTTATTCATTATTTATTCTGTCAAAAACAACACATTTGACATAGTATCTCTTGTGATACAATCAAATTCAATAAATATTGATTTTGTGAGTTGAAAAGTGCAGGGAACACCTACCCTTATGATATGTGTCTGGGAAAAGTGAGATTTAGGGCTTTTGAAGAAGAAAAGGATTTAAATTTCTGCAAAATGAATTTGACTGCAGTTTCCTTATTAAAATCAGTCAGAACGCTAAAGAAGCCTCTCCAGGTTTTGGTGGCCCAAAGCAGAAAAATCTGAATCTCTTTTTGCTATGCTGCACATCAGTTCTGGCTACAGCCTCTGTTTGTTTATTTATTTATCTTTTTGTATTTTTTCATGTATTACATTTCATTTTGGATTAAAAATTTTATTATGTTACATTTTGGCTTCATGCAGGATAAGGGAATTCTGGTAATCAGATAATTTTTTAAATCAGGGCACACGTATTTTATCTTATGGAATTCTAGGTTTGTTTTATTGTTTTGGCTCCAGCAGATGTTTTTCCTTTGTTTATGGGCTGTTCCCCACCTTATATATTGTTTATATTTATTTGTTTATTCATTTATTCTGTCAAAAACAACAAAAATACAACTAGTAGGAGTTTCATGATTAGAAAACTACATGGAACACCTACTCTTTTGAACTTTGTGTCTGAGAACAGAGAAATTTAAGCATTTTGTTGAAGAGAAGGAATTTAAATTTCTCTAAAATGAGTTTGACTGCAGTTTTCTTGTTAAAATCATCTGGAATGCTAAAGCAATGTGGAAGGTTTTAGGTGGCACAAACCAGAAACATCTGGTTCTTTTTGCATAGCTCCATACCAGATCTGGCTACAACCTCTTTGCTGGTTGGTTTGTTTGTTTGCTTTGCATTATTTTCATGAATCACATTTGATTTTTGTTTATAAATTTTAGTATGTTACAATTTGGCTTCATGCTAGATAACAAAATTCATGTATTTAGCTTAATTTTCCTTTTTTAATCAGTACATAGTAATTTTACCTTCCAGTTCCAATTTTTCTTTGTTTATGTGCTATTCCCCACTTTTTTCTAACTTAAAATTTGTTTATTCATTTGTTTATTTATTTATTCTGTCAAAAAAACAACTCATTTGACTTTTGTATTGCTTATGATACAAAAACACAACAAATTGTCTTTTTATGATTTGAAAACTACAGGGAACAACTACCCTTATGATCCATGAGTCTGAGAAAAGTGAAATTTAAGCCTTTGTAGAAGGGAAGCATTTTAAGTTTCTACAAAACAAGTATGATTGTGGTTTACTTGTTAAAATAATTTGGAATGCTAAAGCAACTGGGCCAGTTTTGGGTGGCGCAAACGAGAAAAAACTGGTTTGCTTGTTGCAAAGCTCTGTATCAGATCTAGCTACAGCCTCTGGCTACAGCCTCTTTGTTTCTTTTTGCATTTTTCATATATTCTTTAATTTTGGGTTATAAATTTTAGTATATTACATTTTGCCTTCATTCCAGATAATGGAATTCAGGTCATTGGATTTAATATTTTTTAATGAGGAAACAGATATTTTACCTTCTTTAATTCTAGGTTTGTTTTATTGTTTTGGCTTCCAGCAAACGATTTTTTGTTTAGAGGCTGTTCCTTACATTTTTTCTGGTTTTAAATCTATTTAATTCTGGACCTTTCTCTCTCTCTCTCTCACTGTCCACTCTGGCTGTCAAGAAAGAAAAAGAGAGAGAGAGAGAGAGAGAGGGCGGTGCCTGCGCCTGGCGCTGTGACCCGGAAGTGCACCCACACGCCTGGCGCCTACAGCCCAGTGGTGCTCAGGTGGGAGTCAGCGCCGTGTCCGCTCCTGCCGAGAGCCTGCACGAGCCGTGAGTAGCTGTCTGCGATGCTGCTGGCCGAGCCTGAGGGAGACCCAGCGGCCCCAGGGCCAGGCCGGGATCAGGAGAGGCTGCCGCACCGTTTCCCAGGCGCGTTTCTCTTCTTCAGCCCCTTCCGGAAGCAGCGGCCTTGGCGGGCCTCTGTCCCGCCAGCAGACCGGACCCCCTGGGAGGTGAGTGACGCGCGGCTGTTGCGGTTTCCCACTGGGTCCCGACGGTGCGAGTGGCGTCGCGGTCGTGCTGTGCGAGAGCAGAGGTGGCTCTGTCTCCTCCCGGAATGGCCCCACGTTCCTGTCTGCTTTTTGATGGCCCAGCCGCCCTGCTCTAGACCTCTGAGACTGTGGACTGGAGGAACAAGGGCGAAAATGCTGATCCGTTTCCTGGTCTAGGAGGACAGTTTCGGGTTCCTCGCATTTGGTGTGATGTTAGGGCTCTGTGGATTTTCCGTAGTGCTTTTTGATTATTATTTTGGTAAGGTTGGTAGTAATGTCCTCGCTGTCGTTTCTGTTGTTAAGTCACTGGAGTCTGGTCTCTTTTTTCCCCCTGTTTCCTGTGGATAAACGTTTTGTCAGTTTCACTGAGTTTTCAAGAACTGTATTTTGGCAGGCGCCGCGGCTCACTAGGCTAATCCTCCTCCTAGTGGCGCTGGCACACTGGGTTCTAGTCCCAGTTGGGGCGCTGGATTCTGTCCCGGTTGCCCCTCTTCCAGTCCAGCTCTCTGCTGTGGCCCAGGAGTGCAGTGGAGGATGGCCCAAGTGCTTGGTCCCTGCACCCCATGGGAGACCAGGATAAGTACCTGGCTCCTGGCTCCTGCCTTTGGATCAGCGCGGTGCGCCGGCCATGGCGGCCATTGGAGGGTGAACCAACGGCAAAGGAAGACCTTTCTCTCTGTCTCTCTCTCTCACTGTCCACTCTGCCTGTCAAAAAAAAAAAAGAAATCTATTTAATTCCTATCTATCTATCTATCTATCTATCTGTCTATCTATCTATTTATCATTCTGACAAAAACAACAACACATTTGACATAGTAAACTTATGTTACAAAAAACACAATTTGTAGTTTTATGATTAGAATATTACAGGTAACATCTACTCTACGTGTGTGGGAAAAATGAAATCTAAGCCTTTTTTAGAAGAGAAGTATTTTAATTTCTCCAAAACGTTTGACTGTGGTTTTCTTGTTAAAATCATTCAGAATGCTAAAGCAACATCAGTGGATTTCAGTGCCACAAATGAGGGAAGTTCACTGCTATTGTTGCTAACCTCCATATCCAATCTGGCTATAGCTGCTTTGTCTTGCATTTATTTCATGTATTGCATTTCATTTTGTTTTATAAATTTTATTCTGCTACATGTTGGCTTCCTGTTGGATAACTGAATCCTTATGATTGGTTAAATTGTCTTTTCAATCAGGGAATAGGAATTTTACCTTTTGTAATTCTAGGTTTTTTATTGTTTTGGCTACCAGCAGATGATTTGTCCTTTGTTTATGGGCTCTTACCCACATTTTTTCTGGTTTTAAATCTATTTGTTTACTGATTTGTTTATTTATCCTTTCAAAAACAACAACACACATGATATAGTATCCCTTAGAATACAAAACACACAACAAATGGGAATTTTTGATTAGAAGCATACAGGAAGCACCTATCCACATGATTTATATGTCTAAGAAAAGTGAAATTTAAGCCGTTTGTAGAAGAGGAGGATTTTACATTTCTCCAAAATGGGTTTGACTGTGTTTTTTTTTTTTTTTTTGATAAAATGCTTTGGAATGGTAAATCAACTTGGTTGGTTTTCAGTGGCACAAACCAGAATAATTACTTCTCTTGGTCATAACCTCCATATCAGATCCAATGACAACCTCTTTGGTTTTTTTTTTCTTTTTTTGGTATACATTTTATGTATTACATTTCATTTTGGTTTATAATTTTATTATGTTATATTTTGGCTTCATGTTGGATAATGGAATCCTGGTAATTTGATTAACTGGTCATTTGAATCAGGACACATGAATTCTACCTTCTGGAATTCTGGGTTAGTTTTATTGTTTTGTCTTCCATCAGCCATTTTTTCCTTTGTTTATGGGCTATTCACACGTTTTTCTGGTTTGTAAATTTACTTGTTTGTTTATTCATTTGCTTATTTATTCTATCAAAAACCAAGACACATTAGACATAGTATCCCTTAATACAAAAGAACACAATAATTTGGATTTTAATCATTCTAAAACTATAAGGAACAGCTACCCTTATGCTCTATGTGTCTGGGAAAAGTGAAATTTAAGCCGTTTCTAGAAGAGAAGGACTTTAGTGTCTCCAAAATGAGTTTAACTGGTTTTCTGGTTAAAATTATTCAGAATGGTAAAGCATCTTGGCTAATTTTGGGTGCAAAAACCAGAGAAATGCTGGCCGCCGGGCACTGCCCTCCCCGGCCCGGCCCTGGGCTGGCACCTGTTCCTGTGCATGGAGAGCTGCAGGGAGGGGCCCGTGGATAGAGCAGACCCCAGGGACAGGAGTGAGTCGGACTTGGAGAAGGCCGCCTGGTGCAGCCACGTGATGATGGAGTTGGCACCCTCCTGGATGGTGCGCCACTGGACGCTGTCCAGGTCCGAGGCCTGGTCTGAGCCGGCCACCTCCTCGAGGCAGTCCTGGGGTGCCTCTGCTGGCCACTAGTCCTGCCCAAAGCCCGGGCCTTGCGGCGCCTGGGCAGGGCTGAGCCGATGCAGCAGTGCAGGAGCTCCTCCTCTGAGCACGGGCTGGGGGAGCTGTGGTCCCTGCCTCCCTGGCGCGGGGCCTGGGGGACCGTGGGCTCCGGGTCTCCCAGGTGGCTGTCCTGGCCGGCTGCCCACAGGGCTCGGGCTCGCTGAGCGAGCTGGCCGAAGAGCTCAGAGAATAGCAAGGTGGGGGTCTCCTTGGCGATCAGCCGGGGCTGGGCTGGGGTGGGGGGCGGCTGGGCCTGAGAGGCCACCTTGGCTGGGGCCCGGGCCTCCTTCCCACCCCGCCTCAGGGCCCACGGGATCGTGGACAGTCGCCGCGGGTGCGGCCCGGCAGAGGAGGGCGCCTCCTCAGAGTCGTAGAAGCAGTACACGGCCTCCTTGGTGGGCGTCCTGAGGCACAGGGACTGCTTCCCCCCTTCCCCCCAGCCTGGTCCAAGTGGGTACTTGCGGGCCGGCCCAGGGGCAGCTCCAGCCCGGTCCGGCTCCTGCCTGTTCCCCGGCCCTGCTCCGGGCTCTGGCCGCCGCCCCCGGCCTTGAGCCGGTTCCTGGAGATCTGGCTGGCTGGGGCCGCGAGGCCGGGGGGCTCCCGCCTGTCCAGCCAGCCTTGGGGCTGCTCCCTGGTGGGCCCTTGCAGGGTCTCCTCGCTGAGGGACGCGGCGCTGGAGAAGCTGACCGGAGTGCCCTCAGCCGAGTCGGCGCACGAGTCGTCCTCCTGGGCCCGGGTGGGCACCAGCATGTAGACGGGGATGGGCAGTGCCCGGCGGCAGGGCACCAGCGCCAAGGCCACCTTGCAGAGCCGCACGGGCAGGGCCGCCCCCAGGCACTGGCACAGCAGCTCCAGCTCCTGGTCCGCGGCTGTGCGGGTGCGGGAGCCCGCGGGTGCCGGCCCCTCCTGGCGTCCGGCGGCCTCTTCTCACCAATGGTGGCTGGTGCGGAGGTCGGGGCAGGTGGGCAGCAGCAGCCCCAGCTCCAGGTCCTGCTGCACGTAGTGCTTGTGCAGGGCCAGTGCACTGCGTCTGGAGGCGCAGAAGTTCTCGTCCAGCTTCTTCACGGTGAAGCGGATGCTGCAGGCGTCCAGCTCAGAAGGCAGGCGGCAGGGCTGCCGGCAGTTGGGGATGTCCAGGAAGCGCTTCCCGTAGCTCTCCCACTGCAGGCTGACCTGGCTGCCCTTGGGCTGGCCGAGCTCCGCGGCCGGCGGCATCTTGCTGCTACCGGGCGGCATGGTCTGCCCGAGGCTGTCGGTCAGCTCCCTGGGGCTCACCATGCTGCTGCCCAGTCTGCCTCAGGGGTCACTGGGGATGGAACTGGCGATGGCTGGGCTCTCTCGAAGCTGCCCAGGGAGCTCACGGAGCTGCAGCGGCTCAGCACCAGCGGCGTCTCCTGCACACAGTTCTCCGACGAGCTGGACAGCGTGGCGTCCTCCATGCCCAGGCCCCAGCCGCGGCCCCGCCAGTGGGCCTGGATGGCCATGGGTAGGGAGGCGGCCCCTGGCCCGTGTTACGCCCGGTCGAACTCCGCCTCTTTGGGGCTGGCCTCCTCCAGGCCCTCGAGGGAGGAGTCGCTGTCCAGGTCTCTGGCCTCGCTGGGGGTGGGGCGTCCGGCCGAGGACAGCGAGCTGCAGCGGGTCAGCAAGAGGGGCCCCTCCTGCGCCACCAGCCTCTGCAGCGCCCTGTTGGTCGTGACCGGCCAGCCAGCTCCCAGCTTCTCGGGCACCTGCTCAGGCCCTCAGACGGCAGCCAGTGCTGCTTCCAGGCCCTGGGGGCCGCCTGGGGGCCGCCAGGATCCCTGGTGCCTGCCCTGCCCGCGGCCTCCAGCAGAGGTACGTTCTGATAGGTGGGCGACAGCTTGATGGTGTGCACGCGGGCGTTGGCGCCAGCGGTGTCCCGGGTGGGCCCACGGTCGAGCCGAGCGGGCCGCGGCTGCCCGCCCAGGAGCTCCTTGCAGTGCTTGGGCAGCGCGGCAAGCGGGTAGGTCCTCATGTGCTCCCGCGGGCAGTAGCCGTCGCTGCTGCTGCTGCTGTTGAGGCTGTCGTCGGACAGGCTGGCATGAGCTGCCTTGAGCAGCAGGGGATGCGCCTGCCCTCCCCACCCCACCCCACCCCTGCGCACCTCCTGCCCGGGATCCTCGGAGCTGAGGCTGAAGCTGTAGTCAGACGAGGTGTGCAAGGCCGAGATGTCCTCCATCAGATGGTCGCTCCGCGGACCGCCAGCACCAGCTTGGTTTGGGTTTGGCCGCCACAACAGCCTTGCTGCCCTCCTCCTTCTCGGGCTCCAGACTGCGGCGGGCTGGCGGGGTGCGGCCAGTGCCTGGCCCTGCAGGAAGGGGCTGCCCAGGAAGAGGGAGAGCATGGCTGGGCTGGCGGGCTCCGCGGTGGTGGCGGCCAGGGAGGGCGCGTCGTGGTCGTCCTCGAAGCAGCCCCAGTCGGAGGCGTAGTACCGCGCCAGCCCGTCCAGGTGCCACAGGGGCAGCAGTGGCTTCTTGGCGGCGGCTGCAACCTCGGCCTCCGCCTCGGCCAGGGCCTGCTTCTCCAGGTGGCCGAGCGCCTGCGCCAGGTGCCGGGCATCAAGCTCTGCCTCTAGTGCCCGCTGCTTGCACATATAGAGGATGGGCACGCAGGTGCCGGGGGACATGGCCGTGGCGGCTGCCTGGTGCCTGGCGGGCTGGTAGGCCAGCAGGTTGTGCAGCGCAGCGGCATTGCCCATGGCGATCATTTTGTGCCCAGAGTGCACCAGGTTGTGCAGCATGCCCACGGCGCCCAGGTCCCACAGCAGCTCCTGGTCTCGCGTGCTGCAGGCCGACAGGTTCCAGAGTGTGCAGCACGCGTTGCTCACAATGGTCAGGCTGTGCGAGGTCAGGTGCTGCAGCAGCTTCTGCAGGCAGTTGTCGCGGAGCACCTGCCTGGGTGGGGGAGGGTGGAGGCGGGGTCAGGTGTGGCTGGAACAGACCCTCTGGTGATTGGGCGGCCTTTGTAGGCGTTTGGGGGCCTGGACCAGCAGGTAGGAGGGGTGGTGGTGGTGTGTCTCTGTGTTTCTCAAATACGTTTTAAAATAAAATTCAAAAAAAACCTCAGCGAAATCTAGTTCTCTTGTTTCAAATTTCCATATCAGATCTGGATACTGATCTTGGTTTGGTTGTTTTACATTTTTTCATGTGCTATATTTCATTTTGGTTTATAAATTTTATTATGTTACCTTACGGCTTCATGCTGGATGATGGAATTCAGGTACTGGGTTAATGATGTTGTTTTAATCAGGAATTCTAGGTTTGTTTTATTGTTTTGGCTACCAGCAGAATATTTTCCTTTGTTTATGGGCTGTTCTCCAGATTTTTTCTGGTTTTAAATTTATTTGTTTATTCATTTGTTCATTTATTTATTCTGTCAAAAACAAAAAACCCAAACAAAGAGAGGCTCTAGACAGATCTGATATGGAGGTGATTAACAAAAGAACTGTATTCTTTTTGTTTGTGCCACCCAAATCTGGGAAAATTGCTTGAGCATTCTGAATGAGTTTGGGAAGAAAACCTCAGTTAATCTCAATTTAGAGAAACATAAAACGTTCTCTTCTACAGAGGGCTTAAATTTCAATTTTTCCAGACAAGTAGATCATAAGAGTAGGTGTTTCCTGCAGTTTTTTAATCATAAAATGACAGTTTGTTGTGTTTCTTTGTATCGACAGTGATACTATTTCTAATGTATTGTTTTTCATAGAATAAATGAATAAGCATACAAATAAATTTAAGACAAGGAAAAATTTGGGAGTAGTCCCTAAACAAAGAAATATGCAGCTGCTGGAAGCCAAAAAAAAAAATACCTGGAATTGAAGAATTAAAATGCTTGAACCCTGATTAAAAAGGAAAATTAATCCAATTACCTGAATTGTATTATCGGCATGAAGGCAAAATGTAACATAGTTAAAATATAAACCAAAAGGAAATGGAATTGATGAATAAAATTCCCAAAATACTAAGAAACAAAGATTTTGTTTCCAGATCTGATATGGAGCTTTGCAAAAAGAACTGGATTTTTCTGGTTTGTTGCACCCAGAACAGGTCAAGTTGCTTTATAATTCTGAATTATTTTAACAAGGAAATCACAGTCAAACTTGGTTTGTGAGACTTAAAAATCTTCTCTACTACAAATTATAATTCTGAATTATTTTAACAAGGAAATCACAGTCAAACTTGGTTTGTGAGACTTAAAAATCTTCTCTACTACAAAAGGCTTAAATTTCACTTTTCCAGACACATTGATCATAAGGGTAGGTGTTCCTTGTAGTTTTCTAATCATAAAACTCTAATTTCTTGGGTTTTTCTGTACAATAGGGATACTATGTCAAGTGTGTTTTTCTGACAGAATACACAAATAAATAAATTTAAAAATCATAAAACTGTGCAGAACAGCCCATAAACAAAGAAAAAGGCAGCAGCTGGAAGCCAAAGCAATAAAACAAACTTAGAATTCCAGAAGGTAAAAAACCTACACACTGATTAAAGAAGAGCATTTATCCATTTACTTAAATCCATTATCTGGCATGATGCCAAAATGTAACGTAATAAAATTCATAAACCGAAATGCAGTGCAATACATGAAAAAATACAAAAAAAAAGAGAAAACCACCACAGCCAAAGAGGCTGTAGCCAGAACTGATATGGAGCTCTGTAACAAGAGAACCAGCTTTTTCTAGTCTGTGGCACCCAAAACAGGCCAAGATTGCTGATTTTGAATTCCAAATGATTTTAATAAGAAAACTGCAGTTAAACTTGTTTTAGAGACATTTAAAATTCTTCTCTCCCACTTAAATTTCATTTTTCCCATAAGATAGATCATAAGGGTAGTTTTCTCATCACAAATCTCCAATTTGCTGTTTTAGGTATCATATTGGATATTATGTCAAATGTGTTTTTATTTAGGACAGAATAAATAATCCAATGAATAAACAAATAAATTTAAAGTCAAAATAATGTGGTGAACAGTCCATAAACAAAGAAAATATTGACTAGTTGAAGCCAAAACAATAAAAGAAAATCTAGAATTCCAGAAGGTAAAATGCCAGCGCCCTGATAAAAAGAAAGGGTATTTGCATAATTACCAGAATTCCATTATGCAGCCTGAACCCAAAATGTAAAATAATAAAATTTATAAGCCCAAATGAAATGAAATACCAAATAAACCAACAGTCTGCAGCCAGAACTGATATGGAAGTTAGCAACAAGAGAACCAGATTTTTCTTGTTTGTGCAACCAAAAACCAGACAAGTTGTTTTAGGATTCCAAATGATTTAACAAGAAAATCGCAGTAAGATTCATTTTGGAGAAATTAAAATCCTTCTCTTGCACAATACAGTTAAAATTTATTTTACCCGGATGCATACAGCATAAGGGTAGGTGTTCCCAAAAGTTTTCTAATCATAAAACTCCAATTTTTTTGTGTTTTATTGTATCATAAGTGATACAATGTCAATTTTATTGTTGTTTATGACAGAATAAATATATAAACAAATGAATAGATTGAAAACAAGGAATAAAAGGGGCAATAGCTCATTAACAAAGGAAAAGTTGGCTGCTGTAAGGGAAAATAAGAAAACGAAAGTAGGATTGCAGAAGGTGAAATGCCTGAGACCTGATTTAAAAAAGAAAATTAATTCAATTACCAAAATTCTTTAATCTGGCGTGAAGTCAAAAAGTAACATAATAAAATATATAAACTGAAATGAAATATAATACATTAAAAATACCTAAAAAAGCAAATAAACAAAGAGGCTGTATCCAGATCTGATATGGAGTTTTGCAATGAGAGAAGCAGATTTTTCTCCTTTGTGCCACACACAAAAAGTGTGTAACAGCCCATAAACAGCTGGCTGCTGGAAGCCAAAACAAAACAAAACAAAAAAAAGTATGATTCCAGAAGGTTAAATGCCAGTGCCCTGATTAAAGAAGACCATTTTTACAATTATGTAAAATTATGTAGAACGAAGTCAAAATGTAACATATTAATATTTATAAGCCAAAATGAAATGTAATGCATTAAAATGCAAAACAAACAAGCAAAGAGGCTGTAGCCAGATCTGATATAGAGCTTAGTAACAGGAGAACTGATTTTCTGGTTTGTGCCTCTCAATACTGGCCAAGGGGCTTCAGCATTTCAAATGATTTAAACAAAAAAATTGTAGTCAAATTCATTTTGGATAAACTTAAAATCCTTCTCCTTCACTTTTCCCAGACACATAGATCATAAGGGTAGGTGTTCCCTGTAGTTTTCTAATCATAAAACTCCAATTTAATGTGTTTCTTGTATCATAAGCGATACTATGTCAAATGCAGTTTTGTTTTTAAAAGAATAAATAAATGAATAAACAAATAATTAAATTTGAAACAAGCAAACTTTTGGTGAACAGCTCAAAAACAAAGGAAAATGCAGCTGTGGTAAGCCAAAACAATAAAACAAATAAGGATTCCAGAATGAAAAAATGTGTGAGCCCTGAGATATATATATATATATAGGTAATTAGATAAATAATATATATGTATATTATATTATACATATAATAATTTATATATATTCAGGTACTTAGATAAGCAGCTCAATTCACAATAGCTAAGACATGGACTCAACCTAAATGCCCATCAACAGAAGACTGGATAAAGATATTATGGGATATGTACTCTAAAGAATAGTATATAGCAGTAAAAAATGAAATCCAGTCATTTGCTACAAAATGGAGGAATCTGGAAAACATCATGGTGAGTGAAATAAGCCAGTCCCCAAGCGATAAATATCATATATTCCCCCTGATCTGTGACAACTAACTGAGCATCTAGAAGAAAACCTGTCAAATGAAACAGACACTATCCAGGCTGTGACTCAGGGATGCAGACGCTGATGGCCCAGCTTCTCCCAGAGAACCCTGGAGAGGCAAGACTGGAAGCAGTCCTGGAACTTCGGAGGCTGGATGGGGCAGTGTGCAGAAGCATCCTGTGTCGCCGTGGTGACGGCCAGTGGGGAGTGCGCCTGCACCTGGCGCTGTGACCCGGAAGTGCACCCGGTCACCTGGCGCCTACAGCCCAGTGGTGCTCAGGTGGGAGTCAGCGCCGTGTCCGCTCCTGCCGAGAGCCTGCACGAGCCGTGAGTAGCTGTCTGCGATGCTGCTGGCCGAGCCTGAGGGAGACCCAGCGGCCCCAGGGCCAGGCCGGGATCAGGAGAGGCTGCCGCGCCGTTTCCCAGGCGCGTTTCTCTTCTTCGGCCCCTTCCGGAAGCAGCGGCCTTGGCGGGCCTCTGTCCTGCCAGCAGACCGGGCCCCCTTGGAGGTGAGTGACGCGCGGCTGTTGCGGTTTCCCACTGGGTCCCGACGGTGCGAGTGGCGTCGCGGTCGTGCTGTGCGAGCAGCTGTGCGAGAGCAGAGGTGGCTCTGTCTCCTCCCGGAATGGCCCCGCGTTCCCGTGTGTTTGCTTTGTGATGGCCCAGCCGCCCTGCTCTAGACCTCTGAGACTGTGGACTGGAGGAACAAGGGCAAAAATGCTGGTCCGTTTCCTGGTCTAGGAGGACAGTTTCGGGTTCCTCGCATTTGGTGTGATGTTAGGGCTCTGTGGATTTTCTGCAGTGCTTTTTGATTATTATTTTGGTAAAGTTGGTAGTAATGTCCTCGCTGTCATTTCTGTTGTTAAGTCACTGGAGTCTGTTCTCTTTTTTTCCCCTGTTTCCTGTGGATAAATGTTTTGTCAGTTTCACTGCGTTTTCAAGAACTGTATTTTGGCAGGCGCTGCGGCTCACTAGGCTAATCCTCTGCCTGCAGCACCAGCACACCAGGTTCTAGTCCCAGTTGGGGCGCTGGATTCTGTCCCGGTTGCTCATCTTCCAGTCCAGCTCTCTGCTGTGGCCCGGGAAGGCAGTGGAGGATGGCCCAAGTGCTTGGGCCCTGCACCCCATGGGAAACCAGGAGAAGTACCTGGCTCCTGGCTTCAGATCGGTGCAGTGCATCGGCCATAGGGCAATTTGGGGGGGGGGGGGAGGGTGAACCAACGGAAGGAAAACCTTTCTCTCTGTCACTGTCCAACTCTGCCTGTCAAAAAAATAGCCGTTAAACCTCAAAAGATTTGGTATTATAGCTTTAAAAAAAACAAGAAATCATTATAGACAGGGAGGTTTTCATAGGCCTATGCTTATTGCAGTAGGGTGCACAATAGCCAGGCTATGCAGTCTGTATATGTATGCAGTCTGCATATGTACATAGCCCATAATGTCTTTATTCAGTCTTAAGGCGATAGATATTTAGGCTGATTGCATATTTTTGCTGCTGTGATTTGAGCTGTAGTAAATACGGGGGCAGCGATAACTCTTTTTTCATATGCTGATTTCACTTCCCTTAGGTATATTCCCAGGGGTGGAATGGCTGTGTCATATGCTATGTCCGTATTCAGATTTCTGAGGGATCTCCATGCTGTCTTCCACAGTGGCAATACCAGTTTACATTCTCACCAGCAGTGGATTAGGGTGCCTTTTTCCCCACATTCACAAGGCCATTGTAGTATTGCTTTGCATTTCCCTGACGGCTAGTGATCCTGAGCATTTTTTTTTTCTTTTTGACAGGCAGAGTGGACAGTGTCAGAGAGAGAGAGAGAAAAAGGTCTTCCTTTTTCCGGTGGTTCACCCCCCAATTGCCACTCCGGCAGCACGCTGTGGCCGGTGCACTGCGCCGATCCAAAGCCAGGAGCCAGGTGCTTCTCCTGGTCTCCCAAGTGGGTGCAGGGCCCAAGCACCCAGGCCACCCTCCACTGCACTCCTGGGCCACAGCAGAGAGCTGGCCTGGAAGAGGAGCAACCGGGACAGAATCCGGCGCCCTGACTGGGACTAGAACCTGGGTGCCGGCGCCGCAGATGGAGGATTAGCCTAGTGAGCCGTGGCACTGGCCGATCCTAAGCATTTCTGCATATGTTTGTTGGCCATTTAGATTTCCTTTCTTGAAATATTTAGCCTGTTGAAGTCCCTTGCCCATTTCTTGAGTGGGTGGTTTGTTTTGCTGTTGTTGAGTTTCTTGAAAGTTTCTGGTAGGTTATCCTTTATCAATTGCATACTTTGCAACTGTTAGTTGCCTCTTCACTTTGCTGAGTGTCTCTTTTGCAGTGCAGAAGCTTCTCAATTTGTTGTTGTTGTTTTGGTGTCCTCTTCTATTCCTTTCTTTAATCTTTTGTGATTCTCCAATATTGAAAATTCTTGGTTAAATTTATTCTTAGCTGGGGCTGATGCCATGGTTCACTTGGTTAATCCTCCACCTGCGGTGCCAGCATTCCATATGGGTGCCGGTGGTTCTAGTCGCAGTTGCTCCTCTTGCAGTCCAGCTCTCTGCTGTGGCCCATGAAGGCAGTGGAGGATGGGCCAAGTGCTTGGGTGCCTGCACCCATGTTGGAGACCAGGAAAAAGCTCCTGACTCTTGGCTTCAGATCAGCATAGCTCCAGCCGTGGTGGCCATTGTGGGGGGTGAAAGGAAGACTTTCTCTGTTTCTCTCACACTCTAACTCTATCTGCCAAATAAATTAAAAAATTCCAAGCTATTTTATTTTCTTTGTAGCTATGTGAATGGGATTGGTCTTCGAAGTCCTTTCTTAGGCTAGGAGCTGATAGCAAACAGACAGAAACATCGTTCCTGCCTTGGGAAGGCTCTGGGGCCAGCACATGGCCAAGGAGGACAGTGCTGCCGGTGGGAGCTGGGTTCCAGTGCCACTTCCCAAGTGTGCCTTTGCAGCAGTGCCATTCCTCACAGCTCTGAGGCTCCTACACTGTGGGTGCCTCCCTCTGCCCCTCTCCCCTGCAGCACAGAAGGCCTGGGCACCCTGCTGTGTGAGACGCCCAGTGATTAGTCCTGGCCGAGTTTTGTTACCTCCTGACACGTTCGCCCTGGAAGACAGATATGTGAGCCGCACAGGGGTCATGCAGGGAGGCTGTGCATCGGCTTTTCTTCCCTGACCTAGGAGCGAGGAACTCTGTTACAGATGGTGCAGAGGAAGTTGCCTTGACTTGTTGTGCTGTTATTTTTTTCAGGATTAGGTTTGGGAAAAAGTGGTTTGGGAAAAAAGTGCCTCTGATGGGAGCCTGGAGCCGAGGCACATCATGTGCCTGGCTTACAGAGCCCGACTTGTCCTCAGCATGGTTGGTTCCTGAATTTCTCATTTAAAGGCAAGATTCTCTAGATCCTATTTCTTTTCTTTTTTTAAAGATTTATTTATTTATTTGGAAGTCAAAGTTATACAGAGAGAAGGAGATGCAGAGGGGGGGTCGTCCATCCAATGGTTCACTCCCCAATTGGCTGCAATGGCTGGAGCTGTGCCTATCCAAAGCCAGGAGCCAGGAGCTTCCTCCAGGTCTCCCACTTGGGTGCAGGGGCCCCAAGGCTTGGTCCATCTCCCACTGTTTTCCCAGGCCATAACAGAGAGCTGGATGGGAAGTGGAGCAGCCAGGACAAGAACCGGCACTCATATGGGATGACGGTACATCAGGCCAGGGCATTAACAGGCTGCACCACAGTGCCAGCACCTCTAGCTCCTATTTCTGAATACCAAAATGTGGTCACCCTTTAACCTGATGTGAATCTTTTTTTTTTAATTAATTGAAAGGGAGAGAGAGACAGACAGACAGACAGAATCGAACTTCCATTTGCTGGTTCACTCCCCAAATGACTGGGCTTGGCCAGGACAAAGCCAGGAACCAGGAGTTTCTTCTGGGTCTCCCACATGGGTGCAGAGGCCCAAGTACTTGGGTCATTTTCCGCTGCTTTCCCAGGCACATTGGCAGAGAGCTGGATTGGAAGTGGAGCAGATAGGATTTGAATTGGCGCTCACATAGGATGCTGTGCTGCAGGCAGCAGCTTTACCCACTATACCACAGCACCGGCTCCTGATGTGAATCATTCCTACACAGCATTGGTTTCTTCCTTCAGTTTATTCTCCTTGCTTTTGGTTTAGATTGGTACACTTGTTGCAGCCTTCCTCTGGTGACGAGAAATCTACCAACGTGTCTATGCAGCTCTTCAACGCAGGGACTGAGCAACTCATCGTCACCTTAGAAAACATTGGCCAGGAACCCCTGGAGACACTGGAGGTCACCTCCAAACTGCTCCCCACCAAGGGTAGGTGTGGTCAGTGCGTCAGACCCTGGGAAGTTTGCGTTGTTGCCTTGCACAAGCGATGTTTTACATAGTTACTGTTTAGACATCCTTTAGTTTGGTTCAACACTGGTTGGGGTGGAGATCACACACCACATGCTACAGGCATGAGACAGACCCCTTAATGCCCTTGGTTCCCATTACTGAATCTGAACAGGGGTCAGATCCTCAGCAGACTGGTTACTGAGTTGGAGACTGGGAGATGAGAGCAGGCCGATCCCATGGTTCCCACAGCCCAGGGTGGCCTCCTGACTCAGCCCTTGAGGGCTGGGCCAGGCTGAAGCCAGGAGCTAGGAACTCCATCCAGGATTCCCACGTGGATAGCCGGGGCCCAAGCACTTGGGGAAACCTCCGCTGCTTTCCCAGGCTCTTTAGCAGGGAGCTGGATTAGGAGTGGAACAGCCACGTCTCGAACTGAAGCTCATCTGGGATGCCGGCATTGCAGGAGGCTGCTTAACCCTCGGCACCACAGTGCCAAGGCCAAGGTGTAGCTTTTCCACCTTTCTGGGCTGCTGTTTCCTTTGCTGTTGCTGTGCCTTTGAACTCTTCTGGAACTCAGTCCTGTGCCAGCCATCCCTTTCTTTCCTGCCTTTTATCAGGACAGTATTCATTGCAGACTTGTAGGAATCCTATCTAAACAATTGTGTGCCTGCTATGTAGCTTCCATACCTAGCATTCTGCTGCATTTGCTTTGTGACACATCTCTCTGGCCTCCTACCTGCATACCTCCCCTTCCCCCTCCAGTATCTTGTCTAAAGTTCCAGAATTCAGAAGCACCGATGAGTGCTTCTGAGCTGGATGTTTTTGATAAAATGCGTATGTGCTGAAACGTGCAGGTCTAACATGTTCCATCTGATGAGTCCAACAGATGCTGGCCCATGTCATTGTGTAATCTAAGCCCTCGTCAAGATATAATACAGAACATTTCCATCCCCCCAGAAAGTTCCCCAGCTTTCTTCCCAGCAAGTCCTAGTGCTACCCCAGGAGCAAATGCTCTTGTCTGTCATCTGTGTGCTGGGCAGCCCCACTGGGTGTTTGCTGCTGGTGATGCAGGGTGTGGGTGACATGCATGGCAACCAGGCAGGTGGCAATTGGCAGACATGCAGCCCAGTCACCTTCTCTTCCCTGCCTCGAGTTTAATTTTCCGCTGGGTCTTGCCCATACCTGGTCGGTCTTAAAAATCTTTAGACGTTTATTTTCAGGCTGGCACTGTGGTGTAGCTGGTTGAGCCACTGCCTGTGGCACTGATATCCCATGTGGGTACCAGTTTGTGCCCCAGCTGCTCCACTTCTGACCCAGCTCCTTGCTAGTATGCTGGGAAAGCAATGGAATGTGGTCCAAGTGCTTGGGTCCCTGTGGGAGACTTGGAGGAAGCTCCTGGCTTTTGGCTTCTGGCTCCAGCCTGTTCCGGCTCTGGCTGTTGGAGCCATTTGGGGAGTGAACCAGCAGATGGAAGAGTTCTCTCTCTTTCTCTGTTCTTTCTCTTTGTAACTCTGCTTTTCAAATAAAATAAATCTTAAAAAAAGAAATTTACTTTCATTTCTCTGAAAGGCAGAAAGACAGAGAGAGAGAGACAAAGATTATCCATAGATTGTTTTAACTCCCAGAGGGCCAAAGGCCTGCAACAGCCAGGGCCAGGACAGGCCAAAGCCAGAACTCAATTCAGGCCTCTCGCATGGGTCACAGGGATCCAAGTACGTGAGCCATCACTCAGGGCCTCCCAAGATGTGCACTGGCAGGAAGCTGGAATCCAGAGCAGAGCTGAGCCTGAAGGTGAAATGCAGGGGTCCCAGGCATTTAATGGCTGAGCCAGATGCTGGCCCCTGATGTGTCCCTGTGTTGTGTTGCTTTGCTCGGCTTGTCTCTAGTTAGGCCTAGGATGCCTGGGGCCTGTGTTACTCTCCTCCTTTTTATGGACAGGGGAAGTAAAGGCAGAAGAGGTGACTGACTAAGGTCACATGGCAGGTGGGCGGGGAACCAGTAGGAGGACCAAAGTCTCCTGATTCTCAGCTTTGGTGTAGTCACCCTTAGGAGGCAGAAGCATGATAATCATGTAACACACAGCCCGGTGTAGCCATCTCAGAGCAACACAGTTAGGAGTGAAAAATTAAAACCATCATTCTTTCTTTAGTTTCCTCCCAAGCTGCCATACATCTACATGTGGAATTAACTTAATGGAAACAAACCATCTGCTTCCAGAATATACAAAGGGAATAATTCCTGGTTCTTTTGCTGTACAAAGCAAGGCTGCCAGTGGTGACAGATGACCACCAGCACTAGAAGCTGGGAACGTGCACCAGGCTCCTGTGTGGGGCCATGGCGACAGCAGCAGGTTTGCCTGTGGATATTAACGAGCATCTATTTCCATTCTTGCCTCAGCTTCACCTTGGGCCCGCCGAGCCTACTGAATGCCTGCTCTGTGGATTGAATGCTTCTCTGGTGCCTGCAACGTTTTCTTTCTTTGTGCCGCTGGTAGAGTTATTTTCTGTCTTAAAATTAGGAAGAGCTCCCACCCTAGAGCTCATTCCATGTGCCAGATGTGAGGCACTTGACATTCTTTTTCCGTATGAAGTTGTCCCAGTGACCACAGGAGGGCTATCAGGGTGGGTGCTCTGATAATCTGATAATTTCACTGTGACATCCTCCATGCCTGAGAACCCAGAGCAGTGCTTGTCACTTAGCAGGTGCTGCACAAGTGTCAACCACGGTTCTCACCTCCTGGGGCCATCCTAAGAATGCAGGACACAGGTGGACAGTACTGGGCACCGAAGCGCTGGACCCAGGCTTGCTTTGGCAGTGGCGGTGTTTGGTGCACCCTCCTCTCTGCAGGACTGCATTTGTGGTCTCCGTGCCCGATGCCGCTAAACCTACTGGCACCCTGTGTCCTTTCCTGATCCTGCCCAACAGCTGGGAGACACTGAGGGTCCCGGCAGGGCCCCCACAGTGCTTTAACGCGTCTGTGCTCACCCTGAATAACCCCCCATTCTTCAGACACCAACCTCAGAGAAAGAAAAGTTTCTTGTTCTGTTTTCCCTCCTCCCGTCTTCCTTGCTATCCTGACCTATTTTACGACAAAAAAATTATTTGTTTAATTTATTTGAAAGTCAGAGACAGAAGGCTAAGGAAGACAGAGAGGGAGAGAAAGATCCCATCTGCTGGTTCACTCTTAGGGTGTGCATTAGCAGGGAGCTGGAGTCAGAAGTGGAGCTGGAACTCAAACTTGCAGGCGTCTCAAGTGTTTTTTTTTTTAATAAAATTCTTTTTTCTTTACTTTTTAAATGTTGGTATATTTATTTGAAAGGCAAAGTGACAGAGGAATAGATCTTTCATCTTCTGGTTCATTTTCCAAATGCCCACAACAGCTGCAGCTGGGCCAGGTCAAAGCTGGGAGCCTGGACCTCCAACCGGATCTCCCACGTTGGTGGCAGGGACTCAAGTAATTGAGCCATTATCTGCTGCCTCCCAGAGGAAGCTGGATAGGGGAAGCCGATTAGCTGGGACTTGAACCAGGTGTTCCAGCATGGGATGTGGGTACTCCACAGGGAGGTTTAATCTGCTGCAGTACAATACCTACCCGCGGGTGACTTCTTAACCACTGTGCCCCACTCCTGCCTGACTTCTGCCCCTCCTGGCTTATTTGAACTCCTTTGCATGTTCAGTGTGCAGTGAGGGTTAGTGCTCTGAAGTATCGGGCCAGCCTTTATGGGCCCCTCAAGCTTTTACGGGACAAGCTCGTCCCCGTGTATACACATTCCCTCCAGAGAGATGAGGCGTTACACACCACCACATTTCAAGACCAGGATTGTCTACTGATTTAACCCTCCTACTTATAATTCACCTGCAACAAGTCTTCCTTTGTAGGCATGGGAAGATGCCAACTTTCACTCTTGCTTAAATAGTCCCAGATTCAGAAAAGTCTACTGTTTGTTTAAGCTTTCCAACAAATGTCCTGTGATCCACGTGTGTGAGGGTGTGCACACATGCAGACACATGCACATATGTAGCCACACCCCCACACACTGCTGGATGTCTTTTTTTCTTCAACAAGAAGTGCTGACTCCATGCCAGCGTGATTGAAGATTCATGCAGGGTTTGATTGGGCCGAGCTTCTTGGGCTGCATCTTTTCCCACCGATGCTGGAGCTGAGCCCGGGTGCAGGGAGAAGCCGGCAAGCACAGCAGAGCTGAGCGGTCCCTGCTCGTCACCCAGTGCTACTCGGTGTTAAGATGCTGACACCACTTTTCTCAGGGGGAGAATGAGTGATGTGCGCACCACGGTTGACATCTGTTTCTCCTGTTCCCTCTGGCAGCACGTCCCTCTGTGGGATTTTGAGAAGCTGCTTTCTTCATTCTGTCTGGTAGCACAGAAATACAGAGAAGAAACAAACAGGAAGGGCTGCCTGTGAGGCAGGGCCTGGTCTTGAATCTGGTGCCCGAGCTGTGTAGCTTGCCATGGCACTGTAGCCACAGAGAAGGCTCACTGGCCCTGCCCGCAGCTGTGCCTTAGCCATAAAGGCTTTGGTTGTTTGGCATCAGATGGTCCCTGAGCATGGCGCTGCCTGTGACTTGCACACATCACTTAAGGCACAGAGTTTCCTACAACATAAGCAGATTGTTTGGTGTCTGAGTGTGCTCATGCTGGCCTCCCAGGGTTCTGTGTGTGAGACCTGGAGCATCACTGACATTCTGGCCTTGTGGTTATCCCAGGATCTCGGTGCACCACACTCATGTAAAGAATTACACTTGAAAGAATGGCACCGTTTCACAGGCTTGCGGTCAGGGTTGGACAGCAGAGTGCCGGATGCTGTGTGGACGTGGTGCCCTTCCTAAGATGGGATGGGGAGCAGAGCCCATGCAGAAGTCAGGGAGAGAGTATATACACCGATCTTAGCAGGTACTGCTCAGGGGAGCACGCGGACAGCAGCTGCCTGGCTCTTGGTGTTTCGGTGATACCACTTAGCACTGAGCCCACGTTTGCCACCTGCTCCTCCCCTTCCTTTAGGGTTGTGGTTGGCAGGTGCCTCCTGCAGGTCAGCTACAGTCAGGGTTGATGTTCCTCACACCTCCCTTCTCCTCCATACACCACCGCCTCTCGGTCCCCTGCCCCTAGGGCTCTGTGGCCTCAGCCCCAGAGTTCATCTCTCCAGTGAAGCACTTCTGAGGAAGGAAAAGCCCTCTGGGCAGGCAAGGAGAGTGCTGTAGCTGGTTGTAACATGATGCATTATCCCTCCTCTTTGTGCCTCACGGCCTCTTCTGATTCAGGACTTTTCCTGGGACTTTTTGCTCTCTGACATCTTGAATGCTTCTTGTCTTTGTTTTTGAGCTTGTGCCAGAATTTCCCAGCCGGGTTGGTGTCAGTCTCATTGTGCCTCTGCTCTGCCATCACCATCAACATCACTATTGTTGTTACCATTGCAGAGATACTGTACGGCGACTTCCTGAGCTGGAAGCTGGAAGAAACTCTCACCCAGTTTCCCCTGCAGCCTGGGCAGGCGGCCACCTTCACTGTCACCATGAAAGTGAGCCTGGATTTCTCCTGCCAGGAGGGTCTCCTGCAGGACCTGAGTGACAGTAAGCAGCTCCCTCGTTTCCGAGAGCTCACCCGCTCCCAGGTGTGCATTGTAGCCAGCTCTCCATGGTGCCTACCACCGGCCATGTGACTCACCCATCTGAGACCTCTCCTACTTTGTTAGCAGCGTGGCTTACTGCAGGCACATTATAGAGACAATTTCTCAATTCCCACTCTTGACTGTCTTGTCCTGATTTGCTAGGTGGTCGTCCTAAGGGAGTGGAATGCTGTAATTTTCCCCCCAAGTGTGCCTGCTGTGTCGGTGGGACACACAGTGGTGATGATGGAGTTCTCCCATCTGGTGATGCCAGTAAGGAGACGGAGCTGGGGGCAATGGGAATTGTATCTGCTGCAGCACCAGGCCTGGCCATGTGGGGACGTGAGTTCACAGATTAGCTGTGTCAGGATGTCACATGCTCTTCTGGAGGCCTTGGGCTTGTGTTAGTCAGCTCAGGCTGCTGTAACAAACCCCACAGCTGGCCTGGCCCAGCCACAGACATTGACTTTCTGCTGGTTCTCAGCATTGCAAGTCTGACCCAGGTGCTAGCATGGTTGGGTTCCTGGTGAGGGCGGCCATCTTCTTGCTGTGTTCTCATTGGGTGGAGACAGATCAACTCTCTGGTATTTCTTCCCCTTCCCTTTTTTTTTAAGATTTATTTATTTACTTGAGGGGCAGTTACGGGTGTGTGGTGAGGTAGAAACACACAGGGACGCATGTGCGCACACACACACACGCACAGAAACACACAGAGTGGGAGAGAAGAAAGATCTTCCATCTGCTGGTTCACTCCCCAAATAGCCACAATGGCTGGGACTGTGCCTGGCAGAAGTCAGGAACCTGGAACACCATCTAGGTTTCCAGTGTGTGTGTCTAGGGCCCAAGCTTGGGCCATGTCCTGCTCCTTTTCCAGGCACATTAGCAGAGAACTGGATCAGAAGTGGAGTAGCCAAGACATGAACTGGTGTTCACATGGGGTGCTGGGGACACAGGTGGTGACTTAACCCCCTGTGCTGCAATACCAGCCCCAGTAAGAACATTTCAATCCTGTGTTTTAAGGACTTTGGAGTCTTCATATACAGTACATGACTTTCATCTCCATGAACGTGATGTAAATGACAGACCCTCCTGTGGGTGTTTTGGGTCCGGGTATTCCTGAGTGTGTTGCAGCTCCCATTCCTTGTCCGTTCACCTGCCAAGGGGCATTCATGCGTTTCCGTTGTCTTGGCTGTGGTGAGCAGTGCTGCAGTGGACATGTGAGTGAAGACATGGCTCTGCCATATACATTATGTATTCCTGTATATACCACATACACACATTACATTCACACGTACATATCACATGCATGTACACAAACACATCACACATATACATGTCACATATGTCACATGCGTGTACATGCACACATTACATGCATGTACATATACACCTTACATGCACATGTACATAAATCCAGATGTGGGCTGGTGGGGTCCTGGGAGAGTTTGAGTTGTTTTTAGCTTTTAGCGGTTCTCCATGCTTGTTTTCAACATGCTGCACTGACTGACATTCCCTTGAGAAGTGTGCTAACCCCTCTTTCTGCACCTGTGGCTTGGGTCTTTTGGGAATAGCCAGTCTAGTGGAGTGACATGCCATCTTATATGGTTTTATTTTTATTTATCGATTTTGAAGATTTGTATGTTTATTTGAAAGTTAGAGTTGGAAGAGAGAGTGAGGGACAGAGAGAGGGCCCTTTCATCTGCTGGTTTGCTCCCCAGAAGGCTGCAATGGCCAGAGCTGCCCCAGACCAAAGCCAGGAGCCAGGAGCCCCTGGATGCAGGGACCCAAACACGTGGTCCATCCTCCACTGCTTTTCCCAGGTCATTAGCAGAGAGCTGGATTGGAAGTGAAGGGAGTGGGACAAAATCCAGTGCCCGTGTGGGATGTCAGCGTCTCAGGTTGCAACTTACCCGCCTTGTCACAACACTGGCCTCTCTGTGTGGTTTTAATTTGCATTTCTCTGATACTTGGCGATGGTTACTTGTATGTATGTCTTCTTTCGAGAAATGTCCATTCAGGAGCTGTTTGTTCTCTTGTTACTGATTCATTTGAGTTCTTTGTATTAAGGTAGTAACCCCTCACCTGATAAATGATTTCAAGTATCCTCTCTCAGTGTGTGGGTCGGTTCTCTACTCTGTTACTTGTTTCCTTGCTTGGAGAAGGATTTTCTGGTATGCAATCTCACATGTCTATTTTTGCTTTTGTTGCCCACGCCTTTGAGGTCACATTGAAGAATTACTGCTCAGACCAATGCCATGGACATTTCCCTCTGCTTTTCTCTAGTCATTTTAGAGTTTTGGGTCTTATGTAGGAATTTATTTATTTATTTACTTATTGGGATATGTGTGTATGTATGTGTGAATGTGTACATATATCGATATCAAATCTCTAGCATAAACCACTATCACAGGCATTTAATTTTAATGTATTTTAATCTTATTTGAAAGGCAAAGGAGGCTGAGAGAGAGAAAAGAGAGAGAGAGAGAGAAGAAGGATCTCCCATTTTCTAGTTCACTCCCACAAAACCTTCATAATATGGAAAAGGCTTATGCTACTTCAAAAATCAGAATACAGATTTATAAAATACATTCAATTTTGTAAAATGTTTCTATTATTTATTTTGACAGGCAGAATTAGACAGTAAGAGAGGGGGAGACAGAGAGAAAGGTCTTACTTCCATTGCTTCACCCTCCAAATGGCTGCTATGGCGGGAGCTGCACCGATCCGAAGCCAGGAGCCAGGTGCTTCCTCCTGGTCTCCCATGTGGGTGCAGGGCCCACTGCCTTCCCGGGCCACAGCAGAGAGCTGGACTGGAAGAGGAGCAACCGAGACAGAATCCAGCACCCTAAACGGGACTAGAACCTGGGGTGCCGGTGCTGCAGGTAGATTAGCCAAGTGAGCTGCAGAGCTGGCCAATAAATTCAATTTTTAAAATCAATACAATTTTTTTAAAAGAATAAACAATACTAAATAAACACATAATGTTAATTGTGCCTGTCTATGCACAGTTAGGATGCAGGATGAGGAATTATTTTTTTCCTATCCACTTATATTTTTCAAGATTTATAAAAGGAACATACATAATTTGTAAGCTAAAATTTATCATTAAATTGCTTCAAAGTGTGGCAGGCATTGTGGTGCAGCAGGTTAAGCTGCAGCTTGGGACACCCACATCCCACACTGGAGAGTCTGGTTCAAGTCTCGGTTGCTCCATGATGCAGATCTGGTTTCCTGCTCACGTGCACCACGGGAGGCAGCAGGTGATGGCTCAAGTGCTTGTGTCCCTGCCGCCCACATGGAGACCCGCAAGGAACTCTGGGCTCCTAACTTTGGCCTGGCCCAGCCCTGGCTGTTGCAGGCATTTGTGGAGTGAACCGCTGGATGGAAGATTTCCCTCTCTTTTTTCTGTCACTCAGCGTCTTACATAAATAAACAAACAAAATTTTTAAATGCTTCAACTTGAATTTTCAAAAAGCTTTTACAAAGAAAACTTGGGATCTGCTGCCACCCTCCATCCGGGTACAGAACCCAGCACCATAAAAGGTCAGAGGCGGACAGAAACTGCAAGGTGCCTTTGAATGTCAGGGATTCCTAGACCTGAGATGACTGCGGCAGCAGCGACAGGCATCCAGGACTGTGCAAACTCGGGACACACACAGTCACTGCCATCCCTTCCCCACAGATCAGGAAGCCAAGGCTCAGAGACTCACCCCAGGTCAGGGGTCTGCCAATTCTCCCACCACGTGCCCAGATTACACTCCACTCCCCGCAGCACGCAGACACTGCCTAAGCAGCCATCATCCTGTAGGAAGACCCTCCCTGACACCACTCAGCGAGATTCCATCCGTTGAAGAGAAACAGCAGTCCTCTAACTCCTGGCTCTCACTCTGCCTGGGTTATTAAGCCTTCAGAAAAGACAGTGTCAAGTTGTTCAGCTCCACACAGACTGCCTGACTTACAGGGAAAGACAGCAGGTTCTGTGTCCCCAGTAGCGCACAACCCATGGAGAGATCAGCTAGCTAAGGGACGCTAGGAGCCAAATGAAATGATCTCATTGAGAACTCAGCCAGGTAATCCAAAGGAGAGGAGGAAGAATCTGCTGACTTCTTAACAGCAGGGGAGCTGGGGAAAGGAGTAGCCCAGAGCTTCTGCCCCGGCAGGAACAGCACCAACTACGTGACGGGCTCCAAGAACCAAAAATGCCCAGTAAACCAAATACATATTATGTAGATGGGGAAAGTATGAAAGCAGGCTAAAAAGATGGCTTGAAGCAAACCATGAGTGTCCTTGAGATAAAGCCAAGACTTCACAGGGTACATAAGGCCAGTTCCACAGGTCCCGAGCTAAGAAGAAGGTGCAAACTCTGCCTAGCCTGTGACAAGTAGGCTGGAAAGAGCCAAGCCAGTGGATGGGGCATTACATTGAGAGGGTGCTGCAGCTTGCAGAGCAGGAGGGACCTGAGATTTGAACCAGCCCCGTGACAGTGGAAAGGGGAAGAACTGGCCCAGGTAAGATCAGCTCATATGGACATAGGACACGCCAGGCAGGTGGGGCCCAGGTGAGATCAACTCACACGTGGACAGAGGACAAGCCAGGCAGGAGGGGCCAAGGTGAGATCAACTCACATGGACACAGGACACAGCAGGCACAGAGAGGGTGCAGGACAATTTGGGGAGACTTCCAAGACTAAGAAGCTGGTAGCACCCTTGACTCAAAACAGGAAATTCAGGAGGAAATGACAGAAAATTGAACAGAGGAGATAGTGAATTAGGCTCCCATTAAAAGCTAGGGGACCGGCCTGCGCCACAGCTCACTAGGCTAATCCTCCACCTGCGGCGCTGGCACCCTGGGTTCTAGTCCCAGTCGGGGCGCCGGATTTTCACAAAAAGTGAAAAGTAAGTTACATTAATTTAATAAAAGAAAAATGCAACAAAGAAGATTTAATTTTGTCAGTGTTTATTTGAAATCAACTTAATTCATCATGTGTTAAATTGATGACAAATGAATTAGGAAGTTATTTTTAACAGGATAGAGATTTACTAACTTAAAACATTTTACATTATGTTACCTTCAGTAATGATCCCCTACAGAGCATTTACATGTATTTTAGAAGGTAACTAACCGTGGCCAGCACCACAGCTCACTTGGCTAATCCTAGCCTGCAGCGCTGGCACCCTGGGTTCTAGTCCCGGTTGGGGCACCAGTTTCAGTCCTGGTTGCTGCTCTTCCAGTCCAGCTCTCTGATGTGGCCCAGGAAGGCAGTGGAAGGTGGCCCAAGTGCTTGGGCCCTGCACCTGCATGGGAGACCAGGAGAAGCACCTGGCTCCTGGCTTCAGATCGGCACAGTGAACCAACGGAAAAGGAAGACCTTTCTCTCTATCCCAATCTCTCTCTCACTGTCCACTCTGCCTGTCCAAAAAATTTTTAAAAAGCCAGGGGACCTCAAACGCTACCTTTCAGTATTCTATCTTGCTTTGTGAAGACACGATTTGGTCTATTTCCAACATAACCCATACTTTAAAGGCAGGGATAGACTGTGGAGGGCGGGGACTGGGATGCAACCTGTGTTCCATGGAAAACTCTGTAGATCACAGGTGTTTCAAGTCCTTGTGTGAGTGGGTACGTAAGTGTCTGATAAGTAAATCCCAAAGATTTCCTCATGTGCAAGTCAGAGAATGTTTGTAAGGAAGAAGAGAATGACTGGGTACCAAAAATTTGTTGTAACCAAGTTAAACTCTTTTTCAAATTCTGGGTTAATAGGGTAAGTAATGCATATAATACCAAATTCTAAAAAAAAAAAAAAAAAAAAACAAAAAAAAAAAAACTCTAGTAGTTGGATTTGATGTGATATTTTATTTATAGCTATGGTTTCCTTTTTAAATTACTTTTCTTGAAGATCTTATTTATTTATTTGACATTGAGAGTACACACAGAGGTGATGAGAGCGAGGGAGATAGGGAGGGAGGAATGGAGAGAGAGAGAGAAAGCAAGAGAGAAAGAGGAGAGAAGTCTTCCATTTGCTGGTCCATTATCCAATTGGCTGCAATGGGCGTAGCTGAGAGTATCTGAAGCCAGGAGACAGGATCCTTGTTGAGATCTGCTCATGGGTGCAGAGGCACAAGGACTTGGGGCGTCTTCCACTGCCTTCCCAGACCACAGCAGAGAGCTGCATCGGAAGTGAGTGGAGCAGCCGTACTCGAACCGGCGCCTGTATGGGATGCCAGCACTGTGGCGGTGCTTTACCTGCTACCTCACAGTGCCGACACTCCCCCTGGAAGCCGTTTGTCATGGGATTCAGCTGTATGCTAAGGCGCCTGGGAAAGCAGAGGGAGACAGCCCAAGGACTTGGGCCCCTGAACCCAGAATGGAGCGGTGGCTAAAGTCCCTGGCTTCTGTCCCAGTCCCGGCCTTTGTAGCCACCTCGGGGGTGAACCCCCAGATGGACGATCACTGAGAGAGAGAGAGAGAGAGAAAGAGAGTGCTGGCGATGCCCTCTGTACTGCTTCTCTCCCCAAGCGGCTGTAATGAACGGCCAGCTCAGGGCCAGGCAGGAGGCAGGAGGCAGGAAGCAGGAGGCAGGAGGTCCATTGAGGACTCCCATGAGGCAGGGAGGTGGGGTCCAGAGAACCTGGGCCATCAGCGTCTGTGTCCGTGGTCACAGCCTGGAGAGGCGGGACTGGAAGCGGCCCTGGGGCTTCAGACGCGGGATGCAGCAGTGTGCAGCTGCGTCTTAGGGTGCCATGGTGACATCCAGTGGGGAATGCGCCTGCGCCTGGCACTGCGACCCGGAAGTGCACCCGCACGCCTGGTCCCTACTGCCAGGCGGTGCTCTGCTGGGAGTGAGCGCCACGCGTCTGCTCCTGCCGCAGAGCCTGCACAAGCCTTGAGGAGAGGAGCCGTCCTCGTCGCTGCTGGTGGAGCCTCAGGGAGACCCAGCGGCCCCAGGGTCAGGCCGGGATGAGGAGAGGCTGCGTGTCCGAGGCTGCCGCGCCATTTCCCAGGCGCATTTCTCCTCTTCAGCCCCATCCGGAAACGACGTCCTTCGCGGACCTCTGTCCCACAGCAGACCGGACCCCCCTTGGAGGTGAGTGACGCGCGGCTGTTGCGTTTTCCCGCTGGGGGTCTTGGCCGCCAGCCTGCCTGTGCCTCTTGGGTCGCGAAGGCGCGGGTGGAGTCGCGGTCGTGCTGTGCGTACCGTCTGGAAGGGTCCCCAGGGTGCGAGCAGCTGTGCGAGAGCAGAGGTGGCTCGGTCTCCTCCCGGAACGGCCCCGCGTTCCCGTGTGTTTGCTTTTTGAGGGCCCAGCCGCCCTGCTCTAGACCTCAGAGACTGTTGATGGGAGGAACGAGAGCCAAAGTGCGTGTCTGTGTCCTGGTCTAGGAGGACAGTTTCGGGTTCCTCGCGTTGGGTGTGATGTTAGCGCTCTGTGGGCTTTTCATGAAAGAGCCTGGTCAGGCCGAGGTGTACCTTGCGTTCCTAATGTGATGATTTGTGTTTTAGTATGGCAAACGGCATGGACGTTTTTGTGAACTGGGTTTTCTGTGTCTATCGGGATACTTTGTGGGCTTTCCCCATGTGTGTTCTGTTTTGTGATCTACTGATTTTGTATGGTAGCCACCCTTGCATTTCCGGAGTAACTGTCAGTGGTTGTGCTTCTGCTTGGCGTCTGGTAATGTTTTGTTGAGGCATGTGGCCCATTCCTGACGGGTATGTATGTGTGTGCCATTTTCTTTGTGATGTGCTTGTTTTGGATGTTGGGATAAGGCTGGTCTGATGGAATGAAATGGAAGGCTTTTCCTCTTCATCTCCTTGTTGGAAGGGTTTGCGAATCACGCATTTTAATTATCTTTTCCATGGGAGTTCTCACCGGTGGAGCCATCTGGTCCTGGACTTTTCTTCATTTTTTGTTTGTTTCGGTTTCTCTGCTACTACAGTCTTTTTTCAAATTAGAAGTGTCTTCAGAGATTCTTGGTTCACTGTATTCAGTTTTAGTGGTTTGTGTCTTTCTGAGACTCAGTCCACTCTATCTAGGTTGACCAATCCTTGGGCCGTGGTTTTTCCCTAGTGTTTTTGGAGTATTATTTTGGCAAGGTTGGTAGCAATGTCCTCTCTGTCATTTCTGTTGTCAAGTCACTTGAGTCTGTTCTCCTTTTTTCCCCTGCTTCCTGTGTATAAACGTTTTGTCAGGTTGACTGAGTTTTCAAGCACTGTAGTTTGGTCTCACTGAATGTCTGTTGTGATATTTTCTACGCTGTTGGGTTGATTTGAGTTTGAATCTTTTTCCTCCTTCCAGTTTCTTAAGATGTACTTTGCTGTTCTAGTGTTTTAATGTAAAATTGGGTTAATAGTTCCAATGTCTGTATTCTGTAATGTATACATGTATAGCAATACAATTTCCCATGTGAAGTTACTCCTGTCAACCTGGAAAACTGTATGGATGTACCTACTACTGTCAACATATTGAAGGAAAAGAAGGCATTGTGTACACAGAGTTGTTTTCACGGGCCTGTGCTTATTGCATTAGGATGCACAATTTCCAGGCTATGCAGTGTGAATATGCGTGTATGGTGTCCATAGTCCATAATATATTTTTTTTTTACAGACAGAATGGACAGTGAGAGAGAGACAGAGAGAAAGGTCTTCCTTTGCCGTTGGTTCACCCTCCAATGGCCACCGCGGCCAGCGCGCTGTGGCCGGCGCACCACACTGATCCGAAGGCAGAAGCCAGGGTCTGTGAGAAGAGGCCTTGACTCCTGGCCTCTCTTCTCTGGGTTGTTCGGAATTGTAACATGTGTGTGCACAAAAACGGGCATGGGGCGCTCGAGTTAATTTGCACGCAATCTGGTGAATTTTCACAGACTGCACACACGGAATAGAAAGCGGAAGCTTAGCGAAACCCCGAGAATCCTCTGTGCTCTCTTCCAGCCTGTCCAAAGTTCTGACACCTCATAGTAAGTACTAGATTTTTTTTCTTTTTAAAG
The DNA here is from genome assembly GCF_964237555.1 of Oryctolagus cuniculus. Lineage (NCBI taxonomy): Eukaryota > Metazoa > Chordata > Mammalia > Lagomorpha > Leporidae > Oryctolagus > Oryctolagus cuniculus. The sequence goes on along the minus strand of NC_091443.1, from coordinate 96,991,131 downwards.
ATTGGTTTGAAAGGCAGAGTTATAGATGAGGCAGTGCAGGAGAGATCTTCAAAGTATGGGTTCACCCCCCAGGTGGCTACAATGTCCTCGGGCTGGGCTAGGCCAAAGCAGATCCATGTACTTTATCCAGTACTCCAGTGTGGGTTCGGGGGCCCAAGTCCTTGCACTGCTTCCTCTGTTTTCCTAGGCATTTGAGCAGACAGCTGGATATCAATTGGGAACAGCCTAGGTGTTGGAAGAGGGTACGAGCCATGGCATAGTGGATGAAGCTGCCGCCTGCAGTACCAGCTTCTCATATGGGTGCTGATTGGAGTCCCAGCAGCTCCACTTCCCTTCCATCTCTGCTGTGGCCTGGCCAAGCAGTAGAAGAGGGCCCAAGTCCTTGGGCCCCTGCAACAGTTTGGGAGTCCTGGAGGAAGCTGCTGGCTCCTGGCTTCAAATCTGCTTAGCTCTGGCTGTTGGGTCCATCTCATATTTTTATCCTTACATCTCAAGAGCAGTAGCTTTCATGTGTTTTAAAATATAAACAGAGAAAGAACAGGTCATCAAAGAAGGAGGTACTTTTCTCCCTTTCTCTGAAGGGAGGAGAGAACTTCCACTTTGACTATGACGTTGTCTAAATAGGATGAGAGTTGGCGAACTCAAAAGGCTTTCATAGCCTTGGCAACTCACGACAAGAGCCTAGGGTGATTACTGACGCCATAAACAAGAGTGTCAATTTGTTAAGTCAACAACAGGAGTCACTGTGCACTTACTCCTCATGTAGGATCTCTGTCCTTAATGTGCTCTACATTGTGATTAATGCTATAACTAGTACTCAAACAGTATTTTTCACTTTGTGTTTCTGTGTGGGTGCAAACTGTTGAAAGCTTTACTTAATATATGCTAAATTGATCTTTATTGATAATTGAAAATGAATCTTGATGTGAATGCAAGGGAAGAGGGAGAGGAGAGGAGAGGGTTGTGGGTGGGAGGGAAGTTATTAGGGGGGGAAGCCATTGTAATCCATAAGCTGTTTTTTGGAAATTTATATTCAGTAAATAAAAGTTAGAATAAATAAATAAATAAATATGTGTGTGTGTGAATGAAATGAAAAGGTTAGAATATTTTCCTGCAGCAGCCTATGCTGCAGCCTCTGCAGTGGGCAGAGCACTGAACACTGCTCTGTATTTCTGAGTTTCAGCTTAGCAAGAAACAAGCTGTGAGCTTTAGGACTGAAGAAACGAATTGTGCAGTAAACACTCTTTACTTTGTTCTGTGAAGTTTATGGCTCAGTTTTTCTGGGATTGTGCTAATAAAGGGAAAACTCAAAGTTAAGTGACTCCCATGAAAGCCCGGGGTATTGATCCTAAAGGCTGAACTTAGGGAATTACTCAGACTTTGAATTTCAGCTTCTGATTGTGTATCAAGTGATCCAGTGCTTGTCACTGAAGAAGAATGCATGAATCTCTGACACTGAGGTTGGCTCTGCCTCACAGCAGTGACTCCTACCCTTTAGTGCACATAACAGTCGACTGGGGAGCTTGTTAAAGTGCGGATTCTGGACCCCCCTCCAGAGTCTGGGAAAGGGACAGGAATAGGCATAGCCACAGGGCTCCACACCGTAGAAGTACAGCTATGGCTTTAAAGCTGTTTCACTGACCTCATATGTGAGATTGTTCAGTTAAGAACAGGAGTCACTGTGTGCTAACTCCCGATGCAGGATCTCTGTCCTCAGTGAGTTGCATTATGAGAGTTAACTATAAAACTAGTTCTCAAACTGTGTGTGTGAGAGAGAGAACATGTGTGTGTGAGCATGTGTGTGTGCAACTTGTTGAAATCTTTACTTAATATAGAATTGGTCTTTTGTGTACAATGTTAATTGAAAAAGAATTTCAGTGGAGAATGGGACTGGGAACGGAAGAGGGAGGAAGAAGTGGGGTGGGAGTGTGGGTGGGAGGATGGGTATGGTGAGAAGATTCACTCTATTCCTAAAGTCGTACTTATAAAATTTATATTCATTAAAAGATAAATAAATAGGCTGGCACCGTGGCTCACTTGGTTAATCCTCCATGTGTGGTTCTAGTCCTGTTGGGCACCGGGTACTAGTCCCCGTTGCTCCTCTTCCAGTCCACCTCTCTGCTGTGGCCCAGGAGGGCAGTGGAGATTGGCCCAAGTGCTTGGGTCCCTGCACCCGCATGGGAGACCAGGAGGAAGCACCCGGCTCCTGGCTTCGGATCAGCATAGCACCGGCCATAGTGGCCATTAGGGGAGTGAACCAACAGAAGGAAGACCTTTCTCTCTGTCTCTCTCTCACTGTCTATAACTCTGTCAAATAACAGAAAACATACATTCATACATACATACATACATACATAAAAAGGAAAAATAAAAGCTGTTTGTAGTGGGTCTCTTGACATTTGGGTAATTCGTAGCTATAGGAAGTTTTTTTTATGCATTGAAGACTTTAGCATCATCTCTGGTGTTTACCCACTTAAGTATCAGTTGTACCTCACCCCCAAGTTGTGACAGGTAAATTCTGGAGCCTCTGCTTGGTGGGACTCATTTCTGTAGGTTCTGGCTGGCTGGTAGACAGATATCATTTACTGAGTTTTGAGTTGTTAAATGATAAGGTCAGTTGTAGAGTTTGTTGAGTTGAATTGGTTGGTGGAGTACAATGAATGTCCAGTTATTTGAATATAGGAATGATTAGGGCTAGATATAGGATTTGGGAGCCATCATTATCTCTAGTTTAACTCTAAAAATGGCTGCAATATCCAAGAAAATGATACAATGAGAGAGGAACAGTGGCTGGAACAGGGAACCTGGGAGGAGCACTAACGCTGTGGGAGGTGAGTGAAGGAAGAGGCTTCCTTAAGAAGAAGTCATCAGGAGAAGGGCAAGAAGCAGAGGTGTTTCGGAAAGTGATGGAAGCGAGTATGGCCAGGAGAAGCAAGGTAGACTCAGCAGGAGAAATGTTTCAGAACTACAAATTCCAGAAAGACTGATTAGACCTGGCTGCTGAGAGATCATCATGACTGTAGAGACCTGTACTGTATAAGATGTGGCCACTGAGCACTGGACCATCCTGCAATGTGCTATAAGCATAAAGTTCACACTGGATTTCAGATTTGCTATTAAGAAATGTAAACTGTCTTAGTAGCAATGACTTTTATATTGACTACAGATTAAAATGATAATCTGTTGGACATAGTGGTTTGGCTACATTTTATCATTAAAATCACTTTATTTGTTTAATTTTGTAAGATGTGTGTACTGGGAAATATAGCATGGCATGTGTGGCTGGTATTATACTCAAGTTCTGTTAGACAGCATGGGCACCAGACAGGATTTCTGTGGGGCCCAGCCGAGTGTGTTGAAGAATGGAAGTGAGGGTGTGGAACCAGCGAATGGGCAAGTGACAACTTTGGACAGCGTGGACTGCCTGCTCCTTGGTGAAACATAGAAAGAGAGGCCACACTGTGAGCTAGAAGAGACAGTGCTGCAGGAGGCAGTGGAGAGATTAGGGAAGCCAGGTGTAAAAATCAGTAGAAACAAAGTAGTGATGGCTACAGAAGAATGAAGGGAGCAAGGCAAGGCTTAGAGAGGTAGCACCTGGACAGGGACGGCAAGTGGACGGGGATGATGTTATGTCTTCAACCCCTTTGAACCTCCTTTCTTTCCTTGACAAAATGGGAGTAAGGATGATGTTGCATTAAGTATGCCTTCCTACAGTCTTGTTGTAAAATTTGAATGAGGTAATTGATGAAGACTGACTTTGGAGGTGATACAACATTTCATGAAAGATTTTCAGCCATCACGAAGCACCATTCTTTCTGATACTTGACTTAGCATCCCACCATATTCTTAATTCATGTGTTTTTTATTACCACAGGGTTGTGGGAAAAATTCACCCCAAATTTCAAAATAGGGGACCTGCGCAATTTGGAATCTACTGCTAACATGTGGAACATGCGTGGCTTTTAAACAGTGATGGGCGTGTATTGGGGCACCCTTGTGCTGTGGCAAAGTGTGCTCCCTAGGATGTGACAAAAATGCACATTCCCGGGCCCCCATGGGTCCTGAATCAGAAACTCTGGGGCAGAGCTTCTCAGTTTGTGTTTTCAAGATTATTTTGAGTGACGCTGGTTGAATGTAAAAGTTTAGAACCCTACCCTTGGTAATTTCTTCACTTCTCTTTGTCCTCAAAATTTGGAAACTAATTAAAACTCAGAGGATTTGGCTCACACTCCACAGACTGTCAACCCCTGCTTCAGAATCTAAATATTGCTGTTGGTTAGGATCCTGGTTTGGGTATTTTCCTATGAGTCATTCCCTATGCATCTACTCCTTTAATTCAGCACTTCTTCCTGGGGCCCTGGCTGTGTGCCAGGCTTCAGAGATGGACTGTGGACTTCCTGGAAGAATCCATATTCTCATGGAGCTTGAAGTCTCATCAAGTGTGGGGGGAAACTACTACATGGTATCAAAAGCTGCTTCACATGGGGGAGGAAGAGTTTAACAGCCATCCAGAGGGTCTCTGTTCCAGAGCTGAGACCCATATGCTTTGTGTTCAATTTCATGGATTGAACTTTTAAGCCAAACTTTTAATGAAGTTGAGGAACTTTGGGGAACATTTTCGTTTCTATCCCACCCATTGCCTGGAGTTCTTTGGACATGGTTTGCAGAGTTGCAGAGTTCCCTTTACCCACCACCAGGCTACAGCCATTTATGAGTCAGATCAGACCAGCTGGCAGATAAGGCACAGAGGTTAGCAGAGGAATCTGTTCTAGCTGTTGATTTGAAAATGCTGAAGCACGAGGCAGTGTTTACAGTTCTGCTAGCGTGTGAGTGCACAACAGATAGTACTTAGTGAGAAAGTCTTAATTCATTCAAAACTTTTGTCCACGTTTTGTCCACTCTTGATTTGTGTATCTTTGGAAGTCATTCTTAAAGACCTGAGTGGTCCCAGGATTTGCAATAATTGCTTAGCATTGCATGCAGACTGTCATCAAAGACTCAGGCATTGCCTTCTCACACTCTTCAATTGGATGCAGTAATAACAGTAATGATATCACAGCAGCAACCGAATATTAAGTGCATATCAGAGGCCATGTATTCTACTACATAATATTGTATGTGGTACGAAAAAATAACAGTTTCCCAAAGATGTCTGTGTCCTAATCCCCAGTCTGTGACTATGTCACCTTCATGGCTAAAAATCCATGCTGTTATGACCTTGAGGTGATGAATGCTGGACTAGCCAGTGGAGTCCAGTTCTGTCCCATGAAATCCTTGAACATAGAGATCTAGGCTATGGTCCAAGAAAGATGGGAGGATACAAGGTTGGCCACTTAGAGGCAACAGTGCTGACTTTGATGGTGGAGAAAATGGCCACGAGCCCAGGAGTGCAGGGGGGCCTCTCTGAGCTGGAGAGGAGTGGGGCGATGGATTCTCCTGCAAGCCTCCAGAAAGTAACACAGCTCTTCAGATGTTAGTCCAGTAAGGCCTGTCTCACGTTTTTGTACAACAGGAGTTAAGATGTGAAATGGGCATCGATTGAGCCACCACCAAGTGCGATGGGTGATGATTTGTTAGAAAACTCACCCATTATGGTTCATCTCCTTAAACTATCACAAGAGCCTCAAATGCTAAAATTTTTCAGCAAGAGATGTCGGAAGCTGAGCAATGGTGCGGGGTCATGTGAGTGTCAGGTGGGGGATGCAGCATTGGTTCCAGAGCCACACCTGGGCAGCAATTTCAGATTGTGGGGTTCCCTGGGCATCCCCTGTGAAGTCACGTGGATGTGCTTTTGCGCACACATGCGCATGCGCATGCACACACACACACACACACACACACACACACACATAGCTTGAAGGGTGCTCTTGCCTCCTGCAGGTTGCCACTTGGCAGGCTCTGCCTCTTTAGCTCTCAGCTCTCAGGCTGTGTCGTGTCTTCTTGGTGAGGCTCTCTCAATTTCCACCCAGGCCACATGGTCTTTTCCTCCTGCTCATAAGGCTGTCCCATACCCCATCACAGCACTTGCCATGCAGAGCAATTGGCTGTGAGTTCTTCCAGTTCTAGTTTCTGGAAATACAGAGCTCACCTCCAAAGAGTTTCCCTCATGACTTATTTCAGTCTCCTACAATGATTCAGACTACAGGCTGGAGGTGAGAGTGAGAGACGGTCTCAGCATCCTAACCACGGCCACGTCTTCCATGTTGGAGAAGCTCTCCTGTATCCCCGAGGTCAAGGCTAGCTGCTACAGGCAGACGGAGAAGCCAGAGGCCCCACTGCATACTCTTTGCCAGTAAGAGAGAGCTCTTTGCTTATCTCCTAAAGTGGGATCGCAGTTTTGTGGTCGCTTGTTTAGATGTTTGTTGATGAAAATACACACTGAAAATAGACAATGTGATGTGTGTGCATTTGTGATTTCTGTTATGTTTAATTTCACCCTTCTTTCTTCTCCCTTTCTTCCCAACTCCTTTTTAAGATAAATAATATTATACTTTATTTCTTACAAACTAGTTTTTTAACAGTGTATTCAAGAAACTGACAAATGGAATAGTCTCTCTCTCTGTATCTCAGGGATATCTAGGTTCCTTATAATGTGCACATCACATTCTTCAATATAGATGAAAGCTGATTTATTTATCCAATCCACGTAATGATTGCAGCTTAGTTTTTGTCAGATTTTTCCCCTTAGAAGCATTGAACTGCAGTGATAATGATCCAGCTTGACTATGCATATGTGGTTCCTTCTAAGAAGTGGGGGTTTTGGGTCATAAGTCATGCATACTTTAAAATTTAAATATCTATGACCCAGTTTTGGTGCAGAATAACTGTGCCAATTTCCATTCACTCCCACAAGTTGTTAAAATCCCAGTTTCCCCGGGCCGGCGCTGTGGCACAGTGGGTTAACGCCCTGGCCTGAAGCACTGGCATCCCATATGGGCGCTGGTTCGAGTCCCGGCTGCTCTTCTTCCAATCCAGCTCTCTGCTGTGGCCTGGGAAAGCAGTGGAAGATGGCCCAAGTCCTTGGGCCCCTGCACCCACGTGGGAGACCTGGAAGAAGCTCCTGGCTCCTGGCTTCACATCGGCGCAGCTCCAGCCATTGCGGCCATTTGGGGAGTGAACCATTGGATGAAAGACCTCTCTCTCTGTCTCTACCTCTCTCTTTCAAATAAATAAAATAAATCTTAAAATAAAAAGACCTAAACAACCAAAAAAAAATCCCAGTTTCCCAAGTCCTCAGCAACTTGTGACTGTTGGGGAAAATCTGCCCATACTGGTGCTTCTGGTCCCAGACTCAGTATTTCCTGCCTCTTTATATCCTAAGTATTTTCACTTAGGCCATTGGACGTCTTGGCAACCATCACACTTAAAGCTGAATTGTATTCCATCAAATAGATGGCTCCTCATTTCTTTGACTGCTACCAACTTGGTGGATGTAGAGTTAATTTGATGTTTCTGAGAAGTCTCTTTGTTTCTAGTGGCCTGTCACTGGCTCAGTTGTTGAGATTTAGAATTTTCACTGCAGACTCATTCGGCATATTTTTGTCTGATGCCCACTGATTCAATCCATACTTCATTCCTCGGATAATGAGCATTGTAGCACTGTGATTGAGGGACTGGTCTCTGGAGTTAGCCTGTCTGGATTCAGATATGTCTCTTCTGCTTTCTCTGTACCTTGAAACAACATTTTACCTTTCTGAGCCCGATGTGTTCATTGTGAAATTGTAACAGCCCCCATTCTCTCCACGGTCATTCCGCAACTTTGGCACACATCAGAATTTTGGGGAGAACTTGTTACATCATAGACTGGGCTCCGCATGTTGGCATGTCTCCAGTAGCAGCAGTACGAGCATTTGGAATTCTAGCAAGTTCCTTGGTGATGCTGACCTTGCTTTCTGGGGATTTTGTTTTGAGAAGCTGTTGTGAGTATTAATTGAGGTGGCGCATGAACAATGCTGCTTAGCACCATGCTTGCATTGCCCTCGGTAATTGGGTAATAACTTTTGGAGCAATCAGTGAAGTTTCTGGCCATCGTTAATGACAGTGAGCAGATCATGTGAGTTTATGGCAGGAGAGTACAGGGTCGCTCTAAACTACCAACCTCTAGCATAGAAATCAAGTTTCTCTCTGTCCTGGGGCTGGAGAGAGAGCGAGAGAGAGTTAGACAGTGTACTTATCTCTGCACTGGGGCTGGAGGGGTGTTTGTGTGTGTGTGTATGTGTGTGTCTGTGTGTCTGTGTTTGTGGTAGACGGTATCCTTCTTTACAATTAACACAAACCTGAGAAAGGAACTCTTCAGTTGAGAAATCATGGTCCCGTGACAGCTTCCCTTCCTCTCCTCTTCACCTCAATTATCCTGTTTCTACATCGCCTTTTTTTAGCATTTTAAATAATTGTCCAAATACCAGGAACAACCTCAGGTAAATACATGTGAGACACGCGAGCCTCTTAGAGAGTGTGATTGCTGCCAGCCTAGAGACAGGAGCCGGGCTAATGAATTTGTTCTTCCTTTCATGAGGTGTGCTCTGCAGCTGGAATACTCAGAAATGTGAAATTTTGATGGAAATGTAACTCAATTTTAGGGGAATTAAAATATACACAGGAGAAGAAATTTGAGTGGGGGAATTGGCAAAATATTCAGATCCCTTTCCAGTGGCCACCCTGGATTCCATTCTTTAGAATTAAATTCCTGCTGTTGCAAAATTCTGTTGTGCCATATCCAGAAGTTAGGCCTTTAAATGCAGCGAGTTTGTAATGGTGATTTCAGTCCCCAGAGAAACACACATCAAAGGCAGTTTAAGTTGTCATCGACTGCCGGGAGTTTAGCCAGGCATCTCTTCACCCACAGAGGACCCAGGATACTGACGCAGGGTGTAAGGTTGGGAAAGGGCACAGGAATCTTTGTTAAACCCCTCAACCCCGACAAGCCCAGTGTTCCCACACTCACCCCAGGAGGATGTGGGGCACATGCTAGAGCAAGCCCAAAGAAGCCTGTCAAGAACGAAGCTTGTAGGGGGTCTCTGGGTTTCCACCCTCCACCCTCCATCCCTGCATGCACAGTCCTGGTGCAAGCCCCTGGCATGTCCAGAGGTGTTAGGGAATAACTTCAGTCCTTAGAGACCTTACACTGACCTGAAGATGGGGGAAGCATGTCTAGAGACACAGTCAGATAACAAGAATTCTTCTGTTCAATATCGACAAAAAGAAGAAAAAAAAAAAAACAGGAGTGCAGAATCTGATGAAATGCCCAACCCAGTACTCACCATGGAGAAGGAAGACTGACACGCCACATTTGTTTCAACATTTTAAAGGCAGTAAAACACTCATGATAATGTAGAAGTACTGTTCAGACCACAGTCCCACTTTCTTCCCCTGATCCCTGGAGGGAAACACGGGGAGGCATTTGGTATTCATCCAGATCCATGGACATGTTTTTGTACTTAAATTTTCAGCATGTGCAGAACTTTAACAAGTTTGTGGAAATTGTGCATGATCTTGAACAGTTTTTAAATATTTTGTTTATTTGAGAGAGAGGGAGAGAAGAAAACCTGCTGCATCACCGTGTTACTTTAGTGCTTCCTTTCACTGAGTTACAGCCACTGTTTCCTCTGACTTGTTATTTGTCTTTGTGAACCCTCCCACCTCCCCATGACATGGTCGTCTTGGAATTCATTTTGGAAATGAAGGGCAGGTCTACCTCTCTGGGTTCCACCTTGGTGAATGTCACAGGCAGTCACTTTTTTACAGTGGGGCTTTTGCTCCATACAAGTTATTCTCATTTTCACATGCAGAAGTTGGGGCTCAGAGAGGCTGAGTGACTTGCCCCTGGTGACACAGCATGCTGGTGCTATGTTGCATAATCGGGGAGTGAGTCCTTGGGAGCAGAGCAGTGAGGCTGTTGGGGCAGAATGAGTCCCAAGGCACCAGCAGGAGTGTCCTCCTGGGACCTATGTGAATCTGACCTTATGCAGCGTACTCTTCTGCCCCATCCATGCTGGCCTCTCAGTTCCGTGACAGCGCCAAGTTCTCTTCCACCTTGGGGGCACTTAAGTAGCTTTCCTTTCTTGATTGTTTCTGTCCTTGAACTTCTGGCATGAAACTGAGGAACACACCACATTTCCCAGTGGTTAAGAGTTTGGTAGCTGGGGGAGATGTTCGTGGAAGAATGAGTTTCCAAGCCTCATGTTCCTCTTCTGTTACAATGGGGCAATGATAGATTCTACCTCACAGGGTCATCAGAATGGATTCCAGGAGGGCTGATGTTCAGTAGGCGTTCAATACACAGGTTTTGAGTGCGCCCATGTTGGACTAATCCATTTACTCACTCCCCAGGCCCCATGGCTGCCCTGGAGTTGGGAAGGCACAGTTGTGCCCTTGTCCCTCCAGCCCATCCAGTGGCCATGAGTCTGCTTCTGTAGGGGCCTGGCAGCCCTGTGTCCTCTGCCAGCACTTCTCCTAGCCTGTTTCAGTCACAGCCAGTGAGGGTCGATGAGATGTTCATGAGTTAGAAGCTGCTTGGTGAGCTTTTTAGCACAAAGTCAAGGTGGGAGCAAGAATCCCGGGATTATTCCCGGATCTTCCATTTCTTCCAGACAGGGAAGCTGAGGACCAGAGAGACTGGCTATGTACTGGAACCAGATCTTCTACTCAGTACCTGAGTCTCATCTTAGAGCATGTTTTGCTCTTCCTGTACCCTAGAAGAAGCCCCCTGCTTCCTCGGGGACACAGGAAAGTCCTCCAGCTAGTGAGAGGCTGATTCAATGGGAGCTCACAGGTACTCTCTGGGCCCCTGTCAGGACGCTGTGTCAGAAGCAGGAGGAAGCCAATCCCTGAGTCAGGAAAGAAATGTGGTCAGCCCTGAAGGCCGCAGCTGCACCTGTAGTCACAGGGGGTGTTTGCAGGCTGTTAGAGGGGAGCTCCCTCAGCCTCTTCAAAAAATAAGAAAACATTCTAAGTTCCTTCACCTTCCCTTGGTTATGTTGTGGCTAGAAAAGGAGGGGTTGATTGGCCACTTTTCACAGGGTTGCTCACCTGCTCATCATCCACTGTGGACTCAACCTAATTTTTTTCAGTGGAAATGCCATGCTTTCTGGAGAACAAAAAGCAGCCCATTGCATCTTATCTCTGAGCTGCTTTCTGGAAAATTTATGCTCATCCATCATGGCCCATTAGGCAGCAGTGGCCTGGGGCCATTTTTCAACATGACTGATCCTATTTGAAGATTCTGCAGAGGAAGTGTGGGAGGCTGCCCTTCCTGCCAGCTCTGTCCTGTTGCTGCCCCATCTGAATAACAGCAGTGGGACCGGGGAAGCTCAGGTCTGCAATGCTCAAGAGCAGGAGGGGCAGTTAGTGCTGGCCCATGGGCGTCAAAGCTGGGAGTCTCAGAGTGCACCAAATGATACATTAACTCACATCTGCCATTGTGTCAGGAAGCAATGTATTCACACAATTGATAGGAGAAACTATTGCAAAATCCTGACTAACCCAAACAAACTGCCCATGTCTCAGTCCTTATCCATTCATCCCCTGGAAGAATCTCAGTGGGTACCCACCAGATGAGGGATGCTATGCCAGACAGACACTGGGGTTTCAGCAGAGATCAAGAGGGCAGAGCTCCTTGAACTCATACAGCACATAGTTCAGCATGTGCCGTCTGCATTCTCCACTAAAATGGGTTTGTGATTGGCAGCCCCTTAGAAACACCAAATGCAGTGTCTTCCTGGGGCATAGCTCTTCTTTCCTGTCCCCTGCAGGTGTGAAAATCACTGTGCGCATCCAGGCCATGCCAACCACATTGGCTAATGAGACCCTGCCTGGGAGTCCATTTTCTGTGCCAACCTCAAACTCCCTCGTTGCAAAGGGTGTGTTGTTTCACCTTCCTGCCCTCTGTAGCTGCCAGTGCTTGGCAGATAGTACATGCTCAGTAAATGTTTGCTGAAGGAGTGCAGTCAGCTGGTGATTAAGCAGGTTTAAGTGCCTAGGAGCATACTTCTGCTGCGGTATGAAATGCATGCAAGTGAACCTAGTGCAGACTGCATATGTAAGGGCAAAATCATTTTCAGATATAAGTATGCTCAGAAATTTGAAATGCTTTCAGAATGAGCAGGAAGTGTGGTTTTTTTCCCCCTTGAATAAAGTAGTCCTTGTGTCATTGTATTGAAATAAGTCACCTAGAGGCAGGCCTCTGTGTTTTGTTCTGGTTTACAAACACCGTCATCATTCAAGTCTCTTCCTTCCACTCAGTCCTCCCTCCACCCTTGGTAAGACCCTAGTTGCTTCTCATTTAGGCTTTTACAGTAGTCCTTTAAATGCCCTCCCACCTTTCACTCCATCCATTCTCCTATAGACACTTGATTTTCTTACTTGAAATGCAGATAGGTTCCTGTTAATAATCCATCACTCGTTGATAGATGCTGCTGTCCACAGTTTCCCAGCCTCATCTTTCTTCACTCTCCTGCAAGTTTCAGCCATTAAAAATACTTGTCACTTCTCAAAGCACCATGCTTTTCCCTCTGTCTAGGCCTCCTGCCCCCTCCTCTCCTGGTTAACTCCTACCCACCCTGCCAGAACCCAACTTTCCCTAAAAAGGACATTCAACTGTTGGCTTCTGAGTGATCTACTGGAATAACTCCCTCCTCTACTGGACCAAGCATTTCAAGAGCAGAGGCCACGGTTTATTCCTTTCTGTATCTTTAGCCTCCCTCAGGGCCTGGCTCATAGCACACACTCAGGACACTTCCAAGACTAAGAAGATGGTTAGCACCCTTGACTCAAAACAGGAAATTCAGGAGGAAATGACAGAAAATTGAACAGAGGAGATAGTGAATTAGGCTCCCATTAAAAGCCAGGGGACCAGCCTGCACCGCGGCTCACTAAACTAACCCTCCGCCTGCGTCACCGGCACACCAGGTTCTTGTCCTGGTCAGGGCGCCGGATTCTGTCCTGGTTGCACCTCTTCCAGTCCAGCTCTCTGCTGTGGCCCAGGAGTTCAGTGGAGGGTGGCCCAAGTCCTTGGGTCCTGCACCCGCATGGGAGACCAGGGGAAGCACCTGGCTCCTGGCTTCAGATCGGCACAGTGAACCAACGGAAAAGGAAGACCTTTGTCTCTATCTCAATCTCTCTCACTGCCCACTCAAAAAAATTTTTAAAAAAGCCAGGGGACCTCAAACACTACCTTTCGGTATTCTGTCTTGCTTTGTGGAAGACATGATTTGGTATATTTCCAACATGTTCCATACTTTAAAGGCAGGGCTAGACTGTGGAGGGCGCGGACTAGGAAGCAGATGCGTGTTCCGTGGAGAACTCTGTAGATTGCAGTTGTTTCAAGTCTTTGTGTGAGTGGGTACGTAAGTGTCTGATAAGTAAATCCCAAAGATTTCCTCATGCACAAGTCAGAGATAGTGCCCCACAGGATGTTGGTAAGGAAGAAGAGAATGACTGGGTACCAAAATCTGCTGTAAGACCGAGTTAAACTCTTTTTCAAATTCTGGGTTAATAGGGTAGGTAATGCATATAATACCAAAATCACAAAAAACTCTAGTAGTTGGCCTTGATGTGGTATTTTATTTATAGCTATTTCTTCCTTTTTAATTTCTTTACTTTTCTTGAAGATCTTATTGATTTGACATTGAGAGTTACACACATAGGGGATGAGAGGGAGGGACGGAGAGAGAGAGTGAGAGCGAAACAGAGAGTAAGAGAGAGAAGTCTTCCATCTGCTGGTCCACTATCCAATTGGCTGCAATGGACGTAGCTGAGAGTATCTGAAGCCAGGAGACAGGAACCAGGATCCTCGCTGTGATCTGCTCATGGGTGCAGAGGCACAAGGACTTGGGGCGTCTTCCGCTGCCTTCCCAGACCACAGCAGAGAGCTGCATCGGGGGTGAGTAGAGCAGCCGTACTCGAACCGGCGCCCGTATGGGATGCCAGCACTGTGGCGGTGCTTTACCTGCTACCTCACAGTGCCAACACTCCCCCTGGAAGCCGTTTGTCATGGGATTCAGCTGTCTGCTAAGACGCCTGGGAAAGCAGAGTGAGACACCCCATGGACTTGGGCCCCTGAACCCAGAATGGAGCGGTGGCTAAAGTCCCTGGCTTCTGTCCCAGTCCCGGCCTTTGTAGCCACCTCGGGGGTGAACCCCCAGATGGACGATCACTGAGAGAGAGAGAGAGAAAGAGAGTGCTGGCGATGTCCCATGCACTGCTTCTCTCCCCAAGCGGCTTCAACGAAGGGCCAGCACAGGGCCAGGCAGATGCCAGGAAACAGGAGGCAGGAGGCAAGAGGCAGGAGGTCCATTGAGGACTCCCATGAGGCAGGGAGGTGGGGTCCAGAGAACCTGGGCCATCAGCGTCTGCGTGCGTGGTCACAGCCTGGAGAGGCGGGACTGGAAGCGGCCCTGGGGCTTCAGACGCTGGATGCAGCAGTGTGCAGCTGCGTCTTAGGGTGCCATGGTGACATCCAGTGGGGAATGCGCCTGCGCCTGGCACTGCGACCCGGAAGTGCACCCGCACGCCTGGTCCCTACTGGCAGGCGGTGCTCTGCTGGGAGTTAGCGCCACGCGTCTGCTCCTGCCGCAGAGCCTGCACAAGCCTTGAGGAGAGGAGCCGTCCTCGTCGCTGCTGGTGGAGCCTCAGGGAGACTCAGCGGCCCCAGGGTCAGGCCGGGATGAGGAGAGGCTGCGTGTCCGAGGCTGTCGCGCCGTTTCCCAGGCGCATTTCTCCTCTTCGGCCCCAACCGGAAACGACGTCCTTCGCGGACCTCTGTCCCACCAGCAGACCGGACCCCCCTTGGAGGTGAGTGACGCGCGGCTGTTGCGTTTTCCCGCTGGGGGTCTTGGCCGCCAGCCTGCCTGCGCCTCTTGGGTCGCGAAGGCGCGGGTGGAGTCGCGGTCGTGCTGTGCGTACCGTCTGGAAGGGTCCCCAGGGTGCGAGCAGCTGTGCGAGAGCAGAGGTGGCTCGGTCTCCTCCCGGAACGGCCCCGCGTTCCCGTGTGTTTGCTTTTTGAGGGCCCAGCCGCCCTGCTCTAGACCTCAGAGACTGTTGATGGGAGGAACGAGAGCCAAAGTGCGTGTCTGTGTCCTGGTCTAGGAGGACAGTTTCGGGTTCCTCGCGTTGGGTGTGATGTTAGCGCTCTGTGGGCTTTTCATGAAAGAGTCTGGTCAGGCCGATGTGTACCTTGTGTTCCTAATGTGATGACTTGTGTTTTAGTATGGCAAACGGCATGGACGTTTTTGTGAACTGGGTTTTCTGTGTCTATCGGGATACTCTGTGGGCTTTCCCCATGTGTGTTCTGTTTTGTGATCTACTGATTTTGTATGGTAGCCACCCTTGCATTTCCGGAGTAACTGTCAGTGGTTGTGCTTCTGCTTGGCGTCTGGTAATGTTTAGTTGAGGCATGTGGCCCATTCCTGATGGGTATGTATGTGTGTGCCATTTTCTTTGTGATGTGCTTGTTTTGGATGTTGGGATAAGGCTGGTCTGATGGAATGAAATGGAAGGCTTTTCCTCTCCATCTCCTTGTTGGAAGGGTTTGCGAATCACGCATTTTAATTATCTTTTCCATGGGAGTTCTCACCGGTGGAGCCATCTGGTCCTGGACTTTTCTTCATTTTTTGTTTGTTTGTTTCGGTATCTCTGCTACTACGGTCTCTTTTCAAATTAGAAGTGTCTTCAGAGATTCTTGGTTCACTGTATTCAGTTTTAGTGGTTTGTGTCTTTCTGAGACTCAGTCCACTCTATCTAGGTTGACCAAATCCTTGTGCCTTGGTTTTTCCCTAGTGGTTTTGGAGTATTATTTTGGCAAGTTTGGTAGCGATGTCTTCTTTCTTTCTTTCTTTCTTTCTTTCTTTCTTTCTTTCTTTCTTTCTTTCTTTCTTTTCTTTTCTTTTCTTTCTTTCGACAGGCAGAGTGGACAGTGAGAGAGAGAGAGAGAAAGGTCTTCCTTTGCCGTTGGTTCACCCTCGAATGGCCGCCGCGGCCGGCGCTCCGCGCTGATCCGATGGCAGGAGCCAGGAGCCAGGTGCTTTTCCTGGTCTCCCATGGGGTGCAGGGCCCAAGCACTTGGGCCATCCTCCACTGCACTCCCTGGCCACAGCAGAGAGCTGGCCTGGAAGAGGGGCAACCGGTATAGAATCCGGCGCCCCGACCGAGACTAGAACCCGGTGTGCCGGCGCTGCTAGGCGGAGGATTAGCCTAGTGAGCCGCGGCGCCGGCCCCTCTTTCATTTCTGTTGTCAAGCCACTTGAGTCTGTTCTCCTTTTTTCCCCTGCTTCCTGTGTATACACGTTTTGTCAGGTGACTGAGTTTTCAAGCACTGTAGTTTGGTCTCACTGAATGTCTGTTGTGATATTTTCTATGCCGTTGGATTCACTGCCGTTTCAATCTTTTTTCCCCTTCCAGTTTCTTAAGATTTACTTTGCTGTTCTGGTGCTTTAAGGTAAAATTGGGTTTATGGGTCCGATGTCTGTATTCTGTAATATATACCTGTATAGTAGTGCAATTTCTCATGTGAAATTAGTCCTGTCAACCTGGAAAACTGTTTTGTACCCACTCCTAGGAACATACTGAAGGAAATGAAACCATTTTGTAGACAGAGAGGTTTTCACAGGCCTATGCTTACTGCAGTAGGGTGCACAGTAGCCAGGCTATGTAGGCTGTATATGCATGTATGGTGTACATAGCCCATAATGTCTTTATTCTGTCTTGAGGTGATGGGCATTTTGGCTGATTGCATGTCGCTCCCCCTCTTCGTGGAGGAACGACACAGGACCCTGCGCTGTTCTTTTGTCTGCTCGGCCCTCCCCGGGTTTGCTGCTGGTTCTTCCCGGGTTGGCTACTATCCCTTCCACCTCCGTGGAAGGGCAGTTCCCCCTGGCCACATTCCCCACTTCCGCAGGGGAGTGGCACACCGCCGGCCGGCTCTCTCGGGGGCTGCACAGGTGTTCCCCTTAGATGTTCCCCTTAGATGTTCCTGGTGCATGCCATCTCTCTCCTCCTTTATAGTCCTCCTCCGCCAATCCTAACTCAGCTGCCCACATGCCGAGTACGCTGCTCTCCTCCAATCAGGAGCAAGTCCTACAGTTTATTGGTTGAACTGGAGGCAGCTGTGTAAAAGCTGTTTTCTTCTCTCCCAGCGCCATATTGTGGGAGAGCAGATGCATAGAATAAGTCTTAATTCCAGTAACTCAGTCGAGTCCGAGCTGCTCCCCACAATTGCATATCTTTGCTATTATGAATTGAGCTTAGTAAATATGGGGGCAGCAATAACTCTTTGTTCGTATGTTGTTTTCATTTCCCTTGGGTATATACACAGGGGTGGAATGGCTGGCTCCTATGGTACGTCTATATTCAGATTCTTTTTTATTTTATTTTTTTTTATTTTTTGACAGGCAGAGTGGACAGTGAGAGAGAGAGACAGAGAGAAAGGTCTTCCTTTTGCCATTGGTTCACCCTCCAATGGCCGCCGTGGCCGGCGCGCTGCGGCCAGCGCACCGCGCTGATCCGATGGCAGAAGCCAGGTGCTTCTCCTGGTCTCCCATGGGGTGCAGGGTCCAAGGACTTGGGCCATCCTCCACTGCACTCCCTGGCTACAGCAGAGAGCTGGCCTGGAAGAGGGGCAGCCGGGACAGAATCTGGCGCCCCGACCGGGACTAGAACCCGGTGTGCCGGTGCCGCAAGGCGGAGGATTAGCCTAGTGAGCCGCGGCGCCGGCCTATATTCAGATTTCTTACTTATCTCCCTACTGTCTTCCACAGTGGCGATACCAGTTTACATTCCCACCAGCTGTGGATGTGGGTGCCTTTTCCCACCATATCCTCAAGGCTGTTGTAGTATTGATTTGCATTTCCCTGATGGCTAGTGATCCTGAGCATTTCTGCATGTGTTTGTTGGCAATTTAGATTTCCTTTCTTGAAATATTTAGCCTGTTGAAGTCCCTTGCCCATTTCTTGAGTGGGTGGTTTGTTTTGCTGTTGTTGAGTTTCTTGAAAGTTTCCGGTAGTTTATCCTTTATCAGTTGCATACTTTGCAGATAATTTCTCCCATTCCGTTAGTTGCCTCTTTAGTCTTGCAGGGCAGAAGCTTCTCAATTTGTTTTTTTGGTGTCCTCTTCTATCCCTTTCTTTAATCTGTTGTGATCCCCAGATATTGAACATCCTTGGTTTTATTTATCCAAACGATTATATTTTCTTTGTAGCTCTGTGAATGGGATTGGTCTTTGAAGTCCTTTCTCAGCCATGACATTGTTTGTGTATACAAATAGGCTGCTGATATTCTATCCTGCCACTTTACCACATTCTACTCTGAGTTTCAATAGTTTCTTAGTGGAGTCTTTTGGATCTCCTATATATAGAATCATGTCATCTGCAGATAGGGATAGTTGGACTTAACTCCCTTCCAATTTGTATCTAATATTGAGAAATGAGAGAAAAATATGCCAACATGATCACGTGCACGTAGAAAATGACAACAGTGACCTCAGATGATACCTTTCTGTATTCAATCTTGCTTTGTGGAAGACATGATTTGGCCTACTTCTAACATAACCCATGTTTTAAATGCAGATCTGTGTTCCATGGAGAACTCTGTAGATCACAGGTGTTTCAAGTCCTTTTGCAAGTGTGTACATAAGTGTCTGAAAAAATATATTACAAAGATTTCCTCATGCACAAGTCAGAGATAATACCATACAGAATGTTTGTAAGGATGAAGAGATGAATGGGTACCAAAGTCTTTTCTAAGATGGAGTTAAACTCTTTTTCAAATTCTGTGTTAATAGGGTAGGTAATGCATATAATATCAAATTCTAAATAAAATTGTTGATGCCCTTGAGGTATTATTTTATTTATAGGCATGTTTTCCTTTTTGAAAAAATTGCCTTTTTAAAGATATTTTTATTTATTTGTAATTAGGATTTACAGAGAGAGAGAGAGAGAGAGAGGCCTGCCATCTGCTGGTCCACTCCGCAGTTGGCTACAATGGACAGAGCTTATCGGATCCTGAGGCAGGAGCCAGGGGCTTGGGGCCAGGAGCCTTGCTGGGGTCTCCTGAAAGGATACAGAGGCACAAGGTCTTGGGCCATCTTCTACTGCCTTCCGTGACCACACAGCTGCATTGAAACTGGAGCAGCTGGTTTTCAAACTGGCACCCACATGGGATGTCGGCACTGTGGGTGGTGGCTTTTCCTGCTACCCCACAGTGCCGGCCCCTCCTGGAAGCCATTCCCTGTGGGATACAGCTGTCTTCTAGCACACCTGGGAAAGCAGTGGGAGACAGCCCAAGGACTTAGGTCCCTGAACCTAGAATGCAGCATTGGATAAAAAGTCCCTGGCTTCTGCTTTGGCCTGTCCCAGTCTTGGCCTTTATAGCCACGGTGTGGGGGGGTGAATCCCCAGAAGAGTACCTGGGTCATCGACCGCTGCCTCACTTGGTCACAGTCTGGAGCCGCCAGGCTATAATTGGCCCTGGGGTGTTGGACGCTGAATGTGTTGATGTGGCATCATGCAAATGCGTCCCCTGGTGCCATGGCAGCCGCCCATGTGGAGTGCACCTGCGTACAGTGCTGCAACCCAGAAGTGCACACACATGCACGGCACCTTCTTTTTTTATTTTAATTTTATTTATTTATTTATTTATTTGACAGGCAGATTGGACAGTGAGAGAGGGAGACAGAGAGAAGGGTCTTCCTTTTGCCGTTGGTTCACCCTCCAATGGCCGCAAGGGCCGGCGAGCTGCGGCTGGCGCACCACGCTGATCCGAAGGCAAGAGCTAGGTGCTTCTCCTGGTCTCCCATGGGGTGCAGGGCCCAAGCACTTGGGCCATCCTCCACTGCACTCCCTGGCCACAGCAGAGAGCTTGCCTGGAAGAGGGGCAACCGGGACAGAATCCAGCGCCTCGACCAGGACTAGAGGCGCCGCAGGCAGAGGATTAGCCTATTGAGCGGCGGCGCCGGCCGCACCGAACCTTCTGACCTGAGGTGCTCAGGTGGAAATCTGTGGTGCGGCGACTCCTCCCTGAGAGCCTGTTCAAGCAATGAGGAGCTATCCTTGACCCTGCCGGCAGAGCCTGAGTGAGACTCAGAACCCCAGGGTCAGGCCTGGATCCGGAGATGCTGGGGCCCAAGTCTGGTGTATCAGTTACCTTGGGCTTCTGGAAATCTAGGCTCGGTCCTCTTTTTCGGCTCCTTCTGGAAGACTACATCTCTTACTGAGTTCCTGTTCCAGAAGAACAGAAACGCTCTCTCTGCGGTGAGTTTGCTGTGTTGGCCTTTCTGACATGTTGTAGGTGGGGACTTGGGTGGAGAGAGCGGGAAAGGGGTGTGCATGTGAGGGTTTGAGGGGGATAGTAGAAGGAGAAAGGCAGTCAAGGGGGAGGCGGGAGGAGAGAGGAAGAGGGGAGCATGAAAAGGTGGCATGATTGTGGGGAGGCGTGAAACGAGGGGAAGAAACATGTGTAGGGGAAAGGAAAGGCATGGGGAGTGTGACAGGAGTCCCAGTGGGCAGGTGGTGGGGGTTGGGAGAGCAAGAACTTTTCCCACATCCCTGGTTCTGTTTGGGGGTTTTTCTGTCCCTGGCTGGAAGTAGCCTTGGCCATGTCCATGAGAACAGTCCTTGACTCATGGCCTCTCTTCTCTGGGTTGTTCAGAACTGTAACGTGTGTGTGCAGGGAAATGGGTACGGGTCACTAGAATTAATTTGCATGTAATCTGGTCAATTTTCACAGACTGCACACACTGAAGAGAAAGCAGAAGCGTAGAGAAACCCCAAGAATCCTGTGTGCTCTATTCCAGCCTGTCCAAGATTCTGATACCTCATAGTAAGTACTAGATATTTTTTTTCTTTTTAAAGATTGGTTTCCAAAGCAGAGTTATAGATAAGGCAGTGCAAGAGAGGTATTCAATGTGTGGGTTCCTACCCCAGGTGGCTCCAACGTCCCGGGGCTGGGCCAGGCCAAAGCAGAAGCCATGTACTTTATCCAGTACTCCAGTGTGGTTTTGGGGGCCCAAGTCCTTGCGCTGCTTCCTCTGCTTTCTTAGGCGTTTGAGCATACAGCTGGATCTCAAGTGGGAACAGCCTGGGTTGATGAGGGTTGGAGGGTGGGGTGGGCGGAGCTGTGGTATAGTGGATGAAGCAGCCGCCTGCATGTACCAGCATCCCACATGGGCATTGGTTCGAGTCCCAGCAGCTCCACTTCTGATCCAATTCTCTGCTGTGCCCTGGCAAAGCAGTAGAAGAGGGCCCAAGTCCTTGGGCCCGTGCACCTGTGTGGGAGTCCTGAAGGAACTGCTCCTGGCTCCTGGCTTCAAATCCGCTCAGCTCCGGCTGTTGCGTCTATCTGGGGAGTAACCCGTGGATGGAAGACCTTCTCTCTCTATTTCTCTCTCCCTCTGAATCTCTGTAATTCTGCTTTTGAAATGAATAAATAAAGCTTTTAAAAAAAGCATAGCAGGCAGGAATCCAGTTGGCATCTATATGAAATGACATTGTTCTAGGCAGTGTCGTAACCTGCCGTGCCACAAAGCAGGTCTTGTAAGTACTTTTCTGCCCATTGTTTCTTTTTAGCTGAGCAGAAACGGGGTATGTGAATTCAGTAACTCATATCTGTCTAATACATTTTCTGATACTTTATAATTATGTCTTACTCTAGTTATTATAAATTATAACTTCCTTAGTAATTATGGAAGCATTCCTGTTTTTCTTTTCCCTTTGTGTGGATTTTGGCATATTCTATGTTTCAAGACATTCACACAATTCATTTATCTTATATAATTTTTGTCACAGAGTTTTTCATACTATTCCTTTACAGTTATTTTTTCCATGCAGTCATGGTGGCACCGTTTCATTAACCAACTCAGTAACTTGAACCTTTTTTCTTGATTGGTCCTGAGAAGAAGTTCACAAATTTTGTGGATGTGTTCAAAGCACCAAATGTTAGTTTTGTCGACGTTTTTCTGCGATTGAGCTTTTTTTCAGTCCCATCGACTTGTATCTCTCCATGATTGATTTGATTTTCCTTACCTTGCTTTAAGTGTTTAAGTTGCTGTTCTTCCTCTGATCTCCTAGGGTGAAAGCACAGCTCATGGATCTTGGTTCTTCTTTTCTAAAATATGCATCCATTACTATAAATGGGCAGGATACAGTTTCCATTTAGTTTGAAGTATTTTTTTTATTTGAGATTTATAAAGTGTCATTTTGAGGTAGGTTGATTGTTCTCACAAGTATTTGGGATTTTCCAGCCTTTTTGTACTGATCTCTCAGTAGAGAGGTTGCATTGTGATCTGAGAGCTTACCTTGTGTGGCGCCTCTTCCTTAGGAGTTGGGGTCTACTGTACAGCCACAAACGTGGTCATAGTGGTCATAGTGGATGTGCCGTGTGGGTCTGAGAAGCGTGTCATGTTGCGTTGCTGAGAACGGTGCATCCGCTAAGGATCCGTTCAATGCTTGGTTGATTCAGGTGCTTTTCTGTTAAGCTACATCCTTACTGATTATCTGACTGCTGATCTGTTAACGAAAGAGATGTTTTGATGTCTGTGAGTGTAATAGTGCCTTTGTGTATTTCTCTTTGTAGTTTTAACAATGCTTGCTTATGTGTTTTGGCATGAGGTTTACTTTTGGACTCACTATCCTACTCCATTGAAACTTGTTTCTTCTGTTCTTTCACGAATACCAAAGCAAGGTCTTGGTTATTGTAGGTTTATTGAAAGTCTGGAGCCGGCGCCGCGGCTCACTAGGCTAATCCTCCGCCTTACGGCGCCGGCACACCGGGTTCTAGTTCTGGTCGGGGTGCCGGATTCTGTCCCGGTTGCCCCTCTTACAGGCCAGCTCTCTGCTGTGGCCTGGGAGTGCAGTGGAGGATGGCCCAAGTACTTGGGCCCTACACCCCATGGGAGACCAGGATGAGTACCTGGCTCCTGCCATCGGATCAGCGTGGTGTGCTGGCTGCAGCGCATCGGCCGTGGCGGCCATTGGACGGTGAACCAACGTCAAAGAAGACCTTTCTCTCTGTCTCTCTCTCTCTCTCTCACTGTCCACTCTGCCTGTCAAAAAAATAAAAAAAATTAATTAAAAAAATTTAAAAAAAAGAAAGTCTGGAAAGACAGTATCGTGATTTCACCCAGTTCCTTGTTTTTTCACGGTGGAGTTGATAGTCAGTTGTCTTGCATTTTCCTAACTACAGTCAGGTTTTTTTTTTTCTCCAAAAGCTCTTGCTGGATGTTTTTTTGTTTTGGTTTGTTTTTTTATTTAGATTGTGTTCAACCTATAGAACATTTTAGAAGAAATGGTATATTAATAATATTCAGTCTTCCAGTCCTATGCACAGTGTATTTATTTAGATCTTCTTTAGTTTCCTTTATCAGCATTTTAGTCTTCAGCCAACATATTGTGTATTTTATTGATAGGGTTTACGAGTTTTCATTTCAGTAGGCTATTTTAAATTTCAAATCAGTGTCTACCTGTTCGCTGATGGTAGTATATAATTAATTTTTATATCAGTATCTGCCTGTTCATTGATGGTGGTATACAATTGATTTTATAATAAATAATTGCTTTCAATAGACTTTTTATTTATTTGAAAGGCAGAAGCAGAGGGAAAGAGAT
This sequence comes from Oryctolagus cuniculus, assembly GCF_964237555.1. NCBI lineage: Eukaryota > Metazoa > Chordata > Mammalia > Lagomorpha > Leporidae > Oryctolagus > Oryctolagus cuniculus. The sequence goes on along the minus strand of NC_091443.1, from coordinate 96,967,540 downwards.
AGAGACAGGGACAGAGACAGAGAGAGGTCTTCCATCTGCTGGTTCACCCCCAGATGGCTGCAGTGGCCTCAGCTGAGCCGATCAGAAACCAGGAACCAGGAGCTTATTCTGGGTTTCACAAGAGCATGCAGGGGCCCACGGACGTGGGCCATCTTCCACTGCTTTCCCAGGTCATAGCAGAGAACAAGATGAGAAGTGGAGCGTCCGGGACTTGAGCAGGTGCCCATGTTGGATGTCAGTGCTGTAGGTGGCGGCTTTATCTGGTAGGCCACAGCACCAGCCCTGCACTTGATATTTTGACATTGCCCTTCTACCCATCATGGTCATGCTGAAGTAATTTCTTGTGACTAGTAGCTGTTTAGAAAATGCTTTTGGAACTATGTGTAGATGATCAAGGCTTCGAGAAACCCAGAGTTTAACATCTGCCCTTCAGCTCTCTCATTTCATTGTGTTTTTCTTGCTTTAACAACACTCAGTGGGCTCCCTGCTGTGACATCAAGTAGGAGCCATGACCGCGGATGTCCTTAGCTTTTATGTCCTCCTTGGGGGGAAACCCTTCTCTACTGGCTTTCACCACATCAGTGTGATGCTTGCCATAGATTTTTATCTGTTTTGTTGGATCAGCGTTTGGCTAATTTCTGCACGTCTTTCATATTTTTCTTCTTTAGCCACCCACACATGAATTACATAGATGAGTTTTTCTAACACTGAACCCACTTCATTTGTGAGAGAAGCCCCATTTAGTCATGACACATTAAAGCATTCCTAGATTTCATTTGATTGTATTTCAAGGATTTGGAGAGTTCTCTGTTTATGAGGGACATTTGTGCATAGTTTTCCTGGTAATATATATGATTTTGGTATTAAAGTATCTCAGGTGGCATAAAACGAGTATTTCATCTTCTGTATTCTGGACGTGTACGGGTAGAAGCTATCAGTGAAGTGGTATTGGATAGGAGAGCTTATCATTTTCTTTGTTGGAGGATTTATAACTGGATTCAATGTCTTGAGTTAGGTACAGGTGCATACTTCAGAAAGTCACAGGAAGCTGAGGTGGAAAGTTTATTGTGGAGCAGAAGAAATGTGTGTCAAGAGGCCAGTAGAAATTTCCTCAGCAGGCTCTAATTTTTTATTTCATCTTCATTCCTAAGTGAGAGATTTGCAAAGTACTTTATTCTTGATTAACAGCTCTTTTTTTTAAGACGTGGCATATAATCTCACCACTTTTTCCTAGCCCGTATAGGGTGTCTGATGAGAAGTCAGATGTGATTCTAATTGGAGATCCTCTGAAAAAGGTCTGGTGTTTCTCTTGTGTGATTTTAGAGTCTTGTCTTCGTGTTGGAGTGTGAAGAATTTGACTGCAGTGGGTCATGGTGAAGATCTTTCTGGTCATGTGTATTAGGACTTCCATGTGCTTCCTGTGCTCAAACGTCCCTTTCTTCAAATTAAGGAAGTTGTCTGTAATTACTTCTGTAAAAGGGCCTTCTTGTCGACTGTCTACGTCTTCGCCTACATGTTCTGATAATATCCCTTAGCTGAAGCCTAACAATAAAAATATTCTTAGTGGGTGACATGCTAGGGAATGAGTGACAAGGCCTATTCAGAGCAGCTGTCACTCCCGCTGCAGTCCCTCAGCTGCAGCTCCCAAGAACTTGGCAAGGCCAGAGGATATGGCTGCCCATGCAGTGACAGGTGCAAAGTGTCCTCCCTGTTGCCACTACCACCATGTGTCTGGCCACAGTTGAACCATGGCCCCAAGGCTCAGAATGGCATCAGGAGAGGAGTGATGCCTATCGAATTCCTATTAGCTGCAAACCAGTGCAGTCCCTGCGTGCTGTTCCACACCAGGAAGAGCAGGGATCCTGCTGTGGCAGGGGCGAGAGGCTCTGGGGTGCATCCTTGCTTGGCCTAGGAGAGGAGACGACTTGTTAGGACAGCCATGTCACCGGCATCTGGTGGCTGTGCCAGGGCGAGGTCTTGAATTGGTTCCCTCTGAGCAGTGGCTCGCACTGTCATTGTACTGCTAACACCCTCTGTGGTTCAGACTTGCAGCCTGCCTTTGGCAGGATTCGTGGCTTGTGCGGCGGTCTTCATGTCTTCAGCTGCCCTGAGCATGAGCCCCCTTGGGATCTATAGCTACTCTGGTGGGGTCTGGGTGTGGTATGGTTGACTCTAGGGGGACAGGCTTAACAGAGAGGATCTGCAGCTTGAGATGTGAAGGGCAGGATTTAGGGAAAGGATACTCTTCTCTGACTGAGTGTCCACCAGGACAGACATGCCAGAGTATTGGCTCATGTCTTTGCTTGGGATTTCTTCCAGCCATGCAGCTTGACCTGTGTTAAGGCAGTGGGCAAGGGGAGGGTCTGGAAGGAGACAGTGGCCTTGAACATGGGTGGTTTCCTTGCTGAGATACTTACTGGTGAGGGAAGTGCAGCTGTTCTTTCTTTTTCACCACAGGGCCACACTGACTCATGAAAGCAAGGAGCCAGAGGCTGTTATTCATTCATTCCCACCATACCCTCCCGTGTTCCTCTGTGCGCATTGCACATGTGTTCCCAAAGTGCTCATGCTGCAAGGCTCTGCCTGGATGCAGAGGCCCCCCACGTGGAGCCAAGAAGTCCTTGTCGTTTGTTGTCTTTGTCACGGTCACCTGATGGCATTGCTGGCTATACTGAGTGGCTCCAGATGTCCTACAATTTTCCCAGCCTGCCTCGCTGGGCTGTTTCATGGTGAGCAGGAGGGGATGCAGAGGGCACAGCCCCATGGGTCAGCTCCCTGCACAGTAGGGCCACACAGGTCACGTGGGGTGTGGGTGGCCTGGCCAGGGAGGAATCTGCATACCTTCATGCACTCCTGTGCCCCTCGGTACAGCATGTAAGGGTACAGCTGAGGTGATGGCCCCTTGCTAATGGGTTCAGGAGGCACCCAGGATTAACGCTGAGCCTTCTGGTCAAGTGATGGCAACCCTAAACTCTGCAGTCAGGTGTTTTGGGAGGGCAAGCTTCTGTCCGTATGTGTGTATTTGTGTACTCACGTGTGCCTATATATAAAAAACTGCTTACTTACTTACTCACTCACATACGTAAGTGTCTTTTGCAGGGCTGGACAAGTGGCAACAAATTATTTCAATTTCTGTTTACTATGAAAGGTCTTTATTTCACCTTCATTCACAAATGAGTGCTTTGCAGGATATAATATTCTGGGCTGGCAGTTTTTCTCTCTTAGTGCCTGGGCTCAATCTTGCCATTCCCTCCTAACCTGTAGGGTTTCTGATGAGAAGTCTGCTCTTAGTCTAATTGGAGATCCTCTGAGAGTAATCTCAGAGTTTCTCTCTTGCACATTTTAGAATCTTTTCTTTGTTTCACTATGGTGACCTTAATTACAATGTTTCGTGGTGAGGATCTCTTTTGGTCATGTTTATTGGGGGTTCTATGAGCTTCCTGTACTAGGATGTCTCTGTCCTTCTCCAAACCTGGAAAGTTCTCTGCTAGTATCGCACTAAAAAGGCCTTCTAATCATTTCTCTCTCTGCATGCCTTCAGGAACTCCTAGAACCCGAATGTTGGATTTTTAAATAGTATCCTGTAGTAGATTCCCGACAATATTTTTTAGATTTCTAATTTCCTGTTCTTTTCTTTGGTTTGACTGTATATTTTCCTGTGCTCTGTCTTCTAAGTCCGATATTCTCCCTTCTGCTTCACTGATTCTGTTTTTAAGGCTCTCTAATGTGCTTGTCATTTGATCTGTTGAGTTCTTCATTTCATTTAGATTTCTCTTCACTATCACACTTTCCTGTTCTACTAGTTTCTTCATTTCATTTTGATTCCTCCTTAAGATTATATTTTCTTTTTATTTTATTTTCTTTTATTATTTTTTTTTTTGACAGGCAGAGTGGACAGTGAGAGAGAGAGCCAGAGAGAAAGGTCTTCCTTTTGCCATTGGTTCACCCTCCAATGGCCACCGTGGCTGGCGCGCTGCAGCCGGCGCACCGTGCTGGTCCGAAGCCAGGAGCCAGGTGCCTCTCCTGGTCTCCCTTGTGGGTGCAGGGCCCAAGGACCTGGGCCATCCTCCACTGCACTCCCGGGCCACAGCAGAGAGCTGGCCTGGAAGAGGGGCAACCGGGACAGAATCCGGCGCTCTGACTGGGACTAGAATCCAGTGTGCTGGCACCACAGGCGGAGGATTAGCCTATGGAGCCATGGCGCCGGCCATAAGATTTCATTTTCACGAGAGAGATTTTCTATCCTGGCCAGTAAGGATTTCTGTAGTTCAAGAATTTGTTTTTGAGAACTTCTAAATGTTCCTATACATTTTTTGAAATCCATATCTTGTATTTCTTCTATCTCATCATCTTCATTATCTTGAATTGGGGTGTCTTGTTCATTTGGCATCATAATATCTTCCTTGTTCTTGTTTCCTCGGTTTCTACATTTGTTGCTTGGCATTGTGGAGATATTCTTTGGTTTCTTCTTTTTTTTTTCCTTCACTGTGGTGGTTTTTCTCATTATTCTGTGACTCTAGACTAAGTGGACTGTCTGTTTTTGATGGATCCTAGAGGCTTGTGAGGGGTGTGGCCAGAGAGCTGTGTTAGGTTCTTCAGGGTTAAAGGTGTGCCAAAGGTGACACACCCAGGTTAGGTGTGGTAAATATTCTCTCTGTCTCACTCTCTTTTTATTCAGAAGGGAAATAATTCTGCACAGCCGAGCAGAATTGAAGGTAGTCAGTGTCTGAGCTCTGTCCCCTGTGAGTATAATATGCATCTTCTCTGTCCCAAGGACCACACTAAGGATCTGTGCAGTCCTCAGCATAAGCTCAAATTCTCCTGCAGTCTCCCACCGGGTTGCCAAGTTTACCAAGTTTGTGTACTCTCCCGAGAGTACTCACATCTTGGGTACTCAGTGAGTTCTCTCACACAATTTCAGTTTTTTTTTTCACAGTCTCAGTTTCTTAGCTCCACACATTCACTCGGTCCTAACCTCCTGTTACTTCTGCCCACCAGAGTCAGGTTTTTCTGCTTGGCTGATGGCGGGTGCAGCTTTTATGTATGTCCACAATGGTGCCTGTTCTTTGTCTTGCCCACCTTTGTAAGGTGAGTGGAAAGAGAGAATCATGTCTGTACTGGTCCTATTTATTTATTTATTTATTTTTTCTCTCCTCTAGTTAGGCTGGTGAACTTCCCCCATGGGGCTTTAAGCCTCGTTCCCTCTAGGCTCTTCCTGCCGTTTTCCTGCCAGTGTCTCGGGCTACTGCGGTTTCACCTCACCTCCATTTCCAGCGCTGTTGAGTAGCCTTGGCAACTGGGGTTCCGAGCCGTGGACACCCGTGCCCTCCACATAGGTCCACCGTGTACCCCTAGTTCTGGAAGAGTTTCCTCTGCAGTTTTTTCCATAACTCTTCCCTGAAACTACAGTATCTCCACTTTTATTAAACTGTCTTTTCCTGGACTATCAGTGTGTTCCCTCCCTATTCCACCATCTTAGAAGATTCCTCGGAATACATTTTTAAGAATACAGTATGTAACTGTTTTTTGTACATGACAAAGTCCTTAATTTTAGAAATTCACAACTGTCTAAATAGCCAAAGAATCCCACAATCTGGTATAGATATGAAACATTTTCTTCTATTATAAAAAAATTAAAATTAACCCATATTCTAACATTGAGAAATGAGATAAAAAGTACAAACATTATAAAGTGCATGTAGAAAATACCAAGTGACCTCAGATGCTACCTTTCTGTATTCTATCTTGCTTTGTGGAAGATATGATTTTTCCCATTTCAAACATGATCCATACGTTAAATGCAGGGCTAGACTGTGGATGGCGGAGACTGGGAAGCAGACCTGTGTTCAGTGGAGAACTTTGTAGATCACAGGTGTTTCAAGTCCTTGTGCGAGTGTCTTAATAAATAAATTACAAAGATTGCCTCATGCGAAAGACAGAGATAACACCACACAGAATGTTTGTAAGGAAGAAGAGAACGAATGAGTACTGGAATCTTTTCTAAGACAGATTTAAACTCTTTTTCAAATTCTGTGTTAATAGGGTATGTAATGCATATAATATCAAATTCTACATAAACTCTAGTAGTTGGTCTTGATGTAGTATTTTAGTTACAGCTATGTCTTCCTTCTTTAATTTTTTTTACTGTTTTTAAAGATCCTATTTATTTATTTGACATTGAGAGTTACACGCAGAGAGGATGAGAGGCAGAGAGAGAGAGAAAGAGGGAGATAGAGGGGGAGAGAATGAGGGGGAGGTCTTCCATGTTCTGGTCCACTACCCAGTTGGCTGCAAAGGGTGGAGCTGAGTGGATCTGAAGCCAGGAGCCAGGAGCCTCACCGGGGTCTCCTCTTGTGTGCAGAGGCACAAGGACTTGGGGCATCTTCTACTGCCTTCCCAGTCCACAGCAGAGAGCTGTGTCGGAACTGCAGCAGCCGGAATATGAACCAGCACCCATATGGGATGCAGGCACTGGGGGTGGTGGCTTTACCCACACCTCAAAGTGCCGATCCTCCCGGAAGCCATTCCCCTGGGATCCAGCTGTCTGCTAACACGCCTGGGAAAACAGAGGGAGACAGCCCAAGGACTTAGGCCCCTGAACACAGAATGGAGCACCGGATAAAGTCCCTGGCTTCTGCTTCTGCCTGTTGCAGTCCTGGCCTTTGCAGCCACCTGGGGTGTGAACCCCCAGATGGACGATTACTCAGAGCAAGAGTGTGTGCTGGCAATGCTGCTTGTATTGCTGCTCTCTCCCAAGAGGTGGCAAGGGCCAACACTGGGCCAGACAGAAGCCAGGAGGCAGGAGCTCCATTCAGGACTTCCACAAGGCACGGATACAGGGTCCAGGGTACCTGGGCCATCAGTGGCTGCCTCCCTGGGACACAACCTGGAACAGGAGAGGCAAACTGGAAGTGGCCCTGCATGCAGCAGTGCAGAGAAGTGTCCTGTGGAATCATTAAAATAGCCCATGGGGACTGCACTTTCACCCTGCCCTGTGACCCGGAAGTGCACCCGCTTGTGCGGCCCTGAATGCTCCACAGTGCTCAAGTGGGAGTCAGTGCCGCGTCCACTCCTGCCCAAGAGCCTGCACAAGTTGTGAGGAGCCATCCCCGATGCTGCTGGCTGAGCCTGAGGGAAACCCAGCAGCTCCAGCGTCAGGCTGGGATCAGGAGAGGCTGTGGGTTCTAGACAGTCATGCCATTTCCCAGACTCATTTTTCTTCTTCAGACCCTTCTGGAAGCAATGGCCTTTGCGGGCCTCTGTCCCGCCAGCAGACCAAGCCTGCTTGAAGGTGAGTGATGCATGGCTTTTGCAGTTTTATGCTGGGAGTCTTGGGTGCTGGCGTGCCCGTTGCTCTTGGGTCCCGAAGGCGTGGGTGGAGTCGGGGTCATGCTATGCGGACGGTATGGAACTTTCCCCAGTTTGGGAGCAGCTGTGCAAGAGCAGAGGTGGCTCGGTCTCCTCCCAGAATGGCCCCACGTTCCCGTCTGTTTGCTTTTTGATGGCCCAGCCGCCCTGCTCTAGACTTCTGAGCGTGTTCTGAGGAGGAATGAGAGCGAAAATGCTTGTCTGTGTCCTGGTCTAGGAGGACAGTTTCAGGTTACTCTCATTAGGTGAGATGTTAGTGCTCTGTGGGTTTTTCATGAAAGAGCATTGTCAGGCCGAGGTGTACCTTCCATTCCTAATTTGATGTTTTTTTTTTTTTTAATATTGCAAAAGTAATGGAAGTTTTTGTGAAATAGTTTTTCTGAGTCTATAGGGATAATGTGTGGTCTTTTCTCTTGTTGATTCTGTTCTGGGATATATTGATTTTGTATGGTAGCCATCCTTGAATTCCTGGAGTAACTGTCAGTTGCACACCGTGAGCTAAGCTTTGCTTCTTTTTCTGGACCACATTTGGTAATTTGTTCAGGACTGTGACAGATTCATGATAGATATTTATATGCTACATTTTTTATGATGTGTTTGTTTTCGATGTTGGGATAATTCTGTTCTGATGGAATAAAATGGGATGTTTTCCCTCTTAATTTCCTTTTTGGAAGGATTTGCGAATCACGGATTTTAATTACCCTTTAAATGGGAGTTCTCACTGGTGAAGCCTTGTGGTCCTGGAATTTTCTTCATTTTTTGTGTTTGTTTTTTGGTTTCCCTGCCAATACAGTCTCATTTCATGTTAAAAGTATATTCAGGCCGGTGCCACAGCTCAATACACTAATCCTCCACCTTGCGATGCCAGCACACTGGGTTCTAGTCCCAGTCAGGGCACCGGATTCTGTCCCAGTTGCCCCTCTTCCAGGCCAGCTCTCTGCTGTGGCCCGGGAGTACAGTGAAGGATGGCCCAAGTGCTTGGACCCTGCACCCCATGGGAGACCAGGAGAAGCACCTGGCTCCTGCCTTCGGATCAGCATGGTGTGCTGGCTGCAGCGCACCAGCTGCAGTGGCCATTGGAGGGTGAACCAGTGGCAAAAGGAAGACCTTTCTCTCTGTCTCTCTCTCTCTCACTGTCCACTCTGCCTGTCAAAACAATTTTAAAAAAAAGTTGATTCAGAGTTTCTAGTTTGACTTCAATCATTTTAATGGTTTGTTTCTTTCTGAGAATCAATCCATTGTATCTACATTGACCAAATTCTTGTGCCTTGGTTTTCCCATAGTGTTTTTTGATGATTATTTTAGTAAGGTTGTTAGTAATGTCCTCTCTGTCATTTCTCTTGTTATGTCACTTGAGTCTGTTCTCTTTTTTCCTTGTTTCATGTGGATAAATGTATTGTCAATTTCATTGAGGTTTCAAAAATTGTATTTTGGTCTCACTGAATTTTTGTTGTGATATTCTCTATGCCGTTGGCTTCATTTCCATTTGAATCTTTTTCCTCCTTCTGGTTTCTTAAGATTTACTTTGCTGTTCTAGTGTTTTAAGGTAAAATTGGGTTTATTGATCCGATGTTTTTATTCCTTAATATATACCTGTAGAGCAATACAATTTTTCCTGTGAAATTATTCCTGTCAACATGGAAAACTGTATGGATGTACCCACTACTGGGAGCATGTTGAAGGAAATGAAATCATTTTGTAGACAGAGAGGTTTTCACAGGCCTATGCTTATTGCAGTAGAATGCACAATAGCCAGGCTATGCAGTCTATGTATGTATGTATGTATGGTGTACATAGCCCATAATGTCTTTATTCAGTCTTGAGGTGATCAGCATTTTGGCTGATTGCATATCTTTGACATTGTGCATTGATTTATGGGGGCAGAGATAACTCTTTGTTCGTATGTTGCTTTCATTTCCCTTGGGTATATTCACAGGGGTGGAATGCCTGGCTCCTATGGTACGTCTATATTCAGATTTCTGACTTATCTCCATACTGTCTTTCACAGTGGTGATACCAGTTTACATTCCCACCAGCAGTGGATGCGGGTGCCTTTTCCCTTCCTATCCTCAAGGCCGTTGTAGTATTGATTTGCATTTCCCTGATGGCTAGTGATCCTGAGCATTTCTGCATGTGTTTGTTGGCCATTTAGATTTCCTTTCTTGAAATATTTAGCCTGTTGAAGTCCCTTGCCCATTTCTTGAGTGGGTGGTTTGTTTTGCTGTTGTTGAGTTTCTTGAAAGTTTCCGGTAGTTTATCCTTTATCAGTTGCATACTTTGCAGATAATTTCTCCCATTCCGTTAGTTGCCTCTTTAGTCTTGCAGGCCAGAAGCTTCTCAATTTGTTTTTTTTGGTGTCCTCTTCTATCCCTTTCTTTAATCTGTTGTGATCCCCAGATATTGAACATCCTTGGTTTTATTTATCCAAACGATTATATTTTCTTTGTAGCTCTGTGAATGGGATTGGTCTTTGAAGTCCTTTCTCAGCAATGACATTGTTTGTGTATACAAATAGGCTGCTGATATTCTATCCTGCCACTTTACCACATTCTACTCTGAGTTTCAATAGTCTCTTAGTGGAGTCTTTTGGATCTCCTATATATAGAATCATGTCATCTGCAGATAGGGATAGTTGGACTTAACTCCCTTCCAATTTGTATCTACAATTGAGAAATGAGAGAAGAAGTACCAACATGATCATGTGCACGTAGAAAATGGCAACAGTGACCTCGAATGGTACCTTTCTGTATTCTGTCTTGCTTTGTGGGACACGTGATTTGTCCCATTTCAAACATGATCCATACGTTAAATTCAGGTCAAGAATGTAGAGGGCGGGGACTGGGAAGCAGAGCTGTGTTCTGTGGAGAACTCCAGATCACAGGTGTTTCAAGTCCTTGTGCGAGTAGGTACATAAATTTCTGAAGAAGTAAATTACAAAGATTTCCTCATGCGTAAGTCAGAGATAATACCACACAGTATGTTTGTAAGGAAGAAGAGAATGAATGGGTACCATAATCTTTTCTAAGATTGATTTAAATTCTTTTTCAAATTCTTTGTTAATTGGGTATGCAATGCATGGAGTATCACATTCTAAATAAACTCTAGTAGTTGGCCGTTTTGTAGTATTTTATTTACAGCTATGTCTTCCTTTTTTAATTTTTTACTTTTCTGTAAACATTTATTTATTTGAAATTCAGACATATACACAGAGAGGATGAGAGGCAGAGAGAGAGAGACAGACAGTCAGAGAGACAGATAGATAGGTTTTCTATCTGCTGTTCCACTTCCTAGTCGGCTGCAATGGCCAAAGCAGAGCAGATCCAAAACCAGGAGCCAGAGCCACCCGTGGTTACTTTTGTGGGTGCAGGGTTCCAAGGAGTTGGGCCATCTTCTACTGCCTTCCCAAACCACATCAGAGAGCCACATCGGAAGTGCAGCATTCGGGACTCAAACCGGCGCCTAGATGGGATGCACGATGTGGGTGGTGGCTATACCCACTACCCCACAATGCCAGGTGCTCCGGAAGTCATTGTCCATGGGATGCTGCTGTCTGCTAACATTCCTGGGAAAGCAGAGAGAGAAGGCCCAAGGTCTTAGGACCCTGAACCCAGAGTGGAGCACTGGATAAAGTCCCTGGCTTCTGCCTTTGCCTGGCTGAGCCCCGGGATTTGTAGCCACCTAGGGGGTGAACCCCCAGATGGATGATCACTCAGAGAGAGAAAGAGTACTCGCGATGCTGCTTGCACTGCTGCTCTCCCCAAGCAGTGGCAAGGGCCAGTGCTGGTCCAGGAAGAAGCCAGGAGGCAGGAGCTCCATTCAGGACTCCCACTTGACAGGGTGGCTGGGTTCAGAGTGCCTGGGCCATCAGTGGCTGCCTCCCTGGGTCACAGCCTGGAGAGGCAGGAATGGAAGTGGCCCTGGGGCATCAGGGCATAGCTGCGTCCCCTGGTGCCCTGTCAGTCACCAGTGAGGAGTGCGCCTGTGCCCAGCGCTGTGACCTGGAAGTGCACCCACAGGCGCATCTGTTTTTTCTGCACGGTGCCCCAGCCCAGAGCTTGTGTAAGCACTGAGTTACTGATTTCGATGCTGGTGGCCAAGCCTGAGGAGACCCAGTGCCCCCCAGGGTCAGGCCGGGATCAGCTGAGGCTGTGGTGAGGCAGCCGCTCAGTTATCTTGTGCTTCTGGAACTTTCTAGGCACAGTCCTCTTCTTTGGCCGCTCTGAAAGACTGCACCTCAGGACCGGGTCCCTGTGTCAGGAACAGAAAGGTTCTTTCTGTGGAGAGTTTGGCGCGGTGGCCTTCCTGTCACTGGGTAGGCGGGGCCTGGGGGACAGTGAGTGGGGAGGGTGTGTGTGAGGGGTAGCTGAGATAGAAGGTGGAAGAGAGTGGGGGTTAAGGGGAGGCTGGAGGAGAGAGGAAGGGGGGAGAATGAAAAGGTGGTGTGAAGGTGGGGAGGCAAGGAAGGGAGGGGCAGAAACCCACGTTGGGGAGAAGAAAGGAAGGGGGAGAGTGCCAGGAGTTCTGGCGGGCATGTGTGGTGCAGGGGATTGGGAGAGGTAGAATTTTTCCCACGGGCCCAATTCTGTCTTGGGGGTTTTCTGTCCCTGGCCGGAAGTAGCCTTTGCCACGTCCTTGAGAGGACTTGACTCATGCCTCTCTTCTCCAGGTAGTTCAGAAGTGTAAGGTGAATGTGCAGGAAAACGGGGGCACGGGGCACTCGAATTATTTGGCAGCTAATCCGGTGAATTTTCACAGGCTGCACACATGGAGGAGAAAGCAGAAGCTTAGAGAACCCCCAAGAATCCTTCTCTGTGCTCTGTTCCAGCCTGCCCCCAGATTCTGACACCTCATAGTAAGTACTAGATATTCTTTTCTATTTAAATATTGGTTTGAAAGGCAAAGTTCTAGATAGGCGGTGCAGGAGAGATCTTTGTGTATGGGTTCACCCCCCAGGTGGCTACAATGTCCTCGGGCTGGGCTAGGCCAAAGCAGACACCATGTACTTTATCCAGTACTCCAGTGTGGGTTCGGGGGCCCAAGTCCTTGGGGTGCTTCCTCTGCTTTTCTAGGTGTTTGATCAGACAGCTGGATCACAAGTGGGAATAGCCTGGGGGTGGGGGAGTGGCAGACAGAACAGTGGCATAGTGGATGAAACTGCCGCCTGCAGTACCAGCATCCCATATGGGTGTCTTCCTTCTCTGTGATACTTTTCTCTCATTCCCCCCAGCAGAACGAAGTATCCAGAGCTTCTGTAAGACACTACCTATACATGTAAAGTGCTTACCCATTTTATCACCATTTATTTGCTAAATACCTGTATCCTGTATAAGACTGTGAGCTTGTCCAGGGCAGGACTTTGTCTCTCTGCTTTCATTCCTGTAGTCCCTGGTACACAGTTGGAATTCAGCTTATGCAGAATTAACAATGCACTCACTTTTGGATCTTGGGACAGGAAGTGTTGGTTATAGAAAGGTCTGTTTACAGGGATAAAGGTAGGAGGGACAAGAAAGGATGTTTAAGAGAATCAGCATTAATGAAGCACTTTTTGTTGTCAGGCTTCTTAATGCACCATTGTCTCATTTCTAAATAACAACACAAGGAGGGGAAGCAAGAGTTTTATTTAATTATGCCACATTGTCCTGTCTGATCCTCTTCAAAGTTCTGTGAGGAAGGCGCCACTGATACTCTTTTAAATATGAGTTAAAGGAAGTGGGAACCAGCCCTAGGCCATTTATGGAGGTCAATGAAGTTCCAGTTTAAATGCTGCTGTGCTTGCCCCAGAGCCGTGTCCCTCCTGGGGTTAGAACCTCAGCTTCCATCGGTTCCAGAGTTGGGGTATCAGAGAGGTGGTAGCTGGTAAAAACCAGTGGTCCTAGTCTTTGGGCTTGTCTGTGTGTGGAGCATAACTACAGGGACTTGAGCTGTGTCACTAAGGACCCTTCTTTCTAACGCTGTGGCCTCATGCAGTGATTTGTTAATACAGGTCTTGTGTCCTGATTCACACCAGTCGGGAGTCTTGAGCTGTTGGGGGAGTCTGAGGAGGACACCTGGCTACCCTGTGACTGGAGCTGACTTTTAAGAGGGACCCTGAGGTATGAAAGGAGATTTGCTGGTAGGGTTAGGACCAGAGGATTTGAGGAGTCCTCAAGGTCCCCTGGTGATTAGACTTTTTAAAATTTATTTATTATTTATTTCAAAGGAAGAAAGAAATATTTCATGTGTTAGTTTACTTCCCTAATGCCCACAAGAGCTGGAAAGGTATGTAAAGCCAGGATCTGGGAACTCAATCCAAGTCTCCCATGTGAGTGGCTTGGATGTAAGTACTTGAGCCATCACCTGCTGCCTCCCAGGTTGGAGTAGTATGAAGCTGGATTCAGGACTTCAGCCAGGACTTGATCCTGGGCACTCTAACATGGGCTGTGGGGATTGCAGTAGAGGCTTAGTCGCTATACCATTAGTCTTCAGTTCCTTCCTTCAAAGTGTGGCTGGCTACTTGGGAGGGGTTTACCTCACCACTGCTACCTGGGCCTGCTGCACAATTTTGTGAGCACCTTGTTCCTAAGGCAGCGGTAAAATGCCACTAAAGATACTAAAACATAAAGCTCTTTCCTTTCTTCCATGTATCCCCTTGGCTCAGACTCATGTTCTTTTGACTTGCTTACAAAACACAAGTTCAAAGATAAAATTTTGAGGCTTTTTAAGACACAACCAGCGGAGGTTTAAACCCAGTGCAGGCCCTTCTGAGTGCCAGCCCTGTGTGACTGTTCCAATGTGACTGTGTAGGCTGCACGCCCATGAGGTTAGCCCTGGCTGCTGAGTATAACCCATTGGCTTTAACTAGTCTGGGTCTAATCATATGACACTCCAGGGAACCTGGACAGACTTGATGTCTTATTAAGTCAGCTCCCTGAGGATTGTGTGGACTAGCTAGTGATACTGTCTTATGATCCAGCTCCTCGTTTTCTTAGCAACCTCTTCTCCAGCTAGGGCTGGTATCTTTTTCCAGTGTAAGACTCCTCATCCCTGGCCTTGAGCACTGAGAGGAACTGGAATGCTGCTGTGTGGCAGAGACCTCCTGCAGGTTCTCTGAGCATTCTGAGTCCCCACGACTCCGCTTAGTGTTTCTATGGTACCACACTGTCAGAACTGTGTTCGCAAATGAGGCAGGGGACAGTCTGTCCCTGCTGTATTCCTGTTCTGAACCTGGCAATCAAGGTCCACACAAGGCCGATGATAGAAATGTTGCATCCAGGCTGGTGCCGTGGCTCACTTGGCTAATCCTCCGCCTGCGGCGCTGGCACCCCGGGTTCTAGTCCCGGTTGGGGTGCTGGATTTTGTCCTGGTTGCTGCTCTTCCAGTCTAGCTCTGTGCTGTGATGTGAAAAGGCAGTGGAGGATGGCCCAGGTGTTTGGGCCCCTGCAGCTGCATGGGAGACCAGGAGGAAGCACCTGGCTCCTGGCTTCGGATCAGCGCAGCATGCCAGCCATAATGTCCATTTGGGAATTTGGGAGGTGAACTTATGGAAAAGGAAGACCTTTCTCTCTCTCTCTAACTCTGCCTCTCAAAAAAAAAAAAAAAAAAGAAATGTTGCATCCAGAACAGCCCCCTTATAACTAAGATCACCTCAAGGGCCCCACAAATGGATCTTGGACCAGAATTCAGGACTTTATGTGCAACTTGAACACTTCCTGCCTTGGGAAGTTCACTGCCCCCACCCCCAGGACATGTTCTTAGCTGCTTGGTCCTTGGTGTAGAGGCTATGGCCTCTGGAAATGTTGTACTGATTTGACTTCTGAGTGTCCAGATGCCAGAAAACATGTAACGGAGTTCCTCGGATCTGTGTGACCACTTGGATATCCAACTGTGATTGCAGACACCCATGGTGGACTTTTGAGTGCTGCCGCCTCACGTTGGAGCTGAGTGCTTCCTGCTGGGACCGCGTGATCTTCCTGGGATGCCAGGGTGGCACAGCAACCCATGGTGCTCTGGATGCTCTTGCTGAATCTGTGTGTAGCTTAGAAGGTAAAACTGTGTTTTCACTAGGATGGAGCAGAGTCTCAGAAGGACAAGGAGATGGTCCTATAAGATATTGATGCTGGGGCCGGCGCTGTGGCACAGCAGGATAAAGTGTTGGCCTGCAGTACTGGCATCCCATATGGGTGCTGCTTCATGTCCCAGCTGCTCCACTTCGGAGCCAGCTCTCTGCTAAGCCTTGGGGAAGCAGTAGAAGATGGCCTGAGTCCTTGGGGCTCTGCACCTGTGTGAGAGACCCAGAAGAAGATTCTAGCTCCTGGCTTTGGATCAGCTCAGCACTGGCCATTGCAGTCATGGGGAGTGAACCAGCTGTTGGAGGACCTCTCTCTCTCTTTGTCTCTCTCTGGCTCTACCTCTCTCTCTAACTTTTTCAAATAAAATAAATCTTTAAAAAAAACTTAATGATAATGTGTGCATTTGATCTAACTTGGAAAGGAAATTTCATTCCTCTGCTTCAAGTCAGCTTGCAATTCAGGAAGGGCAGCATTTTTGTGAATTTAGAGAATCTTTAGGCTTCTTGCTTCTTCTCTGCTAGCCTCTCCCTTGTAAATTATCATGTAGCATCATTCTTTGCTCTGGTAGGATCCATATTTTTTAAATTTATTTGACAGATAGAGTTAGACAGGGAAAGAGAGAGAGAAAGAGAAAGATCTTCCTTCCATTGCTTCACCCCCCAAATGGCCACCATGGCCTGAGCTATGCCAGTCCAAAGCCAGGAACCAGGTGCTTCCTCCAGGTCTCCCACGTGGGTGCAGGCGCCCAAGGACTTGGGCCATCCTCCACTGCCTTCCCGGGCCACAGCAGAGAGCTGGAACCAAAGAGGAGCAGCCGGGTCTAGAGCCTGGTGCCCATTTGGGATGCTGGTGCTGCAGGTGGAGAATCAGCCAAGTGAGCCACGGCACCGGCCCCCGGATTCACTTTTTTTTTTTTGACAGGCAGAATGAACTGTGAGAGAGAGAGACAGAAAGAAAGGTCTTCCTTTTGCCGTTGGTTCACCCTCCAATGGCCGGTGCGCTGCAGCCGGCACACCGCACTGATCCGAAGCCAGGAGCCAGGTGCTTCTCCTGGTCTCCCATGGGGTACAGGGCCCAAGGACTTGGCCCATCCTCCACTGCACTCCCGGGCCACAGCAGAGAGCTGGCCTGGGAGAGGGGCAACTGGGACAGAATCCAGTGCCCCGACTGGGACTAGAACCCGGTGTGCCGGCATCACAAGGCAGAGGATTAGCCTAGTGAGCCGTGGCGCCGGCCTGGATTCATTTTTAAAACCGTCTTTTTTCTCTTCTGTATGAGAATACTTCAGAAAGTTAATGGAAAAAGGAATGAAAAGATAACTTTATTTTGGTGTAAAATTTTTTAAACCCACGCACATTTCTTTTAACATTTTCTCTGTAATGTTTGGAGATCCCTCGTTTATGATAACAAGTCTTGGCAAATTTTTTGTCATTGTCTTGTTTCTTTAGTTATTAGGAATAAATTATTTTGTTAGGATGAACTTAGCCTATTTGAATTAGTGTTGGATCTCATTTGCTGTGAAATAAAGAATTACTTTATGGATAATGAAAGCAATTTAATGATGTGGTGTAAAGGAGCAAACAATATTACTCAGTCTATTAACATCAGGAGACTTCTCTCTGACCTCTTAACAGTGCCCTGCAAACTGTATATTATTGCACTCTTGAGGCAGGGGCTGAAGTCTGGCCTGAAGGTATTTTAGAGAATGCTCCAGGTGGAAAAGTCATAAAAAAGGCAGAGAAATATTCGTAGCAATAAATGCGAAGGCAGAAGAGACTTCTAGAATTGAAGTGACCACAAGGATTGCTGGGATTTTTTGAGCAGTACAGACTAGGTTGTCTGTACTGGGCTCCCGATACAATCACTACAGCCTTGTGAAATTAAAAACTCTATGAAGTTCTACAGAATGGTGTTTGAGACTCACTAATAGGATTCAACCTACAAGGAATGCAGATGAGACAGAGCATCTCTGACCTTAACAGTGGCGGTCTTTACTTTCGCTTTATATTGCTATAGCAACTTTAAAATGCCTTCTGTTTAAAAACCTGAGGAAATGTATGTGAAAAGTCTTTTTGGCAATCTTTTGTTATCAGTAAATTCACCATCTTAAGTTTGTTATAACTTACTGAACCTGTGATACTAGGAACTTGATAGAACTTTGCAGCACTGGACTGCAATTTGCAGCTTGCTCAAAACTGAGGGAGTTGGAGCTTACCCAGCATAATTAGAAGTGTACCCTCTATTTGAAGCCTTGGCAAGAACCATAATTTAGGATTGTGGCTGTGTGGCACTGGTAGAACATGTTGTTCAGTCCTGAGTTTGGGCACCTTGTTTGTATATGACAGAAAAACAGCTTTCAGAAACTTCCTGGTGGATAAAGTATCCTTTTCACAGTCTGGTGGTTTCACTGCTTTTTTTCTAAATGTTTCATTTTCTCTTCAAGTGCAGGCATGTTCATTTTATCAAAGCAGGCATTTTCTCTTCTTTAAAAATAAATCTTGAGTATTCTGAAGAAATTTTCCAAACCGCTAGGGTATATAAAAGCATGTTGTGTGAGCATAATTACAAGGATGGAATGCTTTGCTTTTGAGTAGCAATGGACCAACACTTGGTGTGCTAAGAAACAGTTTTTATTCTATTTTGTGGTTGAAAGCTTGCTTACTACTGCTCCTGATCATAATCTTAGTCCTTTTTGTCAAATGGATTTAGAGCCCACAGCACCTTTTTATCCACCTTCTCTCTGAAAAGCAGTGGGAGAGAGAGCAAATTTTTTAGATTCATTTATTTATTTGTGAGGTAGAGTTACAGACAGAGACAGAGGTCTTCCATCCACTGGTTCACTCCGTAAATGGTTGCAATGGCCAGAGCTGAACCGATTCAAAAGCTGGAGCCAGGAGCTTCTTCGAGGTCCCCTGCATGGTTTCAGGGGCCCAAGAATTAGGCTATCTTCTGCTGCTTTCCCAGGCCATACGTTTCACTTTTAATTCTTCCTATGGCTTTAATTTAGCTACCTGGGAACCCTGAGCTGAGGATAGGACGAGTGTTCCCAGCCTCATTTTATGGGTCAGCAATAAATAAAGCCTGAAATAGTGGCTGCATTTGTCCATCTGGAACTTGATACCAAAGCCCAGAATTTTAGTTTTATAAATATTGATGATTTTTGGCTCCAGAATTTAAAAGAAGTTCAGCATCTTTACTTTTTGTTATTCTGAATGTGATTTACTTGTCCCTAAAGTGTGCACATTACAAAATTTATGATTTAGAAAGTGGAAATTGAAAAAAAGAAAATGGAAGTTACCCCTCAGCTCTGTTTGGAGATGTCCGAAGCACTGGTGACAGTTTGATGTGTCCTCTTCCAGGTGCTTTCCGCACCTTAATAAAAGTGTGTGTGTGGGGGGGTGGGTGGGTATGGTTGGGTGTATTTGTGTGTGTACTGTGCTCACATGCACATAGAAATGACTTTGTGCAGAACTGTGTTCTTGATAGGATGGTTTTCCATCTTCCTTTTTATACTTGACAGTATAGTAATTTTTGTATCATTATAAATATATAGATCTCATTCTCTTCAGTGACTGTATAAGATTACATTTTATTCCAATATAAGTGGTTGCCATTTTGTGTGATAATTCTGATTTTTTTGCCATTAAAATAATGCTGCACTGAGAAACCTGGAATATCCATACCTGAGCATCCCAGGAACTGCTGTTTTGATGACCTGTGTTATTTGAGAATCACTAGGTCAAGTACAGTCCTGTTTAAAATGTTGCTAGGTCCTTCTAAATTATCCTCCAGGGTTGCATCCATCTAGACTTCCACAAACAGTGAGGTAATCTCCTGTGCTTTCCATCAACACCAGGTTTTTATAATTCACATTCCTTTCAGTGAAGCATCTCTGCTTCAACACAAGACAAGAGCTGCCCTTTCATCACTCCCTGTTGGCACACCAAGGGCAGGTGGTGTAGAGGAGTCCGTTATAGCTAGCAGGGAGGTGAGCATATGTTAAGCTAGAAACAGAGGTGATTGGCTTTCATTCCTGTTTATTAATTCAGATAATGTTTCTTGAAGGCTGTTACTGGCCATGGACCCTGGGAATAGCATGATAAACAAGACCATGCTCTGCCTTCAAGAGCTTGCATTCTAGTGTGGGTCAGCCTTGAACACATCCAGTAGAATATAATGTCAAGTATGGTGAAGACTTCAGATGAAAAATAAAGCAGAGAAAAGGACAAGGGAGGAGGTGTGTGTGGGGAGACCAGGTGCAAGAGAGGATGCCACTCGGATGGTCTTGGAAGGTTCTCTGCTGATGGGACTCTTTTTTCTATATATTTTATTTAATGAACATAAATTTCCAAAGTACAGCTTATGGATTACAATAGCTTCCCCCCCCATAACTTCCCTCCCACCCACAACACTCCCCTCTCCCACTCCCTCTCCCCTTCCATTCACATCAAGATTAATTTTCAATTATCTTTATATTAAGTATATTAAGTAAAGATCTTTATATTAAGTAAAAATTTCCACAGTTTACACTCACACAGAAACACAAAGTGTAAAATACTATTTGAGTACTAGTTATAGCATTAATTAAACACCTAAGAGTAATTGTGTATTAATTACAGAGTTCAACCAATAGTTTTAAGTAGAACATAAAAATACTAAAAGGGTAAAGTATTAAGTTTTTTTCTTTTTTTTGTTATATAGTTATTTTTTTATTTAATAAATGTGAATTTACAAAGTGCAAGTTGTCTATTGTTGTGGCTTCCCCCCCCAAACCTCCCTCTCTCCCGTGGCCCTCCCCTCTCCCACTCCCTCTCCCATCCTGCCCTTCATCCTGATGGGACTCTTGAATAGAGACCCACGTGCAGTGAAACCTGAGCCCCACTGATAACCTGTAGAAGGCCCCATCAAGCTGGGTCTGGCAATAGCAAGTTCAGAAGGCCTGAGAAAAAAGCCAGTCAGGCAGGTTCCAGAAGAAGCCCCGGAGCTGCACTGACTTTTGATTTGCTAGAGGGAGATAATTGAGCTACTTAATTTCTTTATCAAATGCCGTGTTGAGGCAAATGAAACTGTGAACCGCATGTGTGTGTCTTTGAAAGAGTGATGCTGTTCATGTACGGTAGCACTTGAACCACTAGAATGCAGCATCTTAACCACTAGACAGCAAGTCTCTGTTAGCATTCTGTAGAATGAAGTGGCATTGCATGCCAGCTCTTTCACTACTAGAAGGCTGACCTGGTTGAAATTTACACAGGAGTTGAACAGACCTCCGCACCTTCAGTGTGGATAAGACTAGAGCAGTGCACTCTTGTGCCTGACTGCCCTTTGTTCTGCCTCTTTGTGTTGTACATTATTAAAAGTGTTTTCAAAGCTCTGGTGCTCACAGCTGAAAATAAAGTAGTAGGTTGGAGGACAGTCACAGACAGCACTGTCCACTCAGCAGGTCAGGTAGTTTCTCCTTAACCATTGTACCAAATGCCCTACTCCACCCATTATTAACTCTAGTCCTTTCAGAGTTATTAGCTGTGTTATAAAATGTCTAACTTCCAGAGGGGTTTTGTAAATCTTTAAAGTAAAAAATATGAACATTTGTTGCCACCGTTGTGGCCTAGCTGGTAAAGCTGCCGCCCGTGATATCAGCATCCCACATGGGCACTGAATCAGAGTCCTAGCTACACTTCCAATCCAGCTGTCTGCTAATGCACTTGGGAGGGCAGCACAAGATAGCCCAAGTGCTTGGGCTCCTGCGCCCATGCTCCTGTCTCCTGGCTTCGTTCTGGCACAGCCCTGGCCGTTGTGGCCATTTGGTGAATGAACTAGTGTATGGAAGACATCTCTCTCTCTCTCTCTCTCTCTCTCTCTCTCTCTCTCTCTCTCTTCCTCCCTTCCTCCCTCCCTCCTTCCCTCTCGTTCTGTAACTCCACCTTTAAAATAAATGAAATGTTTTTAATAAAGAACCTTTAACCATTCAAAGCCTCAAGTAGAAAGAAAAAGAACCTTACAGACCCACAGTACAAACTGACGTAAAACCTTCACTGAAATTTTTGTTGAAGTTTGCTGGTAGTGTTCATCAGAAATGACACATGCTGACTTGTATGAAGTGAGCTGATTGATATTCTTGAAACTGTGTAAAAATCACTTCTGCTTGTTTTTACACAATGTACCTGTTACACTCCTGAGCTACTCGAGAGCTGTTGGGTAGAGATGTTATTACTGAAAAAGTGGTCACACTGCACAGATCCCATGGGCACCATTACACTCTATGACTGGCACTTCCAGGGCTAGTGCTGTGCACACCTGGGAAGCCTTACCCACAGGTGGTGTCGTATCCGCACAATGGCTGCATGATGGTTCTCTCTTCATTTAAATGGTTGGTAGGGTTCCATTAGCACACAGTCCTTCAAGTTGTGACTTTTCAATATTGCTCACTCACATGGTTTTGAGTCCCCTTGGGGGGGAACAGTTGCGGCCCTGAGGGGTTGCCCACTTTTCTAGAGACAAGGACAGGCCTAACCTTGCCTCCTGGAACTTTCTCTGAGTTACAAACCTCTTAGAGTTATGATACAACCTTGAAATTTTGTATTTAATGGTGTATCTTTAAGCAGAGGTATCTTATAAGCATAGTGCAGCAATCATAGACTTATTTTTATTCTTTTTTTTTTATTAAGGAGGAGGGAGTAAAGCATTGTTGGTCGGTGCACATGGTGCTTAATGTGGAATCTGGAGGTGGAGATGGTGTTTTCTTACTTATATAGTTTATGATTTCCAACTATCTCCAAGAGGTAAATACTAGAATTAGGTCTAGGCTGTGGTTCTAGCTGGTATGGTTCTGTTTTAAATTTCATCTCACATCTGCTTGGCATCAAGATTTCCAGCTTTCCAAGGTTGGCCACACATTTAAAGCAAGTGTCCAAACCAGTTGTTAGAAGAAAAGATACAGCAGTGGTAACGATGATGCTAAATGAATCATTTGTGTGATATCTGACACCTCATCACCTAGTTGAAATATCTATGTGTTTTCTTTTTTACTGCAATAAAAATAATTCAGACTTACCGAAACTGTATATTTCCATTCCTTGCACATCTATTTTCTGACTCATTGGGCTTCTAAAATTCTGTGGATAGGGGCTAGTGTTATGGTACAGTGGGTTAAGCCACCACCTGTAATGCCAACATCCCATACTTGTTTTCTTTCTGTAATCAAGTAGTTGAAAAACAACCACCACGCCCAATGCAGGAGTCATATAAAAGCAATTTCACTTTATTTGAGCACTCTAAGGAGAAAAAGCAGATGAGTATGTACTATACCTAGAGAGAAAAACTCTGTCAAATTTTAGATTGAATGGTGGGCCAGCGCCGCGGCTCAATAGGCTAATCCTCTGCCTTATGCTGCTGGCACACCGGGTTCTAGTCCCGGTCAGAGCGCCGGATTCTGTCCCAGTTGCCCCTCTTCCAGGCCAGCCCTCTGCTATGGCCCAGGAGTGCAGTGGAAGATGGGCCAAGTCCTTGGGCCCTGCACCCTCATGGGAGACCAGGAGAAGCACCTGGCTCCTGGCTTCGGATCAGTGCAATGTGCCGGCTGCAGTGCACCGGCCGCGGCAGCCATTGGAGGGTGAACCAACGGCACAAGGAAGACCTTTCTTTCTGTCTCTCTCTCTCACTGTCCACTCTGTCAAAAATAAAAAAAATAAAAAAAGTAGATCGAATGGTGGAATAAATTCCGTGACAGAAGTGAAAGAAACAATCAACTTGTGGCCCCACTACACTGGAGCCTGGCCTCACTGCCTACTTGGGACAGACAGCAGGAGCTCAGGAGAAGCCTGGAGCCACACCCTCTGTGCAAGCCTGCACAGGCTTGGTCTTTGTTTTCTGATTGGTTGGAGCCTGGAGGTAATCCAATCAGACTTGATGTATGCCGTTGAATACCGAGTTTATAAAAAGGTTACTCAGTGTTGCTGTTTCCCTTTTCTCTTCTTTGTGTCCAGCGTCATGGAGCTCTTCATTGGAACATGTGCTAAGCCCTGGCTCTAAGAACAAGGAGGTGAGCAGCCAAGAGCAATACTTGCAGGAAGGGCCAGGCTGCCAGTGTCAGAGGAGTGGCAGTAGATTCAACAGGACCCTCAGGTTTGTCCATCCTCACCTGGTGAGTCTTCTTGAAATGCTTGTGCATATAATTCATATACTTCTATATTATAAATTTAATATCATATGTTCTAAATAGATTTTAAATTTTATATTTAAAACATATATGTGCTTGGAGGTATCATGTACAGTTCCAGGAGGTGTGAGCCTACCTGGCTAAATTCTGATGCCAGGATAGGTGAACCAGCAGGTGAGTCATCTTCTTTTGGGTAGGCAATTTAGATGCCCAGCAACTATGTGAATTTCCAGGTCTCTTGTTTTATTTTCTGGATTTATAGTTCTACTTAGTGTATAGGAGCTGAGAAAATGGATCTGGTCACCAAAACGGTAGTTCCTGCTTGCAAGATTTGCTTCCTGTTTTTCCTAATTTGCTTAGATGGTTTATCTCAGTTTTCATTAAGGGTTCTCCAACACAGCAGTGATAGCATTGAGTGATAACCCCAAAAAGATGGTTGTATATTGTTGTCACTGCCCCACTGAATTCTAATTCTGCCTCTGTGATATCCAGTGTTCCCTAATTTTATGAAAAAGTTCCTGAGGAATACATTGTTCTGTTGTGTTAATGAATATGGTTATATGGGGAGACATATCATGTAAAATTTACATATCCCAATCATATTATTGCATTAACTAGGCATATGAGGACTCTGTTTATCATCAGAGGCACCTAGATCCGAGGATGGCACCGAAATTTCTAGTAGTAAGCATTACTTCCTAAGTATATTCGTTTCAGTTATAAAACTGTAAGGTTCTGAATAACTCAGTAGAGGTTCTTTTTACTTCTAAATTAGATTTTGAAATATTGAAATCATTTGGATTATGATATTTCTAGACCATTTTTAGGTCTGAGAAGGCAGGGGCATTGTTTCTGCACAGTATCCACAATGGTTGCCATATAATTGGTTCTAAAACTTCAGTTGATGAAATGAAATCCCTATTTGTCCCTGTGTTTCAAACAACACAAAATTTCAAAATCTGTAGGTATTGTGTTCTGTGGTTTGGTTCTTACAGTATGTGGTGAATTAAGTCTTCCTTCCTTCTGGTTAGCAGTTACTAGTGTTGACACCCAGGGATCATTCCTTGATCCTCATTGTATGAGATGCTGACCAGTGACTACTCTGAAACAGCCCCTTGGTGCAAGTCCTCATGGATGTTCCAGTTTACTCAGTATCCGCTCTTGGTGTTCCTGTTAGTGCTGATTGTTCAAATCTAGAAGTTGAAATGACCTCATGTTAAGTCCAGGTGTTTGTTCTCACTGGTCTTCCCATCCTAGACAGCCTTATCTCTGTACTGTGTTTCAGGAAGGTCTTGGCTTTTACTCCCATCATTAGCTAGACCTGTTAATATTGCCCACAGTTTTCTCGTTTTGGCTATTTTAGAGCTTGGTTCCTTGATTCCATAATTCTTTTCTCTTACACACAACACAACAAGAAAAATCTGTTCTTTTGTTTTCTCATGCTCCCCATCCACAGATGTTCTCTGATAACAGTCACCAGGCATCTCAAAGGCTGGCTGGTCCCTACACCCTTCTCAAAGCCACATGAATATGTGATTCTTTTGCTTTTCACTTTTATGTCTCAATTCTGTCACGTTTTCCACACCTCTGCTCCTGTGACCACCATAAAACTTTAGCATTTCCCACAAAAATCCTCGGCTAGCAATTTCTAATGTACTACTAATAAGAAGTTAAAATATAGAAACTTTCTGGGGAGATTCCAAAATTCGAGTGGTTTATGCCAAACATCTTAAGATGCTTTTCCTCTGTTTAATGAAAGTCATATCTCTGGGGGAAAACTAGATGGAGAGTTTGCTGCAAACAATGCCTTTGTTTCACCTTTATACAATTTTGTTTGTGAGTTATGTAGGCCTCAATAATTATGAATGGAAAAACTGAAACTGTGACTTGCAGTTCAATATTGCAAATATTATAAAGCTTTCTACTGAAGTGCTGTAGTGAGAGAACAGGCATGGAGTCCAGGAAATCCTTCAATGAATTGGTATATGTGTAGTTTTCAGAGTGCTGCTTTCAAAGACATTTAAACTTTGTAAACATTTTCTTACATATGACTTTAAATTTAAAATTGCTGCTTCAACAGACACTATGTGATTGGTAACCCCTCCTACACTAATGAATCACCTTGCTTGATTTCCCCACCTGATTACTGTGGAAGATGACATGTGAGTGTCAAATGGGGAAAGAAAGGTTTTTTAAGATTTATTTAACTATTTGAAAGACAGAGATATAGAGAGGCAGGGGCAGAGAGAGAGTCTGCTGGGTCACTCCCCGTAGGGCCACAATTGCCAGAGCTGAGCTGATATGTAGCCAGGAGCCTGGAGCTTCTTCTGGGTCTCTCACGTGGGTGCAGGGGCCCAAGCACTTGGGCCATCTTCCACTTTCCTAGGCCATATCAGAGAGCTGGATCGGAAGTGGAGCAGTGGGGACTCAAACCAGTGCTCTTATGAGATGCCGGCACTGCAGGCAGAAGCTTTTCCTGCTATGCCGCAGTGCCGTCCCCAAGAAATATTCTTGTGGTAGACTAATGTTCATGGTGTATAGCCCTCTGCTCTGTGCAGGTAGAATTTGAGTAATTCTTGGCAGACCCCTAAATTTTGGAGGTACATAGGGATACCATGATCAGTGTAATGGGATCCACAGTTTTCCAGA
Source organism: Oryctolagus cuniculus (assembly GCF_964237555.1). Lineage (NCBI taxonomy): Eukaryota > Metazoa > Chordata > Mammalia > Lagomorpha > Leporidae > Oryctolagus > Oryctolagus cuniculus. The sequence continues at coordinate 96,941,320 of NC_091443.1, read as the reverse complement.
GAAATACTTCATGATATCTGCTGGGGTCCTGCCATTTATGAAAATGGGTTCTAAAGCAACCTGATCGGTGAAGACATTGCCACCTATTGATCCAGTGAAGCAAGTCCAGTGTGAGCACCCCTGACCCTAGCAGAGGCTCCACCCCTGGTGACTAAGATGCTGTAGGCCTGTGCTGCTACTCATTCCATGGGGAAGGCCCTGCCATACTGCTGTGAGCATCCTGGGTTAATATTTTGGTATTGCCATGTTTTGGTTTGTTCTTCAACTTAAATACATGGTATCTCCATTTGGTTTGTATATTTCCTCTTGCAGTTTTCACAGCTAAATTTCTTTTTTTAATAATTTTTATTTATATAAAGGTGAACATAGAGCATGTACTTGGCACCTTTCCCTCCTCTCCCTAGCATCCTGCCCTCCTTCCTCCTTCCTTTCTTGTGATTACAAAATAAACTACAAGAATTTCATTGTGAAAATTATAGGAAAGTGTAAATTCTAAACCTTGACAGAACTAACTCCATAATGTGTAGCTCCTAGTAGGAACTGAAAATTGATTGTGTTGTTTAAAAATTGTCATGCATTTCAATATGGAAACCCTAGGAATTTAGATTGAGTTTAGGTGAGAAACTACCATGGTGCCTCCCCAAACGTGTGTTCTCTATACATAATGTGCCCACAACCAAGTGTTGCTTTGAACCAAGGGCCATAGTGGTCACCAGTGATGGGAAATGGAAGGCTTTTTAGGGCAGTGAGCCTGAGGACTGTGACCAAGACCTGTCCCGGTGAGTCAGTGAGAACTCAGACTGTGCACTTGCCCCATCTTCCTATCAGACTTCATTTACAGGATACAAATTCAAGTTAAATCCAGTAGGAATTTGGATAGCAGGGAGTGTACTCTTTAGAGTTTGGTACAGTTGCAGTGTCACTGGTCACATGCTGATGAAGCAGGGCCTGCATTTTCAGTTCCATAGCTTAATTGGGGAATTCTCAACCTGCCTGTAATATGTAACTGTGTTACATGCACATAGGAATGTACACACCTGGGTGGTAGAATAACATATAGTAATTTATAGTTCTCATTTCACTTTTCACTTTCCTATTTCCTTCAGATACACTTCCTTTCCTTTTCTATTTCTGAGTTTTCAGTTTGAGGGAGGTGAGATGGCAGTGTAATATGTTACGTGGATATTGTCTTAAATATTCTCTTGATAGAAATCCTGAATCTTTATTTTCAAAATAGAAACTGCCTGAAATTTAGTTTAGTCCTGTTGAAATCTTTACTTAATGTATACTAAGCTGATCTTCTGTATATTAAGATAATCGAAAATGAATCTTGATGTGAATGGAAGGGGAGAGGGAGTGGGAAAGGGGAGGGTTGCGGGTGGGAGGGACGTTATGGGGGGGAAGCCATTGTAATCCATAAGTCGTACTTTTGAAATTATATTCATCAAATAAAAAAATTAGTTTAGTCAAGTTCATGAATAATTTCTTAAGATTTATTTAATTGAAAGTCCGAGTTACACAGAGAGTGAAAGAGAGGCGGAGAGAGAGGTCTTCTATCTGCTGGATCACACCCCAGATGGTGGCAATGTCCAGAACTGCGCTGATCTGAAGCCAGGAACCAGGAGCTTCTTTCAGGTCTGCCACGTGGGTGCAAGGGCCCAAGGACTTGGACCATCCTTTACTGCTTTCTGAAACTGTAGCAGAGAGCTGGATCAGAAATGGAGCAACTGGGACTGGAACTGGTCCCCATATGGGATGCTGGCATTGCATTTGTTGGCCTCACCTGCTATGCCAAAATGCCAGCCCATATCATGAATTATCTACTTTTTTTTTCTTTTTTTTAACTTTTATTTAATGAATATAAATTTCCAAAGTATAGCTTTTGGATTACAATGGCTTCCCCCCATAATGTCCCTCCCACCCTCTACCCTCCCCTTTCCCACTCCCTCTCCCCTTCCATTCACATCAAGATTTATTTTTGATTCTCTTTATATACAGAAGATCAGTTTAGCATACATTAAGTAAAGATTTCAACAGTTTGCTCCCACACAGAAACATAAAGTGAAAAATATTGTTTGAGTACTAGTTATAGCATTAAATCTCAATGTACAGCACACTAATGACAGAGATCCTACATGAGGAGTAAGTGCACAGTGACTCCTGTTGTTGACTTAACAAATTGACACGCTTGTTTATGGCCTCAGTAATCACCCTAGGCTCTTGTCATGAGCTGCCAAGGCTATGGAAGCCCCCTGAGTTCACCGACTGTGATCATATTTAGACAAGGCCATGGTCAAAGTGGAAGTTCTCTCCTCCCTTCAGAGAAAGGTACCTCCTTCTTTGATGACACGTTCTTTCCACTGGGATCTCACTCGCGGAGATCTTTCATTTAGGTTTTTTTTTTTTTTTCCCCCAGAGTGTCTTGGCTTTCCATGCCTGAAATACTCTCATGGGCTTTTCACCTGGATCCACATGCCTTAAGGGCTGATTCTGAGGCCAGAGTGCTGTTTAGGACATCTGCCATTCTATGAGTCTGCTGTGTATCTCACTTCCCATGTTGGATCATTCTCTCCCTTTTTGATTCTATCAGCTAGTATTTGCAGACACTATTCTTGTTTATGTGATCCCTTTGGTTCTTATTCCTATCATTATGATCAATTGTGAACAGAAATTGATCACTGGGACTAGTGAGATGGCCTTGGTACATGCCACCTCGATGGGATTGAATTGGAATCCCCTGGTATGTTTCTAACTCTACCATTTGAGGTAAGTCAGCTTGAGCATGTCCTGAATTGCACATCTCTTCCCTCTCTTATTCCCACTCTTATATTTAACAGTGATCACTTTTCAGTTAAGTTTTAGCACTTAAGAATAATTGTGTATTGATTACAGTATTCAACCAAAAGTATTAAGTAGAACAAACAAAAAAAATACTAAGAGGGATAACATATTAAGTTGCTCATCAACAGTCAGCGTGAGGGCTGATCAAGTCATCATTTCTCATAGTGTTCATTTCACTTTAACAGGTTTCCTTTTTGGTGTTCAGTTAGTTGTCACCTATCAAGGAGAACAAGTGGTATTTGCCCCTTTGGGATTGGCTTATTTCACTCAACATAATGTTTTCCAAATTCCTAACAGGGATCACTTTTCAGTTAAAATTTAAACACCTAAGAATAATTGTGTGTTAATTACAGAGTTCAACCAATGGTACTAGAACAAAAAAAATACTAAAACCGATAAAGTATTACATTGTACATCAACTGTCAGTACAAGAGCTGATCAAGTCACTGTTTCTCATAGTGTCCATTTCACTTCAACAAGTTTCCCCTTTTGTGCTCAGTTAGTTGTCGCCGATCAGTGAGAACATATGATACTTGTCCCTTTGGGACTGGTTTAATTCACTCAGCATGATGTTTTCCAAATTCCTCCATCTTGTTGCAAATGATTGGGTTTCGTTGTTTTTGACTGCTGTATAGTATAGTCTACGGCCATACCATCCTGAACGCACCCGATCTCGTCTGATCATGAATGTTTTAAAAATCATTTCTAGCCCATGAAGCCTACCAAAACCCCACAATATTAACCTAAGTTTTTAAATTTTTATTTGCATTTTAAGTATAGGAATCTATTTTTGCATGCGTTATTTTCTAGCCTTATAACAGTATAAGTGAGAAACAAAAATTGTATATATTCAAGGCACACAATATGTGTTTCTATATGAGTCTGATCTATATATTGCGTTTTCACACAAACCTTTCGACTCTCCTGGTTCTTACAATACAGTATGAAAGGATTAGTACAGTGAAGCTACTTAACAAATTTATCACTCTTACTGTATTTCTTAAACTTATCTCATTTTATTTATGTATTTTCCCAGAAAGCTTTTTTTAAGGTACACGTATTTTATGCATTCAATAAATACATCTTTAGCAGCATAGTAATTCTTCCTACCATATCTGCCCTCTCACTTACACTCCTATCATTTTCATAGTGTTTTTTTAAGAATACTGACCTAGGAAATTACAAGTACAGAATATAGTGTGAACTGGTTACCTGGGGTATGTATTAGATTTTTAAAACTTAGCTCATAATTGTAAATTTGATTTTTGTAAGATGTATTTGAAAGGCAGGGGCCAGCGCTGTGGCTCACTTTGTTAATCCACTGCCTGCGACGCCGGCATCCCATATGGGCACCAGGTTCTAGTCCTGGTTGCTCCTCTTCCAGTCCAGCTCTCTGCTGTGGCCCGGGAGGGCAGTGGAGGATGGCCCAAGTGCTTGGGCCCTGCAATCGCATGGGAGACCTGGAGGAAGCACCTGCCTCCTGGCTTTGGATCAGTGCAGCACCAGCTGTAGAGGCCATTTTGGGGGGTGAACCAATGGAAGGAAGACCTTTCTCTGTCTCTCTCTCTCCTGTCTATAACTCCACCTGTCACAAAAAAATATAGAAAGGCAGGAAAGAGAGAAGAGAGTAAGACAGAGACAGAGAGAGAGGATGAGGGATATCTCATCTCATGCATTATTTCACTCCTCAAATGTCCTCAGTGGCAGGGCTGTCCCCAGGTCTCCCGCTTTGGCACAGGGGCCCAAGTTGTGGGGTCATCTTCTAGTGCTTTGCCAGGCACATTAGCAGGGAGGTGAATGGGAAGTGGAGCATCTGGGACTCGGTCTTGTGCCCATATGGGATGCTGGCAGTCCAGGTGGAAGCTCAGGCTTTTAAAAACACCCCAGCTCCAGCACCATAACCATGTATTTGTACCTTGTGACTAACATCTCTTCATTTTCATGCTTCCAGTTCATCACAAACACCATCCTGCTCCCTGTGTTAGTTTGACTTTTGTATATTCCACATGTAAGTGTGCTCATGTAGTATTTCTTATTTCTGTGTCTTGTTTCACTCATTGTAATGTCCTATAGTTCCATACTTTTGGATCCATCTTGTGACAAGTTAAAGTAGTATTCCCTTTCTTTTTAAGGTTGGCGAGGATTCCACTGTGTGTGTATCCCATTTTACCTTATGGGTCCATCAGCAAACATTTGGGTTATTTCCATATCATGGAATTGTGAATGATGCTGAAGTGAATGTGGGGGTGCAGACAGTTCTTTGAGATGGTGATTTTCTTTTGAATTCATGGCTATTAAAGGTTGTTCCTTTTTAAATTTCATTTGAGGAACTTCCATATTGCTTTTCATAGTGGACGGTACAATTTACATTCCCTCCAATACTGTGCTTTCTGTTTTATCTACATTTTGCCCAATACTTGTTATCTTTTAACTTTTTAATAGTAGCCATTTAACAGATATGAGGTGATAACCATTGTCATCTTGATTTGCATTATGCGGATGATAGCAATGTTCAGAACTTGTTCACATACCCACTGGGTACATTGTATGTCTTTGTTGGAAAACATTGATTCAGTCCTTTGTCCTTTTTTAATTGTGTTCTTTGCTTCTTAGTGGTATGCTTGTATTACTCCCTTGATCACACATCTGGTTTGCTAATATTTTCTCATATTCATTGGTTTGCCTTTCATTTCATTGATCTTTGCTTGACTGCTTTTTGTTGTAATTTCATTTCCTTATATTTGCTTTTGCTCTCTGTGCTTTAGTTGCTAACACATAAGCAACCACTCTTGAGGCTAATGTCAAGGACTTTTCTATTTTATAAGTTGTAAGTGTTCAGATCTTCTGTGTGGACTTGCAGTTCATTTTGAGTTGATTTTAATATGTGGTGTAACAATGATGCAGTTTCAGTTTTGGACATGTGGTTATCCAGGTTGCTTCTGCCTCAGATGTGGGCCTTTATGTCCAGTGACTGCATGTTTGGTAACCCTGATGGGCCAGGATTTCCCGTGTCTTCAGTTGGATCCATTAAACCAGATGCTGTGGCTGGAGTTGATCAGGAGCTTGGCATGTGTGGTGATTTGGGAGTAGAGACCATGCAGTGATGGGGTCAAGACAAGGGACTGTGGCCGCCTCCTCTGGAAGCCAGGGCTATATGAGGGTATGTCCGAAAGTTTTTTGAAGGGTAGACATTTGGCATAATGGGAAGGACAATGCTCAGGATACCAGTGGCAGCCAGTGATGGCTTAAGTAGTTGGATTCTTGCTACCACATTGGAGACCATCTCCCAGCTTCAGCCTGGGTCAGATCAGCCCTGAGTATTTTGGGCATTCAGGTAATGAACTACTAGATGGGTTGTGTCTTTATCTCTCTCTCTCTCTCTCTTCTTCTCTCTCTCTCTCCCTTCCTCCCACCTACCTCCCCCTCCCCCTTATTAATTCTCTGTTTTGCTTTTGAAACCAATTGCAATATTAAAAGTAGGTGGAAAATGGATATGGATGATTATCGCAGTAGCAGTAGATTACTGAGTAATTTCCTAGAACCATACAGGGGGATGTGTGCAGCTCACAGTGATCCATTATATTTGTTGTTAGAAAATGAAATAAAGGAGCTCAAGGCTCTGTCCATACAATAGTGTCGAACGATTAATGTAGACTTGGTCCGTACAAATTTTATATGAGTATTGAAATGTCACACTAGCCCATAAATATGTACCACTCTTGTTGATAACATTTAAGTAAAAATACCAATATGTTATTAGGTGTATAAAGTTAAGGGGTTTTAAATGATTAATGTCACAACTAATATTATGGTATTTGAAAATGGTTAATTAATGCAAGCAAAAACAGAACCTGTAGGTAACTGAACTGTTCTGTCTTGTCATGTTCAGTCTAAAGGCTACTATGCTGTGTTTTAAGTTGGTGATGGACATTTATTTGAGATTGTTTCCTTTAATTAAGAAAAATGGTAGTATGTTTTCATGTGTATGTGAAATTGAATAGCAATTGTATTGCAATTGAATGCAGTTGTATTGCATCAGAGCAATACAATGAATACAAGATAAGCTTTTTTTCATATTTGAGATTTTATTGGTTTTGAGAATCACTACAGAGACATTTCAATTTGTACACTATTCTTAACAAGCCAAAAATTTTAAAAGTGAGGGTTGATCATTCTTTTTAAATCTTTTATTTTTGAAATAGTGTATTTTTTAATTTATCTCAGAAGAGCTTTATAGTCCACTCAATAAAGAGTTCAGCTAGTAAGGAAGAATATAGGCAAGGGCAATAACATTAATCAAACAAAAAAAGTCCTATCTTTATGATCAGTTATGAACTTAAACTGATCACTTTAACTAGTAAGATGGCATTAAGTGTCAAAGGGATCATATAAATAAGACCAAGTGTCTGCTAAAAACAATAGATAGAATGAAAAAGGAGAGAATGATCCAACATGGGAAACAGGCTACCCAGCAGACTCATAGAATGACAGATACCCTAAAGAGCACTCTGGCCTTGGAATCAGCCCTTAAAGCATTCAGATCTGGCTAAAAAGCCCATGAGAGCATTTCAGGCATGGAAAGCCAAGACACTTTGGCAAAAAAATCACTCACATGAAAGATCTCTAAGAGTGAGATCCCAGGGAAAGAAAGGGCCGCCAAAGAGGTCAGTACCTTTCTCTGAAGGGAGGAGGGAACTTCCACTTTGATTATGGCCTTGTCTAAATAATGTTGGAATTTGTGGACTCGAGGCTTCCATAGCCTTGGCAGCTCATGACCAAGAGCCTAGGGTGATCACTGATGTCAAATAGAAGAGTGTCAGCTGTTAAATCAACAACAGGTGTCACTGTGCACTTGCTCCCCATGTAGGACCTCTCTCCTTAATGTGTTGTACTATGAAAATTAACAATAAAACTAGTCTTCAAACAGTACTTTTAACTTTGTGTGTCTGTGTGGGTGCAGTCTGTTGAAATCTTTACTTAGTATAGAGTTGATAGTCTGTGTATAAAGATAATTAAAAATGAATCTCAATGAAGAATGGGTTGGAAGAAGGAATAGGAGTTGGGATGGTTTGCGGGTGGGAGGGCAGGTATGGGGGGGAAGACCTGCTATAATCCAAAAGTTGTACTTATGAAATTTTTATTTATTAAATCAAAGGTTTCTATAAGAATGTCTACTACAGTCATCACACAGTAAATTTTAAAATGAGCATGAATTATTAAAATTATAGTAGCATATCATTCATAACAATTTGACAAAGATATAAAAGAAAGTTTGACAAAACTATATTTGCAGCAATACTGATACACACAGGCATTAGTTTCTTTTCTGTTTTTCTTTTGTTGTTGTCTGATTTTTTTAAAAGAAAATTTTAGCTCCCATATATAAAGGAGAACATCTAATATTTGTCTTTCTTTGTCAGGGTCATTTCACTGAGCATGAAATCCTCCAGTTGCTACGATTTTGATGCTGATAACAGATTTTATTTTTTATAGTTCTGTAATATTCAGTTCTACATATATGCATCGAATTTTGCCAGCACCACTGATTGAATAGATTATACTTTTTTCCAGTGCATAGTTTGAGCAGTTTAATGGAAAATCAATTGGCTCTACCTGTATGGATTAATTAATTAATGAATTTCCACTATCATGCTTATATTTTAGGTTTATTTTCAATAAACCTAAGGTCATTCTATTCTTCAAAAGACTTAAACTTTTCCCAAATATGTATTTCAGAAGTGTTTTTCTAAGAATAAAATCTCAGATTGATGCTATTTTTGTATTTAAGGAATACAATGTACATGTGTGGTTATTGATGACAGAATAAATTAATAAATAAACTTAAAAAACAAGAACTCATGATTGGAATAGCCCATAGCCAAAAGATAAGAGAGCTTTTAGGAAGCCAAAACAAGAAAACAAACCTAGGAATCCAATAAGTGAAATGCCTGAATCAAGATTAAAAAAAATCCAAATATCCAATTACATGAATTCAAAATCTGAGTGAAGCCAAAAAGTAACAGACTAAAAGTTTAAAAAGCCAAAATAAAATCTACCACACAAAAAAGAAAAATAAAAAAGAGGAAGTAGCCTGATCTATAATAGTGGTTTGTAGCAACAGACCTTGATTTTTAGGGTATGTACCATCCAAATTCGGGCCAATGAAAAGTTGATCTAGCATTTCTGATTTTCAGAAAGGAACAATGGACGCAAACTCATTTTCAATAACCGTAAGACCTTCTGTTCTGTAGAAGCCTTAAATTTAACTTTTCCCATATACATATTTCAGAAGTGTAGGTGTGGGGGCCGGCACTGTGGTGTAGTAGGTAAAGCCAGCGCCTGCAGTGATGGCATCCCATGTGGGCACCAGTTCGAGTCCTGGCTGCTCCACTTCCAATCCAGCTCTCTGCTGTGGCCTGGGAAAACAGTATAAGATGGCCCAAGTCCTTGGGACCCTGTACCCATGAGAGAGACCTGGAAGAAGCTCCTGGCTCCTGGCTTCAGATCAGCTCAGCTCTAGCCATTGTGGCCAGGTGGGGAGTGAACTACTGAATGGAAGACCTCCCTCTCTCTTTCTGCCTCTGCTTCTCTCCATGTGTAACTCTAAAGTTTCAAATAAATACATAAATCTTAAAAAAAGAAGTGAGGTGTTCTCTATATTTTGATGAGAATAAAATGTCAAATATAGGGTGTATTTTTATATTTAAGGTATTCAATGTCACATTATCATGGTTGATGACAGAATAAATAAAGTAATAAAGTTAAAAAACAGGAACCCATGATTGGAACAGCCCATAGCCAAAGGATAAGGGAGCTGCTATGAAACCAAAACAATAAAACAAATAGGAATCTAAAAGGTAAAATGTCTGACCCATAATAAAAAAAAAAACACATATCCAATTACATGAATTTCATCATCCATCATGAAGCCAAAAAAAAAGACTAAATTTAAAATTAAAAAACTCAAAATAAAGTGTATCAAATGAAGAAAAAGAAAGTTGTTGGGGCCAGCCCTGTGGCGCAGTGGGTTAATCATCTGCCTACGGTGCCCCCATCCCATGTGAGCGCTGGTTGTAGTCCCGGCTGTTCCTCTTCCGACCCAGCTCTCTGCTGTGACCTGGGAAAACAGTGGAGGATGGCCCAAGTCCTTTGGGCCCCTGCACCCACATGGGAGACCATGAAGAAGCACCTGGCTCCTGGCTTCAGATCAGTGCAGCTCTGGCCATTATGGCCATGGGGGGTGAACCAACAGACAAAAGATCTTTCTCTCTGTTTCTCCCTCTCACTCTCTGTAACTCTACCTCTCAAATAAATCAATAAAAATCTTTTAAAAAATAAATAAATAAACAAACAAATAAAAGAAAGTTGTGGCCTGATCTCTAATTCCTGTTTAGTAGCAACAGAACCAGATTTTTTCAGTTTATACCACCAAAAACAGGTGAATCAAAAGTTGCCCTCTCATTCTTGAATTTTTGAAAAGAAAAACTGGGGTAAACTCATATTCAATGATCATAGGATCCTTCTGTTCTGCAAAAGGCTAAAATTTAACTTTTCCCAAACACATATATGAGAAGTGTATGTGTTATCTATATTTTTTAAGCATAAAATCTCCAATGTGGGGTGTATTTTTGTGTCTTTAGGTTTTGCATGTCAAATACGTTCTTTTTGATGACAGAATAAATAATTTAAAAACAGGAATACTTGAGTGGAAAAGCATATTTCCAAATTATAAGAGAGCCACTATGAAGCCAAAACAATAAAAAAGACCATATATCTAATTATATGAATATCCCCATCCATCTCCTAGCCAAAATATTAACAGACTAAAGTGTAAAATATCCAAAATTAAATGTACCCCAAGAAATTAATAAAAAAAACACACACAAAGAAACTGTGGCTTTATCTATCATTGTGGATAATAGCAACAGAACTGGATTTTCCTGGTTTGTACCACCTAGGTATTCCCTGTTTTTTCTAAGCATAAAATATCAGAAGTAGGGTATTACTTTGTATCTAAGGTATATAATGTCACATGTGGTATTGTTGATGACAGGATTAATTAATTAATTAATTTAAAAAACCAGTAAACCAATAGGATAACAACCCATAGCCAAAGGATAAGAGCTTTATTTAAAATATTCATGTGGTACATTTTATCTTGAATTTTTTATTTTTTCAGTCATTTTTTATTGTGGAATTCATGTAATTTGATATACAGACTTTTTTTTATCATGGTTCAGGCATTTCACATGTTGGATTCCATTATTATTATTGGTGTTGTTGTTGTTGTTTTGGCTTCCTAGTGACTCCCATATCCTTTGGCTATGGGCTGTTCCCCTCATGTGTTCTTGTTTCTGAATTCACTTATTTACTTATTCTGTCATCATGTTATATGTATTTGGAAAACTTTAAATTTAAATCTTTTGCAAAACAGAATGATCTTATAGTTATGGAAAATAAGTTAGCCTCCATTTGACATTTTAGTGTAATAAAAATACAGAGAACACCTATACTTCTTTTTTTAAGATTTATTTATTTGAAACTTAGAGTTACACACAGCGAGAAGGAGAGGCAGAAAGAGAGGGAGGTCTTCCATTTGGTGGGTCATTCTTTTAAAAGAGTTAGCTCTTTTAAAAGCATCAGGAATGCTAGAGCAACTTTTCATTGATGAGTTCTAGGTGGTGCAAGCTGGAAAAATCATGGGAAAATCATGAGCTCCTGTTTTATAAATTTATTTAGTTATTTATTCTGTCATCAATAAAACATATATGACATACTATTCATTATGATACAAAAACTCCACACAGTTTAGATTTTATGCTTAGAAAAATGCAGATAACATCTACACTTCTGATACATGTATCTGGGACAATTAAATTTAAGCCTTTTGCAGAACAGAAGGATCTTATGGTTATACAAAATGAATTTGCCACTGGTTTTCCTTTTTACAAAATTAGGAATGCTAGAGCAAGTTTTCATTGGCTGGTTTTGGGTGGTACAGTCCAAAAACTCCAGTTTTATTGCTACTAACCATGATTACAGATCAGCTGACAGTTATGTTGCTAGTAATCTAGATTACATATCAGGCCATAGTTTGTCTGTTCTCTTTCTTTCTTTCTTCCTTTCTTTCTTCTTTTCATGTGGTATATTTTATTCTAGGTTTTTAAAAATTTACTCTAATTATTTTGACTACTTCTCAAGTGGTGGAATTTGTTTAATTTGATATCCTATTTTTTTTTTAAATCATTGCTCAGGCAGTTCAACTTTTGGACTCCTCATTTTTTATTGTTTTGTCTTCCTAGTGACAGCTTTATCATTTGCCTATGGATTGTTCCCCTCATGGTTTTCTGTATAATAAATTTATTTATTTATTTATTTATTTATTTATTATTTATTATGTCACAAACAGCAACACCTTTGACAGAGGAAGCCTTTAGACACCAAAAAAACTCTCACATTGGAGATTTTATGCTTGCAGAAATACAGGGAATACCTACACTTCTGATGTATGTATTTGGGAAAAGTTAAATTTAAGCCCTGTGAAGAACAAAAGGATCTTATTGAAAATGAGTTTGCCTCCAGTTTTTATTTTAAAAAACTGAGGAATGCTAGAGCAACTTTTCATTGGCTGGTTTTGGGTGGTACAAACCAGAAAAATTCAGTTCTGTTGCTACTCACCAGGATTACAGATCAGGCCATAGTTGTTTTTTTTTTTTTTTTTTTTTACCTTTCTGTGGCACATTATATTTTGGCTTTTTTACAATTTTAATTTGTTATTTTTTGGCAATGAACCAGATGGTGAAATACATGTAACTAGATATATGGTCTTTTATTTTTTTACCATGTCTCATGCATTTTACCATTTGGAGTCCTAGTTTTGTTGTATTGTTTTGGCTTCCTAGCAGCTCCCTTATGCTTTGCCTATGGGCTGTTTTCTCATGGATTTCTATTTTTTTTAACTTAATTCTTTATTTATTCTGTCATCAACAACAATATATTTGACATAGTATAAATTAAGATTCAAAAATTCATCCCATATCTGAGATTTCATTTTTGTAAAAATACAGAGTACACCTACACTTCTGATATATGTATTTGGGAAAAGTTAAACTAAAGGCATTTGCAGAACAAATGATTTTATGTTTATTAAATATTAGTTTGGCTCCAGTTTTCATTTAAAAAAATAAAGAATGCTAGAGTAACTTTCGATGGATGGTTTTGGATGGTACCAACTGGATAATGCAAGTTCTGTTGGAACTGACAATGGTTAACAGAGCAAACCCCAGTTTCTTACATTCTTTTCTGTTTTTAACAAATCTGTGTAGTATAATTCTTGTTTTTGATTTTTTAAAATTTTATTGTTATTTTTTGGCTTTGCACTGGATGGTGGAATTCATGTAATTGGATATATGGTCTATTTTTAATCATGGCTGAGGAATTTCACCTTTTGGATTCTTCCATTTTTTATTGTTTTTGTTTCTTAGTGGCTCCTTTATCCTTGGCTATTGGCTGTTTGCCTCATGGATTCCTGTTTTTTAAATTTATTTATTTGTTCTCTCATCAAAAACAACACTGTGGGGAGCAACTCGGACTAGACTGTTACTCGAATTAAGACTTATTTTATGCATCTGCTCTCCCACAATATGGCGCTGGGAGAGGAGGAAACAGCTTCTACACAGCTGCCTCCAGTTCAACCAATAAACAGCAGGACCTGCTCCTGATTGGAGGAGAGGAGCGTACTCGGCGTGTGGGTAGCAGAGTTGGGCTTGGTGGAAGAGGACTATAAAGGAGGAGAGAGACAACATGCACCAGGAACATCTATCTGAAGGAACACCTGTGCTGCCCCGAGAGAGCCGGCCAGCGGTGTGCCGCTCCCCCGCGGAAGTGGGGAAAGTGGCAGGGGGAACCGCCCTTCCACGGAGGTGGAAGGGATGGTAGCCAACCCGGGAAGAACCAGCAGCAAACCCGGGGAGGGCCGAGCAGACAAAAGAACAATGCAGGGTTTAGTGTCATTCCTCCGCGAAGAGGGGGAGCGACATAATGGTGCTGTGACTCGGATATGAAGCCTAGGCAGGGTTTAGTGTCGTTCCTCCATGAAGAGGGGGAGCGACAAACACATTTCATGTAGTATACCTTAAAATTCAAAAAACACTCCACATCTGATACTTTATTTTTAGAAAAATACAGAGAACATCTATACTTCTGATATGTGCAAACGTTAAATTTAAGCCTTTCACAGAACAGAGGATTTTATGGTTATTAAAATTATTTTGCCTCTGGTATTCCTTTTAAAAAAGTTAGCAATGCTAGAGGAGCTTTCCATTGGCTGGTTTTGGGTGGTAGAAACTAGTTAAAACCAGTCATATCACCTTTTGGATATCTCAGGGTTTTTTTTTTTTTTATTGTTTTGGTTTCCTAGTGGCTCCCTTATCCTTCTTCTATGTGCTGTTCATATCATGGATTTCTGTCTTTTAAATCTATATATTTATTTATTCTGTCACCACTAACAACATATTTAACATAGTGTACCTTGGATAGAATGTAGCTTTTATGCATAGAGAAGTACAGAGAAGACCTACAATTCTGATATATTGATTTGAGAAAACTTAAATTTAAGCCTTTTGCAGAATAGAAGGATTGGGGTTCGTGCTGTGGTTCCCATGGTTAATCTTCCACTTGCAGCACTGGCATCTCATATGAGCACCAGGTTCTAGTCCCAGTTGCCCCTCTTCCAGTCCAGCTCTCTACTGTGGTCCGGGAGGGCAGTGGAGGATGGCCCAAGTGCTTGGGCCCCGCACTCACATGGGAGGCCAGGAGGAAGCACCTGGCTCCTGGCTTTGGACTGGCATAGCTATGGCCGTGGCGCCCATTGGGGAGTGAACCAACAGAAGGAAGACCTTTCTCTGTCTCTCTCTCACTGTCTATAACTCTACCTGTCTAATAAAAAAAAAAGAATGGAGGCTTTTACAGATATTAAAAATGAGTTTGCCACCAGTTTCCTTTAAAAAAAAAAAAACAGAGGCTGGCTCTGTGGTGCTGTAGATTAATCCTCTGCCTGTGGCACCAGCATCCCATGAGGGCACTGGTTCTAGTGCTGGCTGCTCCACTTCTGATCCAGCTCTCTGTTGTGTCCCGGGAAAGCAGTAGAAGATGACCAAGTCCTTGGGAACCCACACCTGTGTGGGAGACCCAGAGGAAACTCCTGGCTCCTAGCTTCACATCAGTTTAGCTCTGGCCATTGCAGCCATTTGGGGAATGAACCAGCAGATGGAAGACCTTTCTCTCTCTGTCTCTCCCTCTCATTGTCTGTAACCCTAACCTCTCAAATAAATAAATAAAATCTTAAAATAAATCAGGGGCCGGCGCCGTGGCTCACTAGGCTAATCCTCTGCCTTGCGGCGCTGGCACACTGGGTTCTAGTGCCGGTCGGGGCACCAGATTATGTCCCGGTTGCCCCTCTTCCAGGCCAGCTCTCTGCTGTGGCCCGGGAGTACAGTGGAGGATGGCCCAAGTGCTTGGGTCCTGCACCCCATGGGAGACCAGGAGAAACACCTGGCTCCTGCCATCAGATCAGCACGGTGTGCCGGCCACAGCACGCCAGCCGCGGCGACCACTGGAGGGTGAACCAATGGCAAAAGGAAGACCTTTCTCTCTGTCTCTCTCTCTCACTGTCCACTCTGCCTGTCAAATAATAATAATAATAATAATAATAATAATAAATCAGGAATGCTAGAGCAACTTTTCATTGGTTGGTTTTGGGTGGTACAAAATGGATAAAACAGCTTTTGTTGCTACTAACCACAGCTAATAGACCAGGCCAGTTTATTTGCTTCTTTATTTTTTTTTTTTAATTTTCATGTAGTACATTTTATTTTGGATTTTCAAAAATTTCAATCTGTTGACTTTTGTCTTCACTCTGAATGTTGGAATGCATGTAATTGAATATACATATATTTTTAAGAATTATTTATTTGAAAGTCAGAGTTACACAGAGAAAAAAGGAGAGGCACAGAAAGAAAAAGAGGTCTTCCATCCGCTGGTTCACTGCCCAATTGGCTGCAATGGCTGGAGCTGTGCCAATCTGAAGCCAGGAGCCAGGTGTTTCTTCTGGGTCTCCTATGTGGGGGCAGTGGCCCAACGCCTTGAGCCATTATTCTACTGCTCTCCCAGGCCACAGCAGAGAGCTGGATCAGAAGTGGAGCCTGTGGACTTTAACTGGCACCCATATGGGATACTGGCACTGCAGATGGCAGCTTTACCAGCTATACCACAGCACTGACCCCTGGATATTTATTTTTTATCATGGCTTAAGCATTTCACCTGTTACATTCCTTGGCTTTTTTTTAATTGTTTTGTCTTCCTGGTGGGTCCCTTATCATTTGGTTTTTGGCTGTTCACCTCATGGGTTCCTGTTTCTAAATTTATTTATTTATTTATTAAATCTTTCACCACTAGCAAAATATGGGGCATATTATAACTTATATTAAAAAAAAGACCCTACAACTGAGTTTTTACTCTCAGAAAAGTACAGAGAACACCCACACTTCTGATATATGTATCTGGGTAAAGTCAAATATAAGCCTTTTGAAAAACAGAAGATCACTGAAAATGAGTTTGCTTCTTGTTTTCCTTTTAAAAAGTGAGAAATGGTAGAACAACTTTTCATTGGTCAGTTTTGGGTAGTACAAGCTGGAAAAATCCAGTTCTGTTGCTACTAACTTCAATTATATATCAGGCCACAGTTCTTTGTTTTTTTTTATTTCCATGTGGTATATTCTATTTTGCCTGCTTTTTATATTTTGGTCTGTCATTTTTTTAGCTTCATGCCAGAAGGTGGAATCATGTAATTGGATATATGGTCTTATTTCCTTATCATGGCTCAAGCATTTAACCTTTTGTTTTCCTAGTTTTATTTTATTCTTTGACTTCCTAACAGCCCCCTTAGCCTATGGCTGTGGGGTGGTCCCCTCATGTGTTGCTGTCTTACAACTTATTAATTTATTTAATCTATCATCAACAACAACACATGTGACATAGCATACCTTAAATACAAAAGCCACCCTACATCTGAGATTTTTTCTTCAAATACACAGAGAACACCTACAATTCTGGTATATGTATTTGTGAAAGTTAAATTTAAGCCTTTTGCATAACAGAAGGATTTAACAGTTATTAAAAATGGGTTTGCCTCTCTTTTTGATTTTAAAAAAATATCAGGAATGCTAGAGCAACTTTTCCTTGGCCAGTTTTGGGTGGTACAATCTGCATAAAATCAATTCTGCTTCTACTAACAATGACTGACAGCCCAGGCCAGAGTTTCTTTCATTTTTTTTTTCCTATAGTACATTTTATTTGGATTTTTTAAAAAATTTCAGTCTGTTATTATCTGGCTTCCTGCCAGATGGTGTGATTCATGTAATTGTATATATTTTTTTATCATATCTCAAGCATTTCAGCTTTTGGATTCCTTGCTTTTTTTTTTTACTTATTTTGGTTTCCTAGTGTCTCTCTTATCATTTTTATGGGCTGTCTATTGTCCTCATGGCTTCCTGTTTTTTTAATAAATTTATTTATTTCATCATTATTAAAATTGCAAGGGGAGGAGGCAAGATGGCAGAATAGGAAGGGAGCACACTGATAGTCCGGGGAGAGACAGTTTAATAAAAGTGGAGATACTGCAGACTCAAGGAAGAGTAGGGGAGGAAACAGCAGAAGAAACTCTTCCGGGATGCGTGATTCACAGTGGACCTGCGTGGAGAGTGTGGGAGCCCACAGTTCGGGACACCAGCGGCAGACTCAACACACCAGCGCTGGAACGTGAGGTGAGCCGAACCTCAATAGCCCGAGACACCGGCAGGCAAGCGGAGAGAGGAGACTAGAGGGAACGACCCCCGGGGATGGGGGGGAAAGTTCTCCAGGCTAACTGGAAGAGACAGAGAGAGAGAAAAAAAAGGTGACTGGTATGGACACGGGTTTCTCTCTCTCCACTCACCTCTCAAGGGCGAGCAAGACAAAGAGCAGGCGCCATCTTGGACATACGTCATAAGCAGAGCGACCTCAGGTCTGCACCAGCCCTGAGCCTAGCAGAAAAACCTGACTCTGGGCGGGGCGAATTAACAGGAGATTAGGACCTAGTAAATTTGTGGTGCTACTGAACTGAGACTGTGAAAAAAGAGACGGTGGGGGAGAGAACTCACAGAATTCACGTGAGTACTCTCCAGAGATGCTACAATTCCGTAACTTTGGCAACCCAGTGGGAGACTGAAGGAGAATTTGAGCCCACCCTGAGGGCAGAACAGATTCCCTGTGTGGTCCTTGGGAAAGAGCTTCCGATTTCTGGCTCCTGTGGGTATATCATTTGCCTGCTAACTACCTCCAACTTCGTTCAGCTGTGCGGAATTACTTCCCTTTTGAATCAAAAAAAGAAAGAAAGAGAGAGAGAGAGATCTATCACGCCTAACCTGGGAGTGTCACCTTTGGCACACCAAACAGAGCTCTCAGGCCACACCAATCTCAAGCCTCTAAGGCTCCATCAAAAACAGACAGTCCACTTGATCTAGAGTCATAGTATCACAAGAAAAAGCACCACAGTGAAGAAACCAAATATCTCCAATATGCCAAATAAGAAACGCAAAAACCGAGATAATAGAAACAAGGAAGTCACCATGACGCCCCCAAATGAAAAAGACACCCCAATTCAAGATTATGAAGATGATGAGATAGAAGAAATGCAAGAAGCAGATCTCAAAAAATTGATAAGAACATTAAGAAGTTCTCAAAAACAAATTCTTGAACTACAGAAATCCTTAATGGACAAGGTAGAAAATCTCTCTCGTGAAAATGAAATATTAAGGAGGAATCAAAATGAAACAAAACAACTAGTACAACAGGAAACTGTGATAGTGACGAGAAATCATAATGAAGTGAAGAATTCAATAGATCAAATGAAAAACACAATAGAGAGCCTTACAAACAGAATGGGTGAAGCAGAAGAGAGAATATCGGACTTAGAAGACAGAGAACAGGAAAGGATACAGTCAGACTAAAGAAAAGAAGAGGAAATTGGAAATCTAAAACATATTGTCAGGAATCTTCAGGATACTATTAAAAAACCCAACATTCGGGTTCTAGGAGTTCCTGAAGGCATCGAGAGGGAGAAAGGATTAGAAGGCCTTTTTAGTGAGATATTAGCAGAAAATTTCCCAGGTTTGGAGAAGGACAGAGACATCCTAGTACAGGAAGCTCACAGAACCCCTAATAAACACGACCAAAAGAGATCCTCACCACGACACGCTGTAATTAAACTCTCCACAGTGAAACATAAAGAAAAGATCCTAAAATGTGCAAGAGAGAAATGTCAGATTACTCTCAGAGGATCTCCAATCAGACTCACAGCTGACTTCTCATCAGAAACCCTACAAGCTAGGAGGGAATGGCGAGATATAGCCCAGGTACTAAGAGAGAACAACTGCCAGTCCAGAATATTATATCCTGCAAAGCTATCATTTGTGAATGAAGGTGAAATAAGGACTTTTCATAGCAAACAGAAATTGAAAGTATTTGTTGCCACTCATCCAGCCCTGCAAAAGATGCTTAGAGATGTGTTACACACAGAAACACAGAAGCACGGTCATCAATATGAAAGAAGGTAAAGGAAGGAAACCTCACAGCAAAAGATCACAGGAAATTCAAAGCATATATTAGAACTTATCTTTGGCAAATGGCAGGGCAAAGTTACTACTTATCATTAGTCACATTGAACGTGAATGGCCTGAACTGTCCAGTTAAAAGACACTGATTGGCTGACTGGGTTAAGGAACAAAACCCATCTATTTGCTGCTTATAAGAAACGCATCTTTATAACAAAGATCCATACAGACTGAAAGTGAAAGGCTGGAAAAAGATATACCATGCCAACAGAAATGAAAAAAGAGCGGGCGTAGCCATCTTAATATTGGACAACATAAACTTTACCACAAAAACTGTTAAGAGTGACAAAGAGGGACACTATATAATGATTAAGGGATCAATACAACAAGAAGATATAACAATTATCAATGTATATGCACCTAACTACAGGGCACCGGTTTATCTAAAAGATTTGTTAACGGACTTAAAGGGAGACTTAGACCCCAATACAATAGTACTGGGGGACTTCAATACTCCACTCTCAGAAATAGACAGATCAACAGGACAGAAGATCAACAAGGATACAGTAGATTTAAACGACACTATAGCCCAAATGGATCTAACAGATATCTACAGAACTTTCAGTCCTACAGCTAAAAGTTTACATTCTTCTCAGCAGTACATGGAACCTTCTCTAGGATTGACCACATACTAGGCCATAAAGCAAGTCTCAGCAAATTCAAAAGAATTAGAATCATACCATGCAGCTTCTCAGACCATAAAGGAATGAAGTTGGAAATTAGCAACTCAGGAATCCCTAGAGCATTTGCAAACACATGGAGATTGAACAACATGCCCCTAATGAACAATGGGTCACAGAAGAAATTAAAAGAGAAATCGACAATTTTCTGGAAGTAAATGAGGATAACAGCACAACATACCAAAACTTATGGGACGCAGCAAAAGCAGTGCTAAGAGGAAAGTTTATATCAATAGGTGCCTACATCAAGAAATTGGAAAGGCACCAAATAGACGAGCTTTCAATTCACCTCAAGGATCTAGAAAACCTACAGCAAACCAGACCCAAATCTAGTAGGAGAAGAGAAATAATTAAAATCAGAGAAGAAATCAACAGGATTGAATCCAAAAAAAATTACAAAAAATCAGCCAAACGAGGAGCTGGTTTTTTGAAAAAATAAACAAAATTGACACCCCATTGGCCCAACTAACTAAAAAAAGAAGAGAAAAGACCCAAATCAATAAAGTCAGAGATGAAAAAGGAAACGTACCAACAGACACCACAGAAATAAAAAGAATCATCAGAAATTACTACAAGGACTTGTATGCCAGCAAACAGGGAAACCTATCAGAAATGGATAGATTCCTGGACACATGCAACCTACCTAAATTGAACCAGGAAGACATCGAAAACCTAAACAGACCCATAACTGAGACAGAAATTGAAACAGTAATAAAGGCCCTCCCAACAAAGAAAAGCCCAGGACCAGATGGATTCACTGCTGAATTCTACCAGACATTTAAAGAACTGACTCCAATTCTTCTCAAACTATTCAGAACAATCGAAGAAGAGGGAGTCCTCCCAAATTCTTTCTATGAAGCCAGCATCACCTTAATTCCTAAGCCGGAAAAAGATGCAGCATTGAAAGAGAATTACAGACCAATATCCCTGATGAACATAGATGCAAAAGTCCTCAATAAAATTCTCACCAGTAGAATGCAACAACACATCAGAAAGATCATCCACCCAGACCAAGTGGGATTTATCCCCGGTATGCAGGGATGGTTTAATGTGCGCAAATCAATCAATGTGATACACCACATTAACAGACTGCAGAAGAAAAACCATATGATTATCTCAATAGACGCCGAGAAAGCATTTATAAAATACAACACCATTTCATGATGAAAACTCTAAGCAAACTGGGTTTGGAAGGAACATTCCTCAATACAATCAAAGCAATCTATGAAAAACCCACAGCCAACATACTATTGAATGGGGAAAAGTTGGAAGCATTTCCACTGAGATCTGGTACCAGACAGGGATGCCCACTCTCACCACTGCTATTCAATATAGTTCTGGAAGTTCTAGACAGAGCTATTAGGCAAGAAAAAGAAATTAAAGGGATACAAATTGGGAAGGAAGAACTCAAACTATCCCTCTTTGCAGTCAGGAGGTCTTATGTCACAGAGATGCAATCAAAGCATGGGCGGGGGGACTCTCTAATGCAAAACTGAGATAAAAGGAATGGAGATCCAAGTGAGGGGCCTCCCTGGACCTGGCCACAAGTTGTAAGAAGTGGTGCCTTCCTCCTGGGCCTGCATCAACCCCATAGGCTTCGCAGCATTGGAGGATGTTCCTCTAGCTAGGGACATATCAATCGACTTTGCCAGGATCATGAAACTTGAGTCTGGATCCTGCAGATCTCACCATATTTATCACCGCTCTAGTAGGGAGTCCATGAATCTGACTTTCACTCCTTAAGAAACCCAGTGCCCAGACCTTCCCTTCCAAACCCTTGCCTTGAGGGAAACAGCTGAGTGTATCTATAGTCAGTCCTGGGTCTTTGCAATCTCCTGACTCACAGTCAGCCAACCTCCCCAGTGCACTGAATTTATGGCTGCAAGGGGCCCTGGGCTGCAATCAAGGCAGTTTCATAACTTGTTGGTCCTCATGGCTCTGGCTGGCCTTGCTAAGGTGCTTCTTCCTGGGGGGGTCATGTCTTCAGAGTGCAAGGCTCAAGGCCTGCCATAGGTGTGTGCCTGGACTGGCACAATGGCCTGCCAGGTCCTGACCTCTGGGCAGATTATGTTACCACCATTCCAAATGCAATCACGCGAGAAGCAGGAATGACAGTTTTGCCTGTACAGCAGGCATTCCTGGGGGACTTCCACAACTGACTTGGATACAATAGGAAAGCTACAAGCTGAAATCCAAGTTGATAGGCCTATTAAGTCCTAAATCATATATGCCTGGGAGGCTCCCCTATGAAAGCAAGGAGGTAGATAATATAAAATGCAGTTTTGCTACATTAAAAGGCAGTAGAATTTTGGCAATCAAAATAGCTGAGTTGCTCAGTGAGGTTAGGCCAGTAGCACAGATATCAACAGTGACCCACCAGAGGAGGAACTCCAAAGTAAGGGTAAGGACTGTCCAGTTTGAGGCCACACAAAGTCATTAGGAATTGGTGTTGTCCCAAGAATTGGTGGACATGTGAATTTCAAGATGGCCTTGAGTGAGGGTGGACTGCTCGACGACAAGTAGGATGATCACAAGTTCTGCCCCCTGAGACACATGACACTACCCCGGTATCTGGAAGGAGGTATCTGATGTGAGATGACTGATGGGGGCTCTGCAAATAGATGAAGTGTCAGAGGCTGACATCCTCGTAAGGACACAGACTCCTCAGGGTGTGGGTTTGTCTGGCCTCTGCAAATACCACTCCCATTTAACAAGAGATTCTCAGTGGCTGGAGGCCAGGGCCCAGCTCATGATGCTGAGGGAGGTAGTCCAAACTCTCCGTGAGTCAAACAGTAGTGTCACTACAAGCGCAAAGCTAACTTGAAATCCTTTACCCATGGGGCCCTCAGAACCAAAAACTAGCCATAGAGTAATCCTTAGCTTTTTCCTTGGAAGTATGCCTGACCAAGGTGCATCCTTGTGGGTGGCTGGTGAGACAGATGAATCTTAGGGTTCTTTAGAGGTGAGGAAGTTGGTGTTATCAGAAACTGAAAATGTGCTGGGCTTCCCTGGTTGAAACTGAATCAGTGAGGAAAAGCAGATATATGTGGATTTGTTGAGGAATTTGTCTGAAATCCTTGTTCAAAATA
Organism: Oryctolagus cuniculus; assembly: GCF_964237555.1. Classification (NCBI taxonomy): domain Eukaryota; kingdom Metazoa; phylum Chordata; class Mammalia; order Lagomorpha; family Leporidae; genus Oryctolagus; species Oryctolagus cuniculus. The sequence goes on along the minus strand of NC_091443.1, from coordinate 96,918,001 downwards.
TAGACCAAAAATTTGAGGTTGCAAGCTCTCATCTCATATGGAACTAAGGTCCACACCCACTTGGACAAGAAGTCAGTTGCTGATGATTGAGGCCCATTTTTCCTCCTCCTCTTGATTATCAGTTGAAACGATGTCCTCAACATAGTGTCACAGGTGGATGCTAGGAGACAACTGAAGGCCAACAAGATCCTGTTAACACAGACCACGAGCCCTGGAGGACCACAGAGGCAGTCGACTGGAAGTCTCATAAAGGTGCATTGTTGGCCTTCAAATTAAAAGGAAATGGTGGGGCTGGTGCTATGGTATAGCGGATTAATGCCTTGGCCTGCAGCGTAAGCATCTCATATGGGCGTCAGTTTGAGATCCCCTGCTCCAATTCCCAACCAGCTCTCTGCTATGGCCTGGGAAAGCAGTAGAAGATGGCCCAAGTCCTTGGGCCCCTGCACCCAAGGGGGAGACCTAAGGAACCTCCTGGCTCCTGGCTTCGGATCGGTGCAGATCCGGCCATTCCAGTCAATTCTCTCTTTCTGCCCCTCCTCTCTCTCTATAACTCTGACTTTCATATAAATAAATAAAATCTTTACAAAATAAAGTAAATGGTGCCAAATCTCCACAAGACACATACAGTCCTTGCCACAGCAATAATGGCAAAATTATCAGGGGCAGTCTGATAATATCAAGTAAGGCAAATTCAAAGCGAAGCATGACCTTCTTGAGGTGGTGGTAACCTGCAGGATGCCTCCATTCCTATCCGCCAGCTTGGAGAAGGTGCTTGATGGGTGAGTTAATAGATGACTCAATGTATTTCAAAGAATACTTATACTCTATCATGGACAGCTATGTCGATTCCCCACTTGTCCTTCTTGAGTTATATTTTAGGGTGTTGACAATATAGGGATGTGTGTTAAGTGTCCATGCCGCATCAGTACAAAAGACTTGGGATTGATCTAGGTGAAGAACAGAAGTCTTAGGCTGTCCATGCCAAGGAACAGAAATGATAGCTGAGAGGTAGGCAGAAGCAACACAAGGACTCATAGGAAGAGGTTGGGTCCTGTCTTGATGCTGACCATGGCAGTCGACCCAAGGGCATGTCCTCTTCATAGTCTGTCAATGAATAATGACTGATGCACTTTACTGGGAATGATCACAATGCCGTAGGAGTTAGTGCCTGATGATCCATAAGGCTCTATAATGTGACCCTAATACATGGTGATTGTCATCCACAAAGATGCCTGGTGATGATTGCTTACCGCTAGTGTGCACAAGAATCCCACCATGGTTGAATGTCTGGTGGTCTTCTCTCTGTCTAGAAGGGCCTCAGTGGTGTCCAGAAACTCATGAGACTTGCCTGAAATGAGCCAGTAGGCAGCAGTGCAGCCTGCGAAGCCACTGACTTTGTTGACGATGTTCAGAATAGGTCCCAACATGTATCACAGGAAGTCAGAGAGCGCACCACATCTGATTACACAGCACTGGACTGCAGGGAGATGCTGAAGCAAACTCTGGCTGTGAACACTCTACGTGTCTGCCTTCGTATTTCCCAGGGTGCTTAGGGTTTGCGTAGGTTGATAAACTTCTGAAGTTGCCGCCAACAGGGCCAGAAGTTTTGCTCGGTCCTGTGGTGGGACTGCTTTTACAAGTAACAATGGGAATGCTGATGTTGTGGCACAGCTAACAATGCTTCCGTTTTATATTGTAGTGCTGGGGCATGCCCCAGCTACTATGCTTCCACTCCAGCTTCCTCCTAAGGTGCATGGATAGACAGTAGGTGATGCCTGAAGATCTCAGGACTCTGCAACCCATGTTGGAAAAGAAGATGGAGTTCCTGCTCCTGGCTTCACCTTGGCTAATCTGTAGCTGTTGCAGCCATTTGGAGAGTGAGGTAGTGGTTGGGATGATATCTCTATGGCGTTCCCTCACTAATATTTTTTTTCCAAATAAAAAATCATTAAAATGTAACAATAGCCAAGGAACTGTGACAGAGTTGTTAAGATGTCATTTGGGTTACCCACGTCCCATATCAGAGCGCCTTGATTTCAGTATAATCTTCCTGCAGTCAGGTTTCCTGCTAATGTACACTCTGATGGATAGCAGGCATTGGGTCAGTTACTTAGGTCTCTTCCACCAATGTGAGAGAACTGGATGGAGTTCTTGGCTTCTGACTTTGGCCTAGCCCTTCCAATAATGTCTGCAGGCTTTGGAGGTGAGGCCAACAGATGGAAGCATCTCTCTCTATCTCACACTGCCATTCTAATAATTAGTATATAAAGACATCAATACATTGTATTTGGCATGGCAATTAAAGACATCATTTTTGGTGCCAGCATCCCATCACAAAGTATCTAGGATCAATACCTGTCATGCATTCACATCCAGGTTCCTGCTTCTGCTTACCCTGGGAAACACAGGATGGCTCAGATATTTGGGCCCTTGCCACTCAAGTGGAGTGATCCAACCAGTGGGAAATCTGTTTTCTTGTCTTTCAATGAAACATAATGACTAACGCTTAAGTAAGTGAATAAATAATTCCACTGGGGCCAAGGTAGCTTGGTTGGGACTGTCCTAGGGGCAGCTTTGCCATTCAGGGCTGGTGGCTTGCACATACTCACTGAAGAATGCCTAACAGCTCTCTTTTATTCTTAATTGTACACGTCCATTGAAATACAGAGGCTCCTGCTGTAGTGTGGTGTTTAACATGATCTGGACACCCACTGCAGTAGAAAACATTTATGTTCACCCTCTGTGCAAACATAATGCCATCTGTTTGTGCTTTCCAGACAAGCTGGACAGGATCTTGATGTGGTTCAGTGACAGCTGCCAGCTGCCAAGTCTGTTGCCCCGTGATTTGTAGGCTACTTCCTGTCAGGAACACAGCAAGGTTGCCCTTCTCAATCTGTTCCTGTCCAGTCTTTGGGCAGGCTTTGTATCTCCATCCACAGCAAGGTGTATATACATCTGTGTGGACTTCCTTGGTGTCTGAGATACAGAACTTCACCACCTGAGACGGTTGCAGACAAGGCATCTACTTTCTTAACCATGTCCTGGGTGGTACTTGGCAGCATGTGAGGAGCAGCCAGCAGTCATCTGGTGCATCCGGACTCACCATCCCGCAGCACACAAGACTCTGCATTACCCAGGTGGAGGTACAAATGTCTGAAATGATCTCATGAGACCATGTTACTTATACGGGGCTGCCAGCAACACTCTGCACACAACCTCAAGAAGCCTCACTGTCTCACTGGGAGTCTGTGGGGGACACAGAAACCAGTGATAAACCAATGGGTGAACCCATGCACTCCATTAACAACGTCAGTCCACAAGTCTACCAGGTACTATTTCCCATACGGCAAATGACAGAGAAATTTTCCACCGATAAACTTTAAGCCTTTTTGACATGCTCTTATATTTATCACATTAAATATTCCTCAACACAACTGTTAACAATAACTGGATTCAACAACATTGTAGAATACATGATGTTGTGCATGGAAAAATCTAAACACTCCACCAAAAAATGGTTCAAGATGAAAAACCAATTCAGTAAAGTTACAGGTTACAAAATCAACATACAAAAGCAGTAGCTTTTTATATGCTAGCAACCAACTTGCCAAAAATGAAATCTAAAAAGTAATCCCATACACAATAGAGACAAAAATAAAACATTTAGGAATCAATGTAACCAAATAAGTGAAAGATATCTACAATGATAATTCTAAAATGTTGAAGAAATGAATCATCAAGGACTCCCAAAATGGAAAAATATAACTTGCTCACGGATTGGAAGAATTAGTATAATTAAAATACCTGTATTAATTAAAGCAACCTACAAAATAAATGAAATTCCTATCAGACACCAATGACATTTTTTACAGAATGAGAAAATAATCCTAAATTCCCTAAGAAATCACAAAATATCAAGAATAGCCAAAATTATCCTGAGCAAAATTTAAAAAACAATCAACTTGGAGGCATCAGAATGCCTGCCTTCAAAACTAACTACAAAGCTATAGCAATCAAGGCAGCATGATAGTGGAATTTAATTAATTAATTCATCAATCCAAACAGGTAGAGACAATTGATTTTTCATGGAAGTGCCCAGACTATACAATGGAAAAAAGTATCATCTATTCAGTAAGTGGTGCTGGCAAAACTGGATGCATCTATGTAGAACTGAATATTACAGTACTATAAAAACTGAAAGCCTGTTATTAGTATCAAAATCATTGCAACTGGAGGACTTCATGCTCAGTGAAATTATCCTGATACAGAAAGACAAATATTAGATGTTCTCCTTTATATAATGAGAGCTAAAATTTTCTTTTATGAAAAAAGAAATCAGGCAACAACAACAAAAGAAAAACAGAAAAAAAGTTAATGCCTGTGTATATCAGTATTGCTGCAAATATAGTTTTGTTCAACTTTCTTTTATATCTTTATCAAACAAATTCTTAAGGATGATATACTACTATAATTTTAATAATTCATGATCATTTTAAAATTTACCGTGTATTAGTGTAGTAGTCATTTTTATAGAAACCTTTGATTTAATAAACATAAATCTCATAAGTACAACTTTTGGATTACAGCAGTTCTTCCCCCCATACCCACCCTCCAACCCGCAAACCATCCCAACTCCTACCCCCTCTTCCATCCCATTCTTCATTGAGATTCATTTTTAATGATCTTTATATACAGAAGATCAATTCTATACTAAGTAAAGATTTCAACAGACTGCACCCACACAGACACACAAACTTTAAAGTACTGTTTGAAGACTAGTTTTACCATTAATTCTCCTAGTACAACACATTAAGGACAGAGGTCCTACATGGGGAGCAAGTGCACCGTGATACCTGTTGTTGATTTAACAATTGACACTCTTCTATTTGACATCAGTGATCACCCTAGGCTCCTGGTCATGAGCTGCCAAGGCTATGGAAGCCTCGAGTCCACAAATTCCAACATTATTTAGACAAGGCCATAATCAAAGTGGAAGTTCCCTCCTCCCTTCAGAGAAAGGTACTGACCTCTTTGGCGGCCCTTTCTTTCCCTGGGATCTCACTCTTAGAGACCTTTCATGTGGGTGATTTTTTGCCACAGTGTCTTTCTTGTCTTTCCATGCTTGAAATGCTCTCATGGGCTTTTTAGCCAGATTCGAATGCCTTAAGGGCTGATTCTGAGGCCAGAGCACTGTTTAGGGTAGTTGTCATTCTAGGAGTCTGCTGTGTGGCTTGCTTCCCATGTTGGATCATTGTCTCCTTTTTAATTCTATTACTTTTTTTTTTTTTGACAGGCAGAGTGGACAGTGAGAGAGAGAGAGAGAAAGACAGAGAGAAAGGTCTTCCTTTGCTGTTGGTTCACCTTCCAATGGCCGCCGTGGCTGGTGCACTGTGGCCGGCGCACTGCGCTGATCTGAAGGCAGGAGCCAGGTGCTCCTGGTCTCCCATGGGGTGCAGGGCCCAAGCACCTGGGCCATCCTCCACTGCACTCCCTGGCCACAGCAGAGAGCCGGCCTGGAAGAGGGGCACCCGGGACAGAATCCGGCGCCCCGACCTGGATTAGAACCCGGTGTGCCAGCGCCGCTAGGCGGAGGATTAGCCGGCTTTTTTTTTTTTTCCTATCTATTACTATCAGCAGACACTTGGTCTTATTTAGGTGATCCTTTTTTTGGTAACTTTTATTTAATAAATATAAATTTCCAAAGTACAGCTTTTGGATTACAGTGGCTTTTTCCTCCCCATAACTTCCCTCCCACCCACAACCCTCCCATCTCCCATTCCTTCTTCCATTCCATTCACATCAAGATTCACTTTCAATTGTCTTTATATACAGGAGATCGATTTAGTATATATTAAGTAAAGATTTCATCAGTTTGCACCCACACAGAAACACAAAGTGTGAAATACTGTTTGAGTACTAGTTATAGCATTAATTCACATTGGACAACACATTAAGGACACAGATCCTACGTGGGGAGTAAGTGCACAGTGAATCCTGTTGTTGACTTAACGATTCACACTCTTGTTTATGGTGTCAGTAATCACCCCAGGCTCTTCTCATGAGTTGCCAAGGCTATGGAAGCCTTTTGAGTTCACCAACTCTGATCTTATTTAGACAAGGTCATAGTCAAAGTGGAAGTCCTCTCCTCACTTCAGAGAAAGGTACCTCCTTCTTTGATGGCCCATTCTTTCCACTGGGATCTCACTCCCAGAGATCTTTCGCTTAGGTTTTTTGTTTTTGGTTGTTTTTTCTTTGTTTGTTTATTTTGCTTGTTTGTTTGTTTTTGCCAGGGTATCTTGGCTTTCCATGCCTAAAAACACCCTCATGGGCTCTTCAGCCTAATCCGAATGCCTTAAGGGCTGATTCTGAGGCCAGAGTGCTGTGATCTCTTTGACACTTAATGCCATCTTACTAGTTAAAGTGATCAGTTTAAGTTCATAACTGATCATAAAGATAGGACTTTTTTTGTTTGATTACTTTTATTGCCCTTGCCTATATTCTTCCTTAATAGATGAACTCTTTATTGAATGGAATATAAAGCTCTTATGAGGTAAATTTAAAAATACACTATTTCAAAAATAAAAGATTTTAAAAGAATGACAAGCCCTCACTTTTTTAATTTCTGGTTTGTTAAGAATAGTGTACAAATTAAAATGTCTCTGTAGTGATTCTCAAAAACCAATAAAATCCCAAATATGAAAAAGCTTATCTCATATTCATTGTATTGCTCTGATGCTATTCAATTTCACATACACACATGAAAACATACTACCATTTTAGTTTATTAAAAGAAATAATCTAAAATAAATATCCATCAGCAACTTAAAACACAGCCAGGTAGCCCTTCGACTGAGCATGACAAGAAAAGAACAGTTCAGTTATTTACAGGTTATGTTTTTGCTTGTATTAATTAACCATTTTCAAATACCATAATATTAGTTGTGACATTAATCATTTAAAACCCCTTAACTTTATACACCAAGTAACATGTTGGTATTTTTCCTTAAATTTCATCCACAAGAGTTGTACATATTTATGGGCTAGTGTGACATTTCAATACTCATATAAAATTTGTACTGATCAAATCTACATTAATCTTTGGCATTATTTTATGGACAGAGCCTTGGGCTCCTTTATTTCATTTTCTAATAAAAGATAACAGATTACTGTGAGCTACACACATCCCCCTGCATGATCCTAGGAAATGACTCAGTAATCTAAGGCTACTGGGATAATCATCCGTAAACCATTTTTTCCACCTAGTTTTAATATTGCAATTGGTTTCAAAAGCAAAACACGGAGAAACAATAAGGGGGAGGGGGGAGGAGAGAGAGAGAGAGAGAGAGAGAGAGAGAGAGAGAGAAGATACCACCCATCTAGTAGTTCATTACCCAAATGTCCAAAATACTCAGGGCTGATCTGACCCAGGCTGAAGCTGGGAGATGGTCTCCAATGTGGTAGCAAGAATCCAACTACTTAAGCCATCACTGGCTGCCACTGGTATCCTGAGCATTGTCTTTCCCACCATGCCAAATGTCTACCCTTCAAAAAACTGTCTGACACACCCTCATATAGCCCTGGCTTCCAGAGGAAGAGGCCACAGTCCCCTGTCTTGACCCCATCACTGCATGGTCTCCTACTCCCAAATCACTACACATGCCAAGCTCCTGCCCAACTCCAGCCACAGCATCTGGTTTAATGGATCCAACTGAAGACACTGGGGACCCTGGCCCACCAGGGTTACCAAACATGCAGTCACTGGACGTAAAGGCCCACATCTGAGGCAGAAGCAACCTGGATAACCACATGTCCAAAACTGAAACTGTATCACTGTTACACCACATATTAAAATCAGCTCAAAATGAACTGAAAGTCCATACAGAAGATCTGAACACTTACAACTTATAAAGTAGAAAAGTCCTTGACATCAGCCTCAAGAGTGGTTGCTTATGTGCTAACAACTAAAGCACAGAGAGCAAAAGCAAATGTAAGGAAATGAAACCCCAACAAACTAGTAAAGCAAAGATCAGTGAAATGAAAAGGCACACCAATGGATAGGAGGAAATATTAGCAAACCGGATGTGTGATCAAGGGAATAATACAAGGAAGGCATACCACTAAGCAGCAAAGAATACAATTTAAAAAGGACAAAGGACTGAATCAATGTTTTCCAACAAAGACATACAATGTACCCTGAGGGTATGTGAAAAAGTTCTGAACATTGCTATCATCAGCAAAATGCAAATCAAGATGACAGTGGTTATTATATCTGTTAAATGGCTACTATTAAAAAGTTAAAAGATAACAAGTATCGGGCACAATGTAGAGAAAACAGAACACACACTAGTGGAGGGAATGTAAATTGTGCCAGCCATTATGAAAAGCAATATGGAAGTTCCTCAAATGAAATTAAAAAAGGAACAACCTTTATTAGCCATGAATCCAAAAGAAAACCACCATCTCAGAGAACTGTCTGCACCCCCACATTCACTTCAGCATCATTCACAATTCCACGATATGGAAATAACCCAAATCTTTGTTGATGGACCCATAAGGAAAACTGGGATACACACACAGTGGAATCCTCACCAAACCTTAAAAACAAAGGAAATACTACTACTTGTCACAAGATGGATCCAAAAGTATGGAACTACAGGACATTACAATGAGTGAAACAAGACACAGAAATAAGAAATATTACATGATCACACTTACATGTGGAATATACAAAAGTCAAACTAACACAGTCAGAGAGCAGGAAAAATGAAGAGATGTTAGTCACAAGATACAAATATATGGTTATGGTGCTGGAGCTGGGGTGTAAAAGCTTAAGCCTCCACCTAGACGGCCAGCATCCCCTATGGGCACCAGACCGAGTCCCAGCTGCTCCACTTCCCATTCACCTCCCTGCTAATGTGCCTGGCGAAGCACTAGAAGATGTCCCAACGGCTTGGGCCACTGTGCCAAAGTGGGAGACCTGGGGTCCAGCCCTGCCACTGAGGACATTTGAGGAGTGAAATAATGCATGAGATGAGATATCCCTCATCCTCTCTCTCACTCGATCTTACTCTCTTTCCCTGCTTCCTGCCTTTCTTTTTTTTTTTTTATTTGACAGGTAGAGTTATACAGTGAGAGAGAGACAGAGAGAAAGGTCTTTCTTCTGTTGGTTCACTCCCCAAATGGCCCCTAGAGCTGGCGCTGCACTGATCCAAAGCCAGGAGTCAGGTCCTTCCTCCTGGTCTCCCACGCGGGTTCAGGTGCCCAGGCACTTGGGCCATCCTCCACCATCCCAGGCCACAGCAGAGAGCTGGACTGGAAGAGGAGCAACCGGGACTCGAACCCGGCACCCATATGGGATGCCGGCACTGCAGGCAGAGGATTAACCAAGTGAGCCATGGCGCTGGACCCTGCCTTTCAAATAAATCTTCTGGGAAAATACATATATAAATAAAATTTAAAAATTTTAAAAACGCTATAGGAGTGATAACTTTGTTAAGTAGCTTCATTGTACTACCCCTTTCATAGTGTATGGCAAGTACCAGGAGAGTCAAAAAGTTTGTGTGAAAATGCAATGTAAAGATCAGACTCATATCGAAACACACATTGCATGCCTTGAATATATACAATTTTTGTTTCTCGGTTGTATTGTAATAAGGCTGGAAAAATAAAACATGCAAAAATAGGTTCCTATACTTAAAATGCAAATAAAAATTAAGGAACTTAGGTTAATATTGTGGGGTTTTGGTAGGCTTCATGGGAAAGAAATGAGTTTTAAAACATTCATGATTGGGGCTGGCTGGCACTGTGGCGTAGCAGGTGAGGCCACCAAATGCAGTGCCGGCATCCCATATGGGCATCGGTTCAAGTCCCGGCTGCTCCACTTCCAATCCAGCTTTCTGCTATGGACTGGGAAAGCAGTAAAGGATGGCCCAAGTCCTTGGGCCCTCGCACCCACGTGGGAGACTTGGAAGAACCTCTTGGCTCCTGGCTGCGGATCAGCAGAGTTCTGGCCATTGCGGCCAACTGGGGAGTGATCCAGCAGATGAAAGACCTCTCTCTCTCCCTCCGCCTCTCCTTCTCTCTCTGTGTAACTCTGACTTTCAAATAAATAAATCTTAAGAAAAACATTCATGAACTTGACTAAACTAAATTTCAGGCAGTTTATATCTTGAAAATAAAGATTCAGGATTTCTATCAAGAGAATATTTAAGACAATATCCAAGTAACACATTACACTGTCACCTCACCTCCCTCAGACTGAAAACTCAGAAATAGAAAATAAAAGTTAGTATATCTGAAGGAAACCAGGAAAGTGAGAAGTGAAATTAGAATTATAAATTACCATATGGTATTCTCCCACCGATGGGTGTACATTCCTATATGCATGTAACACAGTTACATATTACAGGCAGGTTGAGAATTCGCCCAATTAAACCATGGAACTGAAAACGCAGGGCCTGCTTCATCAGCATGTCACCAGTGACACGGCAACTGGACCCAACGAAAAAGAGTACGCTCTCTGCTGTCCAAATTCTTGCTGGATTTCACTTGAATTTGTACTTTGTAAATGAAGGCTGATAGGAAGATGGGGCAAGTGCTGGGGCTTGGAGCCAGGGGGCTCATGCATAGTTTGATCTCTCACTGACTCACCGGGACAGGTCTTGGTCACAGTCCTCAGGCTCACTGCCCTAAAATGCCTTCCATTTCCCATCACTGGTGACCACAATGGCCCTTGGTTCAAAGCAATAGTTGGGTGTGGGCACATTATGTTTAGAGAACACACCTTTGGGGAGGCACCATGGTAGTTTCTCACCTAAACTCAATCTAAATTCCTAGGGTTTCCATATTGAAATGCATGACAATTTTTAAACAGCCCAATCTGCATTTTTCAGTTCCTACCAGGAGCTACACATTATGGAGTTAGTTCTGTCAAGTTTTAGAATTTACACTTTCCTATAGTTTTCACAATGACATTCTTTCAGCTTATTTTGTAATCACAGGAAAGGAAGGAGGGAGGAGGGCAGCATGCTGGGGAGAGGAGGGAAAGGTAAAGTATCACTATACTCCTCAATCTGTGTCTATGAAATACATGATATCTGTTCACCTCTGTATAAATAAAAATTATTAAAAAAAGAAATTTAGCTGTGAAAACTGCAAGAGGAAATAAACGAACCAAATGGAGATATCATGTATTTAAGTTGAAGAACAAAGCAAAACATGGCAATACCAAAATATTAAACCAGGATGCTCAAAGCAGTATGGCAGGGCCTTCCCTGTGGAATGAGTAGCAGTACAGGCCTACGGCATCTTAGTCACCAGGGGCTGCAGCCTCTGCCAGGGTCAGAGGTGCTCACGCTGCACTTGCTTCACTGGATCAATAGGTGGCAACGTCTTCACTGATCAGGTTACTTTAGAACCCATTTTCATAAATGGCAGGACCCCAGTAGATATCATGAAGTATTTTACCAGAAAACTGTGGGTCCCATTACATTTATCATATTATCTCTATGTACCTCAAAAATTTAGGGTCTGCCAAGAATTACTCAAATTCTACCTGCACAGAGCAGAGGGCTATACACCATGAACATTAGTCTACTACAAGAATATCTCTTGGGGACGGCACTGCGGCATAGCAGGAAAAGCTTCTGCCTGTAGTGCCGGCATCTCATAAGAGCACTGGTTTGAGTCCCCACTGCTCCACTTCTGATCCAGCTCTGTGATATAGCCTAGGAAAGTGGAAGATGGCCAAAGTGCTTGGGCACCTGCACCCACAGAGAGACCCAGAAGCAGCTCCGGGCTCCTGGCTACATATCAGCTCAGCTCCAGCCATTGCGGCCCTATGGGGAGTGAACCAGCAGATCGAAGACCTCTCTCTTTTTCTCTCTCTGCCCCTGCCTCTCTGTAGCTCTGCCTTTCAAATAAATAAATCTTTAAGAAAAACCTTTCTTTCCCCATTTGACACTCACATGTCATCTTCCATAGTAATCAGGTGGGGAAATCAAGCAAGGTGATCCATTAGTGTAGGAGGAGTTATCAATCACATAGAGCTCAGTGTTTGCTGAGGCAGCACTTTTAAATTTAACATCATATGTATGAAAATGTTTACAAGGTTTAAATGTCTTTGAAAGCAGCACTCTGAAAACTACACATATACCAATTCATTGAAGGATTTCCTGGACTCCATGCCTGTTCTCTCACTACAGCACTTCAGTAGAAAGCTTTATAATATTTGCAATACTGAACTGCAAGTCACAGTTTTAGTTTCCCCATACGTAATTATAGAGGCCTACATAACTCACAAACACAATTGTATAAAGGTAACAAAGGCATTGTTTGTAGAAAACTTGTCACCTAGTTTTCCCCCATAGATATGACTTTAGTTAAGCAGAGGAAAAGCATCTTAAGATGTTTGGCATAAACCACTCTTATTTTGGAATTTCCTCACAAAGTTTCTATATTTTAACTTCTTATTAGTAGTGCACTAGTAGTTGCTAGCCTAGGCTTTTTGTGGGAGATGCTAAAGTTTCATGGTAGTCACAGGAACAGAGGTTTGTGGAAAAGGTGACAGAACTGAGACGCAGAAGTGAAAAGCAAAAGAATCACATATTCATGTGGCTTTGAGAAGGGTGTAGGGACCAGCCAGCCTTTGAGATGCCTGGTGATTGTTATCAGAGAACATCTGTGGACTGGGAGCATGAGAAAACAAAAGAACAGATTTTTCTTGGTTTGTTGTGTGTGAGGGCAAATTATGGAATCAAGGAATCAAGTTTGAAAATAGCCAACACGAGAAAACCATGGGCAATATAAATAGGTCAAGCTAACGATGAGAGAAAGAGCCAAGACCTTCCTGAAACACGGTACAGAGATAAGGCTGCCTAGGATGAGAAGACCAGTGAGAACAAACACATAGACTGAACATGGGGTCATTTCAACTTCTGGATTTGAACAATCAGCACTAACAGGAACACCAAGAGTGGATAATGAGGAAACTGGAACATCCACGAGGACGTGCACCAAGGAGCTGTTTCGGAGTAGTCACTGGTCAGCATCTCATAAGATGAGGATCAAGGAATGATCCTGGGATGTCAACACGAGTAACTGCTAACCAGAAGGAAGGGAGACTTAATTCACCACATACTGTAAGAACCAAACCACAAAACACAATACCTACGGATTTTGAAATTTTGTGTTGTTTAAAACACAGGGACAAACAGGGATTTCAATTCACCAACCGATGGTTTAGAACCAATTACACGGCAACCAGAGTGGATACTGCCCAGAAACAATGCCCCTGCCTTCTCAGACCTAAAAATGGTCTACAAATATCATAATCCGAATGATTTCAGTATTTCAAAATCGAATTTAGAAGTAAAAAGAACCTGTATTGAGTTATTCAGAACCTTATAGTTTTATACCTGAAACAAATATACTTAGGAAGTAATGCTACCCTCTCAAAATTTCGGTGCCATCCTCTGATGATAAACGGAGTCCCCATATTCCTAGTTAATGCAATAGTATGACTGGGATATGTAAATCTTACATGATATGTCTTCCCAGATAACCACACTCATTAACACAATACAACAATGTATTCCTCAGGAACTTTTTCATAAAATTAGGGAAACACTGGATATCACAGAGGCAGAATTAGAATTCAGTGGGGCAATGACAACAATGTACAACCATCTTTTTGAGTTTAGCAGTCAAAGTTATTACTGCTGTGTTGGAGAACCTTCAACGCAAACTGAGAGAAACTATCTTAGCAAATTAGGAAAAACAGGAAGCAAAGCCTGTGAGCAGGAACTTCCTTCCTGGATGACCAGATCCACTTTCTCAGCTCCTATCCACTAAGTAGAACTATAAATCCAGAAAATAAAACAAGAGACCTGGAAATTAACACAGTTGCTGGGCATCTTAATTGCCCACCTATAAGAAGATGACTCACCTGCGGGCACCTGCTGGTTCACCCATCCTGGCATCAGAATTCAGCCAGGTAGGCTCACACCTCCTGGAACTGTCTGTGATACCTCCGAGCACATATACGGTTTACAATATACAATTTAAAATCTATTTAGAACATATGATATGAAATTTATAATATATAATAAAAGGTTATCATATAAAATACAGTATTCAATTTATAACATACAATTTATTCTTCCTTCCCCCTGGCTCCTGAAGGCCCAAGTGTCCCCTGCCTGTGTCCAGGACCGGCATATGATACGCACAAACATTTCAAGAAGACTCACCAGGTGAGGATGGACAAACCTGAGGGTCCTGTTGAATCTACTGCCACTCCTCTGACACTGGCAGCCCGGCCCTTCCTGTAGGTGTTGCTCTCGGCTGCTCACCTCCTTGTTCTTAGGGCCAGGGCTTAGCACATGCTCCAATGAAGAGCTCCACGGCGCTGGACACCAAGAAGAGAAAAGGGAAACAGCAGCACTGAGCACCCCTTTTATAAACTCGGTATTCAACAGCATACATCATTTCTGGTCGGATTACCTGCAGGCTCCAACCAATCAAAAAACAAAGACCAAGCCCACGCAGGGGTGTGGCTCCAGGCTTCTCCTGGGCTCCTGCTGTCTGTCCCCAGTAGGCAGTGAAGCCAGGCGCCAGCGCAGTGGGGCCACAGGTCAATTGTTTGCTTCACTTTTGTCATGGAATTTATTCCACCATTCGATTTAAAATTTGACAGAGTTTTTCTCTTTAGGTACAATACATACTCATCTGCTTTTTCTCCTTAGAGTGTTCAAATAAAGTGAAATTGCTTTTATAGGACTTATGCATTGGGAGTGGTGGCTGTTTTTCAACTACTAGATTACAGAAAGAAAACAAGGGTGGGATGCTGGCATTACAGGTGATGGCTTAACCCACTGCACCACAACACTGTGGTGTAGTGGTGACTCCTGCGGTGCCAGCATCCCATATAGGCAGCAGTTCGAGTTCTGGTACTCGGATTCCAATCCAGCTCCCTGCTAATGTGCCTGGGAAAGCAGCGGAGGATGGCCCAGCTCTTGGGCTCCTGGCTCTTGGCTTAAAAATTTGCTCTGTGGGCCAACGCCGTGGTAAATTAGGTAAAGCATCCCTCCGGCAGCGCCAGCATCCCTCATGGGTGCGGTTCGTGCCCCCGATGCTACTCTTCCAATCTAGCTTTCTGCTTATAGCCTGGAAAAGCAGCAGAAGATAGCCTCACTTCTTGGGCCCCTGAAACCATGTAGGGGACCTCAAAGAAGCTCCTGGCTCCAGCTTTTGAATTGGTTCACCTCTGGCCATTGCAACCATTTGGGGAGTAAACCATTGGACGGAAAACCTCTCTCTCTGTAACTCTACCTCGCAAATAAATAAATAAATCTTTAAAAAAGTTGCTCTATCTCCCACTGCTTTTCAGAGAGAAGGTGGATAAAAAGGTGCTGTGCGCTCTAAATCCATTTGACAAAAAGGACTAAGATAATCTAAGATCAGGAGCAGTAGTAAGCAGCCTTTGAACCACAAAATAGAATAAAAACTATGTTGCTTAGCACACCAAGTGTTGGTCCACTACTACTCAAAAGCAAAGCATTTCATCCTTGTAATTATGCTCACACGACACGCACTTATATACCCTAATGGTTGCGAAATTTTCTTCAGAATACAAGACTTTAATTTTTACAGAAGAGAAAATGCCAGCTTTGATAAAATGAACATGCCTGCACTCGAAGGGAAAATTAAACCTTCAGAAAAAAAGCAGTGAAACCACCAGATTGTGAAAAGAGTATTTTATCCAACAGGAAGTTTCTGAAAGCTGTTTTCTGTCATAAACAAACAAGGTGCCCAAACTCAGGACTGAACAACACATTCTACCAGTGCCACACAGCCACGATACTAAATTATTGTTCTTGCCAAGGCTTCAAATAGAGGGTACATTTCTAATTATGCTGGGTAAGCTCCAACACCCTCAGTTTTGAGCAAGCCGAAAATTGTAGTCTAATGCTGCAAACTTCTATCAAGTTCCTAGTACCACGGGTTCAGCAAGTTATAACACACCTAAGATGGTGAATTTACTGATGACCAAAGATTGCCAAAACGACTTTTCACATACATTTCCTCAGGTTTTTAAACAAAAGGCATTTTAAAGTTGCTATAGCAATATAAAGGGAAAGTAAAGAATGACCAATCACACTGCCTCTGTTAAGGTCAGAGATGCTCTGTCTCACCTGCATTCCTTGTACGGCCGGCGTGCTGTGGCCGGCGCACCACGCTGATCCGATGGCAGGAGCCAGGAGCCAGGTGCTTTTCCTGGTCTCCCATGAAGTGCAGGGCCCAAGCACCTGGGCCATCCTCCACTGCACTCCCTGGCCACAGCAGAGAGCTGGCCTGGAAGAGGGGCAACCGGGACAGAATCCGGCGCCCCAACTGGGACTAGAACCCAGTGTGCCGGCGCCGCTAGGCGGAGGATTAGCCTAGTGAGCCGCGGCGCCGGCCAGAACGGCATAGTTTCTAATTTCACAAGGCTGTAGTGATTGTATCTGGTGCCCAACACAGACAACCTAGTGCTTGCTGTGCTGCTCAAAAAATCCCAGCAAACCTTGTGGTCAATTCAATTCTAGAAGTCTCTTCTGCCTTCTCATTAACTGCTACTTATATTCCTCTGTTTTTCTTATGACTTTCCCACATGGAGCATTCTCTAAAATACCTTCAGGCCAGACTTCAGCCCCTGGATCCTCAAGAGTACAATAATGTACAGTTTGCAGGGCACTGTTAAGAGGTCAGGGAGAAGTCCCCTGGTGTTAATAGCTTGAGTAATATTGTTTTCTCCTTTAGACCACATCATTAAGGTGCTTTCATTATCCATAAAGCAATTCTTTATGTCACAGCAAATGAGATCCGGCACTAATTCAAATAGGCTAATTTCAACCTAACAAAATAATTTATTCCTAATAACTAAAGGACCAAGACAATGACCAAAATTTGTAAAGACTTGTTATGATACATGAGGGATCTTCAAACATTATATAAAACATACGTATTACAAAAAATATGCATGGGCTTAAAAAAATTTTACACTAAAATAAAGGTATCTTTTGATTCCATTTCCCATTAACTTTCTGAACTATTCTGATGAAGAAAAGAAAAAGCACGGTTTTAAAAATGAATCCTACCAGAGCAAAGGATGATGCTACATGATAATTTACAAGGGAGAAGCCAGCAGAGAAGACGCAAGAAGCCTAACGCAAAAAAATGCTGCCCTTCCTGAATTGCAAGGTGACTTGAAGCAGAGGAATGAGATTTCCTTTCCAAGTTAGAACAAATGCACACATTAGCATTAAGTTCTTTTTTAAAAAAGATTTATTTTACTTATTTGAAAGAGTTAGAGAGACAGAGACAGAGACAGAGAGGTCTTCCAACAGCTTGTTCACTCCCCAAATGACTGCCAATGGCCAGTGCTGAGCTGATCCAAAGCCAGGAGCCAGAATTTTCTTCTAGGTCTCCCACACGGGTGCAGGACCCCAAAGACTCAGGTCATCTTCTACTGCTTTCCCAGGGCTTAGCAGAGAGCTGGCTCAGAAGTGGAGCAGCCGGGACATGAACCAGCACCCATATGGGATGCCAGTACTGCAGGCCAACACTTTATCCTGCTGTGCCACAGCGCCGGCTCCAGCATCAAGTTCTGATAGGACCATCTCCTCGTCCTGAGGCTCTGCTCCATACTACTGGAAAGACACA
The DNA here is from genome assembly GCF_964237555.1 of Oryctolagus cuniculus. NCBI lineage: Eukaryota > Metazoa > Chordata > Mammalia > Lagomorpha > Leporidae > Oryctolagus > Oryctolagus cuniculus. The sequence continues at coordinate 96,900,298 of NC_091443.1, read as the reverse complement.
GTTTTACCTTCTAAGCTACACACAGATTTAGTGACAGCCTCCAGAGCACCATGGCTTGCTGTGCCACCCTGGCATCCCAGGAAGATCCCACAGTCCCAGCAGGAAGCACTCAGCTCCACCATGAGGCGGCACTCAAAAGTCTTCACCATGGGTGTCTGCAATCACAGTTGGATATCCAAGTGGTCACACAGATCCGAGGAACTCTGTTACATGTTTTCTGGCATCTGGAAACTCAGAAGTCAACTCAGTACATTTCCAGAGGCCAGAGCCTCTACACCTAGGACCAAGCAGCTCAGAACATGTCCTGGGGTGGGGGCAGTGAACTTCCCAAGGCAGGAAGTGTTCAAGTTGCACATAAAGTCCTGACCTCTGGTCCAAGATCCATTTGTGGGGATCTTGAGGTGACCTTAGTTATAAGGGGGCTGCTTGGATGCAACATTTCTATCAGGGGCCTTGTCTGGACCTTGATTGCCAGGCTCAGAGCAGGAATAGAGCAGGGACAGACTGTCCCATGAGTCATTTGCGAGCACAGTTCTCAAAGTGTGGTACCATAGAAACACTAAGCGGAGCTGTGGGGACCCAGTACTGCTCAGAGAACTTGCAGGAGGTCTCTGCCACACAGCAGCATTCCAGTTCCTCTCAGTGCTCTAGGTCAGGGGTGAGGAGCCTTACTCTAGAAAAAGATACCAGTCCTAGCTAGACAAGACAAGAGGTCTCTAAGAAAATCGAGGAGCGTGATCACGAGACAGTATGACTAACTAGTCCACACAATCCTCAGGGAGCTGATTTAATACGACATAAGTCTGCCCAGGTGCCCTGGAGTGTCACAGGATTAGACCTGGACTGGTTAAAGCCAATGGGTTATATTCAGCAGCCAGGGCCAACCTCATGGGCGTGCAGCCTACATGGTCACACAGAAACAGTCACACGGCTCGCTCTCTGAAGGGCCTGCACTGGGTTTAAACCTCTGCTGGTGGTGTCTTAAAAATCCTCAAAACTCTGTCTTTGAACTTGTGTTTTGTAAGCCAGTCAAAAGAGCATGAGTCTGAGCCAAGGAGGTAGGTGGAAGAAAGGAAAGAGCTTTATGTTTTAGTATCTTTAGTGGCCCTTTACCCCTGCCTTTGGAACAAGGTCCTCACAAAATTGTGCAGCAGGCCCAGTTAGCAGTGGTGAGGTAAACCCCTCCCAAGTAGCCAGCCACACTTTGAAGGAGGGAACTGAAGACTAATCAGGGATGGGCTTTTGGTATAGCGACTAAGCCTCTACTGCAATCCCCACAGCTCATGTTAGAGTGCCCAGGATCAAGTCCTGGCTGAAGTCCTGATTCCAGCTTCCTACTATTCCAACCTGGGAGGCAGCAGGTGATGGCTCAAGTACTTACATCCCTGCCACTCACATGGGAGACTTGGATTGAGTTCCCAGACCCTGGCTTCACATACCTTTCCAGCTGTTGAGGGCATTAGGGAAGTAAACTAACGCATGAAATATTTCTTTCTTCCTTTGAAATAAATAATAAATAAATTTTAAAAAGACTAATCACCAGGGACCTTGAGGACTCCTCAAACCCTCTGGTCCTAACCCTACCAGCAAATCTCCTTTCATACCTCAAGGTCCCTCTTAAAAGTCAGTTCCAGTCCCAGGGTGGCAAGGTACCCTCCTCAGACTCCCCCGCCCCCTGCCAACAGCTCAAGACTCCCCACTGGTGTGAACCAGGACACAAGACCTATGTTAACAAATCACAGCATGAGGCCACAGCATTAGCAAGAAGGGTCCTTAGTGATACAGCTCAAGTCCCTGTAGTTATTTATGCTCCACACACAGACAAGCCCAAAGACTAGGACCACTGGTTTTCTCCGGCTACCACCTCTCTGATACCCCAACTCTGGAACCGATGGAAGCTGAGGTTCCAACCCCAGGAGGGACACAGCTCTGGGGCAAGCAAAGCAGGATTTAAACTGGAACTTCACTGATCTTGATATATGGCCTAGGGCAGGTTCCCACTTCCTTTAACTAATATTTAAAAGGCTATCAGAAGTGCCTCCCTCATAGACCTTTGAAGAGAATTAGACAGGACAATGTGGTATAATTCAAAAAAACAAAAACAAACAAACAAAAAAAAACCTCTTGCTTCCCCTCCTTGTGTTGTTATTTAGAAATGAGACAACGGTACCTTAAGAAGCCTGACAACTGAAAGTGCTTCATTAATGCTGATTCTGTTAAACATCCTTTCTTGTCCCTCTGACCTTTATTCTTGTGACCAGAGCCTTCATTAACCATCACTTCCTGTCCCAAGACGCAGCAGTGAGGGCACTGTTAGTTCTGCATATATCAAATACCAACCGTGACCAGGGACTACAGGAATGAAAGCAGAGAGATAAAGTCCTGCCCTGGACAAGCTCACAGTCTTGCATGAAATAGGTATACAGCAAATAAATGGTGATTAAATGGGTAAGTACTTTACATATATAAAGAGTGTGTAACAGAAATATTTCTGTAATGAAATACATCCAAAAGCTCTGGATACTTACCTCTGTCAGGGGAAGGAGAGAAAAGTATCACAGAAAAGGAAGACACCCATACGGGATGCTGGTACAGCTGGCGGTGGCTTCACTGACTATGCCATGGCTCTGCCCGCCCCACACCCCCAAACCCCCAACAACCCAGGCTGTTCCCACTTGTGATCAAGCTGTCTGTGTGCAGTCTGTGAAAATTCACCAGATTCTGTGCAAATTAATTCGAGCGCCCCATGCCCGTTTTCCTGCACACACACCTTACACTTCCGAACAACCTGGAGAAGAGAGGCCGTGAGTCAAGGTCCTCTTCTCAAGGACGCGACCAAGGCTACTGCTGGCCAGGGACAGAAAACACCCAAGACGCAACCGAGGCCATGGGAAAAGTTCTTCCTCTCCCAAACCCCGCCACCACCCACACCCACCAGGACTCCTGTCACTCTCCACCTCCCTTTCCTCTCCTCCACGCGGGTTTCTGCCCCTCCCTTCCTCACCTCCACACCTACACATCACCTTTTCATTCTCCCCCCTTCCTCTCTCCTCCCGCATCCCCCTTGAGCCCCTCCCTCCTCCACTTTCTATCCCAACTACCCCTCAAACACACACACCCTCCCCGCTCTCTGCACCTCGGGCCCTACCCACCCAGTGACAGGAAGGCCACCACAACCAACCATCCACAGAAAGAGCTGAGTGGATATGAAGCCAGGAGCCAGGAGCTTCCTCCAGGACTCCCACACAGGTCTTCAACTGCTTTGCCTGGCCACAGCAGAGAGCTGGAACGGAAGTGGAGCTGCTGGGACTCGAACCAACACACATATGGAATGCTGGTACTGCAGGCTGCTTCACCCGCCAAGCCATGGCTCCGACCGCCGCCCCACCCAGGCTTTTCCCACTTGTGATCCCGCTGTCTCCTCAAACGCCTAGGAAAGCAGAGGAAGTGGCCCAAGGACTTGGGCCCCCGAACCCACACCGGAGTACTGGATACAGTACCTGGCTAGGGCTCCGGCCTGGTCAAGCACCGGCCATTGTAGCCACCTGGCACCTGGGCGGAGTGAGCCCACACACTGAAGATCTCTCCCTCACCGCCTCATCTATAACTCTGCCCTTCAAACCAGTCTTTAAATAGAAAAAAGTCGCGTACTTACTATGAGGTGTCAGAATCTTGGGGCAGGCTTGAACAGAGCAAAGAGGGATTCTTGGGGTTTCTCTAAGCTTTTGCTTTCTCCTCCCTGTGTGCAGTCTGTGGAAAGTCACCGGATTAGGTGCAAATTAATTCGAGCGCCCCATGCCCGTTTTCCTGCGCACACACACCTTACACTTCCAAACAACCCAGAGAAGAAAGGCCGTGATCAAGGCCTCTTCTCACGGATGCGGCCAAGGCTACTCCCCGCCAGGGGTAGAAAACCGGGGCCGTGGGAAAAGTTCTTCCTCTCCCCACCCCACGCCCAACCACACACTCACCGGGATGCCTGTCACTCTCCCCCTCCCTTCCCTCTGCCCCACGAGGGTTTCTGCCCCTACCTTCCTTGCCTCCACACCTGCACGCCACTTTTTCATCCTTCCCCCTCGCTCCCTCCTCCTACCTCCCCCCTACACCCTCTCCTCCACCTTCTATCCCAGCTACCCTTCACACACACACCCCACCCCCGCTCTGCACCCTGGGCCCCGCCTACCCAGTGACAGGAAGGCCACCACGCCAAACTCTCCGCAGGAAGGCCGTTTCTGTGTCTCTGGAACATGAACGCAGTCTTGAGGTGTAGTCTTCGGGAAGCGGCCAAAGCGAAAGACTGCACCTAGAAATTTCCAGAAGCCCAAGATAACTGATGCGGCCGCCTCAGACTGCAGCCTCATCTGAACCCGGCCTGAACCTGGGGGGCACTCACTGTGTCTCCTCAGGGTGGGCCACCAGCGTCGAGGATGGCTCCTCAAGGCTTGTGCCAGCGCTGGGCAGGAGCGGACACGACGCTGACTCCTACCTGAGCACCAGCACAGCTGCAGATGCGCCTGCGGGTGCACTTCCAGGTCACAGCGCCAGGCGCAGGCGCACTCCTCACTGGCCGTCGCTATGGCGCAACGGGACGCATCTGCGCACTGCGACATCCCGCGTCCAGCGCCCCCAGGGTCACTTCCAGTCCCGCCCCTCCAGGCTTTACCCAGGCTGGGCAGCCGCTGGTGGCCCAGGTACTCTGCACCCCACTTCCCTGCTTCCTGGGAGTCCTCAATGGAGCTCCTGCCCCCTGGCTTCTGTTTGGCACAGCGCATGCTGTTGAAGCCGCATGGGGAGAGAAGCAACGCAAGCGGCATCGCGAGCACTCTTTCTCGCCAGAGCGTCCATCTGGGGGATCACCCCCCAGGTGACTACAAAGGCCGGGGCTGGGCCAGGCCAAAGCAGATGCCAGGGAATTTATCCGGTACTCCCTTCTGGGTTCAGGGGCCTACGTCCTTGGGCCATCTCCCTCTGCTTTCCCAGGTACGTTAGCAGACAGCTGGATCCCACGGGGAACAGCTTCCGGGAGGGACCAGCGCTGTGCGGTAGCGGGTAAAGCCACCGCCCACAGTGCCGGCAACCCATATGGGCTCCGGTTCGAGTCCCGGCTGCTGTACTTCCGAAGCAGCTCTCTGCTGCGGTCTGGGAATGCAGCAGAAGATGGCCCAACTCCTTGGGCCCCTGCACCCATGCAGGAGACCCCGGGGAGGCTCCTGGCTCCTGGTTCCTGGCTTCAGATCCGCTCAGCTCCGCCCTTTGCAGCCAACAGGGTAGTGGACCAGCAGATGGGAGACCTCCCTCTCTCTCCTCTCACTCTGCCTCTCATCCTCTCCATGTGTAACTCTCAATGAAAAATAAGAAAGATCGAAAAAAGTAAAAAATTTAAAAAAGGAAGACATAGCTGTAAATAAAATACTGCATCAAGACCAACTACTAGAGTTTGTGTAGAATTTGATATTATATGCACTACATACCCTATTAACACAGAATTTGAAAAAGAGTTTAACTTAGAAAAGATTCTGGTACACATTCCTTCTCTTCTTCCTTACAAACATTCTGTCTGGCGTATTCTCTGACTCACGCATCAGGAAATCTTTGCAATGTATTTATTCAGACTCTTACGTGTCCATTTGCACAAGGACACGGAACACCTGTGACCTACACAGTTCTCCACAGAACACAGGTCTGCTTGCAAGTCACCACCCTTCACAGTCTAGCCCTGCATTTAACCTATGGAATGTGTTTGAAATGGGACAAATCCTATCTTCCACAAAGCAAGACAGAATACAGAAAGGCAGCATCTGAGGTCACTGTTGACATTTTCTACGTGCACGTTATCATGTTGGTACTTTTTCTCTCATTTCTCAATGTTAGATACATCAGCTAGGAGCTGCATCATAAGCAGCACTAGGTGTTGGCACTGTGGTGTTGTGGGTAAAGCTGCCCCCTGCAATGCCAGCATCCCATACGGGTACCACTTCCAGTCCCAGATGCTCCATTTCTGGACCAGCTCCCTCCTAATTGCCTGGGAAGGCAATACAGATGGCCCAAGTGCTTGGGCCCTACCACTCTTGTGGGATACCCAGATGAAGCTCCTGGCTCTTGACTTTGGCCTGGCCCAGTCCCAGCCACCACTGAGGCCATTTGGGGAGTGAACCAGTGGATGGAAGATCGATCTATCTCTCTCCCTCTCTGTCTCTCTGCCTTTCAAATAAAAAACCTTATCTCTTTTTTTTTTTTTTTGAGTAAAGTAGCAACACCAGGACTTGAAACAGGGAATACCATATGGGATGCAGGTGTTCCAAGCAGCTTCTTAATGCCATCCAACATCAAATACCTGCCCCTGAAGGTCTTCTTACTCAACTTCTCATTTCACATGTGAGGTTTACAACCTTTGTTCCTCTCAAAAGGACAGTACTGTACTGCCTATGTTAGAAAGAGGAAATCTAGCAGGTAAGCGCTGTGGCGTAGCAGGTAAAGCCACTGCCTGCAGTGCAGGCATGAGCCTCAGCTGCTCCACTTCCAATCCAGCTCTCTGCTATGGCCTGGGAAAGCAGTAGAAGATGGCTCAAGTCCTTGGGCCCCTGCACCCATGTGAGAGACCTGGAAGAAACTCCTGGCTCCTGGCTTCAGATTGCAGCAGCTCCAGCCATTGCAGCCATCTGGGGAATGAACCAGCAGACGGAAGACCTCTCCCTCTGCCACTCTCTCGTCCTCTCCTTCTCTCTCTGTGTAACTCTGACTTTTAAGAAAATAAATCATTAAAAAAGAAAGAAAGAAGAAAGAAATCTAATCAGAGCAAGATCAGCAGTAACATTCCTGTGTCAGGCATTTGATAAGAGAAATGCCCCTACGTGTTCAAAGTGCCTCCCTGTATTCTCTCCATTTACTGAGTGCATGTATTGGTCAAACGACTGGTGCTTTTGAGGAGGATGAGCAGAACAAGAATAAGAGGCAAAGGATGACAATAATCTGCAACAGGGCCATGGAACGAAGGTGGCAGAGAGGGAAGATTCTAGTCATACCAAAGCTATAAAGAGAAAAAGCTGAGTTGCTCCACATGCATGTAGAAACATCTAAAGGTACTCTGCTTTCTAGCCTAGGTAGGAGGCGTGAGTAACAAGAGCACCCATCAAAGAGAACACAGCCTTTTTTTACCTATTAAGACTGCTAACAATTACATAATAATGACCTGGAGTTCACACTACAGAATAGAGAAGCAGTGTGCTTCAAGACAGCACACTTGAGTCTTTTTGTTTTTTTTTTTTTTTTTTTTTTTTTTTTTTTTACAGGCAGAGTGGACAGTGAGAGAGAGAGAGAGACAGAGAGAAAGCTCTTCCTTTTGCCGTTGGTTCACCCTCCAATGGCTGCCACGGCCGGCACATTGGGCTGATCCGATGGCAGGAGCCAGGTGCTTCTCCTGGTCTCCCATGGGGTGCAGGGCCCAAGCACTTGGGCCATCCTCCACTGCACTCCCGGGCCACAGCAGAGAGCTGGCCTTGAAGAGGAGCAACCGGGACAGAATCTGGCGCCCCGACCGGGACTAGAACCCGATGTGCCGGCGCTGCAAGGCGGAGGATTAGCCTATTGAGCCACGGCGCCGGCCATACTTGAGTCTTAAACCAAGGGTTCTAACATGATCCAGGAGCAACCAGGACTATAACCCGGTGTCCATACAGGATGCTGGTGATGCAGGCAGAGGGTTAACCAAGTGAGCCACGGTACTGGCCCCTCCAATCACTCTCGTAACATCTCCACAGTTCCCTCCTCATGCGTGTCCTCTCTCAATCCCTACTCAGTATAGATTCTACTGTCTGGCACTATCAGGCCCCCCACCAGGTGCCCAGTACTCATCCTCTCCTCCTCTGTTTCTCTATCACAGGAACCTTAAAGACCTTGATATGTACTAAACCCAACTCTCCGCCATCACCTCACCTCCACACAAAGAGCTGGCCATGGTTCAAGGATGCTACAAGGAACTGCATCCCCTGAACTGCAATGTCTCCATCATTAACGTTTTACCACATCTGTTCCAATCACCTTCTTTATCTAACTGCACCCATTCTCATTACTCTTAGAGAGCAAGTTTCTGACATAAGGGCTGATCTGCCCTATGTTCACCAGAGTAAACGTTCCACAAGAGAATATTCACCTCTGGAACCTCAGATCACTAGCTGAATAAGGAAACTGATACCACACTGTCAGTCCAATCTAGAGGTCCTCTGCACACGCTGTGCCTGTCAACAGCAGCCCTTGCACTTGCTGCCCAGCATCAAATGCGGCATTCCCTTGCTGTACCTCTTTTATTCTCAAATAGCTGCTCAGTGTTTCCCCACCTTTGTGATATTGACAATTCTCAAGAGTTCCAATCTTTCACTCTTTAGGATGTCCCTCAAGCAAAAACTCTAAAGGTGTCCTCAAAGTCAAACTCATGTTGGCATTTTATCAGAAAAACCTCAGAAATCACACTAACCTTTTCTCAGCTTTTCTCATCAAGAATCACATGATGTCAACGTATGTCACGACTGGTGAGGTTAACCTAGATCATCTGGTCACCAGATTTTCCTCTGTAAATCATAAGCATTTTGTGGGGAGATAACCCAATACTACACAGCATTCAATGTCTCATCAAACTTCTTCCCACCAACATCAAGATCCATTTGTAACTTCCATATGAATCAACTATCATTATGGTAGACGCCAAATAATGACTTGTTTTTTTAACTACCCATTTTACGGGGAGATAACCCAATACTACACAGCATCCAATGTCTCATCTAACTTCTTCCCACCAACATCAGGATCCATTTGTAACTTTCATCTGAATCAAGTATCATTATGGTAGATGCCAAATAATGACTTTTTTTTTTGAACTACCCACTTCTTCATCATTAACAAAACACCCCGCTGTAAAGAAGAAATTTTTCTTATCTCTCACTTATTCGTATACAACATCAACATTTACTTTAGTGCTGAAATTATCCAGTATCTGGCCAGTGTGCGCTCCTTCAAGCTAACTTCTGCATCTTCATGACACACCCTATCACTCTGAATTTTTTTTTAAGATTTATTTATTTATTTGAAAGGTAGAGTTAGACAGCCAGAGAAAGAAAGAGAGAGGAGAGAGAGAGAGAGACAAGAGAGAGATGAGAGAGAGAGAGAGAGAGAGAGAGAGAGAATGAGAATCTTCCATCCACTGGTTCACTCCAGAAATGGCCACAATGACCAGAATTTTGCCAATCCAAAGCCAGGAGCTTCTTCCAGGTCTCTCACATGGATAAAGGGGTCCAAGGACTTGAGCCATCTTTCACTGCTTTCCCAGGCACATTAGCAGAGAACTGAATCTAGCAGCTGGGACCCAAAGCGGCACCCATATGGGATACTGGCGCCACAGGTGGTAGCTTTACCTACTAAGCCACAGCACCGGCCCCTGAAGAGTTCTTCAATTCCTTAGAGAAATATATTTCCCAGGCTCATTACACATACCCTGCAATCAACTGTTCCTTCAAGGAACTTTGATTTCCCTCTTAGGAGATGACAGAATTTACAAATTCATCTAGCTATTTTTGATTGTAGACATCTTCCATGACCATTTTGAGGACTTCCCATATGCATGGATTTCAAACTTTTCGCATCAAAATAAACTTCTCTCTTAATTCCATTTTCTACAAACTTTTAAAGTGGTGTCATATGCATAGATTTTCAGTATCTACATTTATATTCATGTTTTAAAAACCATGAATTTACTTTAAATTTCCAATTCCTGTCTGACATCTTCAAATTCTTTTTAATCTTCCTCATTCTATATTTATAAATTCCTTATCTGTCAATAATAAACATAGTTTGTTGTAACCTCAATATATTTACTTGGTTGCTCAATCTCCTGAATATATAACCAACTTCATTGGCTGCCTATGCAGCTCTCAGTCCCACTGCCTCCTTCACCTCTAGTCTGGTTGCCCACTCTTCAGCTCCTGTACCTGTCACTGCCTCCAAAGAAAGGGAAGGTAGGGAAATCCATGAAGAGTCCATAACAATCCCAAAATGGAACTCCAAATTTTCTCCCTGCAAACCTGCTTTTCTCTGAGTCTTCCACTTGTCAGTAATCCAATGTAATTCACTTCATTGTCTGGCCAAAATTGGGTTTGCTTCTTTTTCTCAGTATCCATCTAATAACACGCTTATTTGCTCTACCTTCAAGACTTAATCCAAGCATTGCTACTTTTCTCCAGCTTCAGGCCAACTTTTACAGTCCAAGTCTACTTATGCTGCTCACAAAGACTGCTTTAAGAGTCTCAAATTCTCTGCCTTGCAAGTCTACAATCTATTCTCCAGAGAGCAACCAGGATGACTTTTTTTTTTTAAGACAAACACAAACCAATGCACAGCCTACTCTACTGAAAATTCTCCATGGACTTAGACGTAAAATAAAATCCAAACCCTTCACCGTATCGTATCAGCTTCTTGAAGTACCCCTGCTACTTCTCCAACCTCACCCACCAGCTAACTAGCATCTGCCACTCAGATCTTTCTGTGACCCTCAGTCACCAGGCTCTGCTTCATGCACTCTGCGCTTGCTGCTCTCTTCCATAAACTGGGTATAGTCCCTCACATCGAACAGCTGTGCTAGAATGTCACCTCCCCAAGAGCCTTTTCTGACTGCATTCAGTACCTCTAGCTCCATCTTCATACACTGCTTTTTTGTTTTCACAGCACTTAACACTATCTGTAGCGCTATAATGAGTTTTATTCAGTAGTTTAATGTCTGTCTTCCATTATAAATCGTTATTCTTATAGAGACAGCATATTGACCACACAGTATTACTTATAACACCTCATGAACACTGAATAAATGTTTGCTAAGCTGACACATTTACAGAACTGTGTATGGAATACTACATGAAATACAATCACTTGAAGCTACGGACTCAGTATACATTCCAAAATAATAGGGTCAGCAACCACCAGCAATTTCTAGAGCATACCCTCAAACCTGAGATGTGCCATTAACAGCAGAATTTCTGTGATTACAGAATGCGGCAACTAAAGAGACATGAATACCAAGTCAACTGACAAGCTGCTGTCTGCAAAATATAAAAGGTGAGCAGAGAGCCGCATGGAGAAAGTCTTTCTGAGCTGCCCAAATGACAAATATCTTCATAATAATATAAAGCTCTATCTGGAAGACATCTATAAGATTCAAAAATGCATACTCCAGTGGTTTGTATATGCATCAAGAATGAAAACCAACCAAATAAAAGACCATCTATGGCTCTTCGCAGCCCTGAAAGAAAGAAAAAGAAACAGGATGGATACACAAATGAGGCAGATTGATGGCATGAAGGAAAACTTGACAAGAATAAATGGGACTGCAGGAAACAATCATGATGGAGAAAAAGAGAAATGAAAGTAACCATTCCATCCAGCATTCCCCAGAACAGTGATGGAAGAACATGCAACTAAAAATAAAAATAACTCCAAATAGCTGTCCGCAATGAGAAAACTCATAGACAAAGGTGCACAAGCACGTGTAAAACAAATACTCATACAAAAAGGGGAGGCTGATAAACTTTCAAAAACAATGATTATTAAATGCATGTTAGGTCATATTATATGTTAAAAAACTACCTTTAAAATTTTTCCCCAGCATGATGGCAATGTGGCATAATATGTTAAGCCTGCACCTGCATCTCCAGCATCCCTTATGGGCACCAGTTCAAGTCCTGGATGCTCTACTTCTGATCCAGCTTCCTGCTAATGTTCCTGGGAAGGCAGCAGCAGATGGCTCAAGTGCTTGGGCCTCTGCACCTTCTTGGGAGACCAGGAAGAAGCTCCTGCCTCTTGGCTTTGGATTGGCCCAGCTCCAGCCATTGCGTTCTTCTGGGGAGTGAATCAGTGGATGGAAGATTGATCTCTCTCTCTCTCTCTCTACTCCCCACCTTCTCCCCCTCGCCCTCTTTCTGCAACTCTGTCTTTCAAACAAACCTTCCAAAAATGGCAAAATATTAAAGGGTTTGGCAAGAATGTGGAGAAAAGAGAAGCTCTGCACACTGCTGGTAGGAATGCAGATTACTACAGCCATCTTGGAAAACAGTATGGAAGTTCCTCAAAAAACCAAAAAGTAGAACTACCATATGATCCAGCAGTTCTACCCCTCGGTATATATATCCAGGGGAAATGAAATATGTCCATTGAAAAGGCATCTGCACTGCCATGTTTATTGAAGCATTATTCACAATAGCCAAGACATAAGACAAAATCTAAGTACTGGAATACTGATAAATATATAAGGAAAATATGATACCTATAAATAATGGAATATTACTTAGCTATAAAAATCAAAATCTTTTCATTTGCAACAACATGAACTGGAGGTCATTGTGTAAGTGAAATAAATCAAACAGAGAGAACTATGACTTGATCTCACTCTAAAAAAAGTCTTTGTGGAGTCTTAAAAAAAAAAAAACAGGTAATCTCATAGAAATTGTGTATATAATAGTGGTTACCAGAGGATGGGGAGCAAAGTGAGGTGGGAGTGATGGGGAAAGGTAGGTGGATGAGTACTAGGTTCCAGCTAGATTGGAATAAGGAGTTCTGGGGTTCTATTGTACAGTAGGGTGACTACAGATCATTACATACCATATAGTTCTCTGTAAAGAAACACTAGAAGATAAAAGGCAAATAAAATATATCCCTAATTCAACGCTTCCACCATCTCTATGGCTGCCATCTGAGCCATCAACTTCATTCCCTTTGATTGGATCATTTAAGTGGCCTCCTAACTGATCTTTGTGATTTCATCTCTGTCCCCTGCGTGCTGTTCTCAACACACAATCACGTCATGCTACTCGTGACCTTAGTGCTTAAGTACAATCATGTTGTTTCTACCCTGACTCAGTGTCTTCCAACTGTTTGTCATCCTGCTCCACACAATGCACCCCAAAAGGCTCTGAATGATGTGGTGCCCCTGACCGCATCTCTCAGATCTCAAGCAATTCATTCTGCTATTTATTCTTTCTGGAAAGTTCTTTCTCTGCAGAGCTGTGTAGATCACTCCTTTCCCTCTTGAAATGTCATCCTCTCAGGCACTATTTGTTGAATGAATGAAGGAGTCAATGTTGTCAATAAAGCTGCTATACTCACTCAGGCCAGGCCCTGCAGGCTTCTAATCCCCATGATGTAGTCAGGAACCAAGGACTGGAACCCATACTTGAAGGATACTGTGTTCACAGCCACCAAGGCATTAGCAGGCAGCTGAGGCTGTGCCCACAATCAGAGTAATATTTTTGCTATATAAGTTGATGGCAAGTCTGTATGTACAAACACAGAACTAAGTGTACAAATACAGGACTTTTTGTGAGGATAAAATTAACATTGCCGGTCAAAGTATGACCATAAATTGATACCATTTCCACACTCATATTGATATTGTAATTAAGAACAAGCATTTAGAAACCTCACAGCAATTGGACAGTGCTATGGCACATCAGTGAATGGGTCTCACATGGGATTGTACTGCATACAGTCATGTGCAGGCAGATCACTAATCTACACAGGTTCTGCATTTGTTTAAAAAAGAAAAAAAAAACAGTCCTCACCACAGGCAATATTAAGTGCATTATTAAAAAGTACATCTTTACAGAGGACAAAATACAAGCATCTGCCTGAATACCTACCAAATGACCTTTGTTCTTTTAAATATACAGAAAACTACTAATTTTTGGTTTTGACACTTGTTCTCATAATTCAAATGTGCATCCAATTGTCTTTCTACAACATATACAAATAACACATAACAATTTGGAAAGTGTGTGTGTGTGTGTGTGTGTATGTGTGTGTGTGTTAACTGTCAACACTGATAGGTATACTAGCAGGTGACCACTTCCCAGGATCTTCCTGGAGATTAACAACACTGTATTTGACACGTAGATTATAATAACTTTTTCACGGAACTTCTTGTAGTCAAAATCTACCAACAATAGATGCTGGAGAGGATGTGGGGAAAAAGGGACACTAACCCACTGTTGGTGGGAATGCAAATTGGTTAAGCCACTATGGAAGTCAGTTTGGAGATTCCTCAGAAACCTGAATATAACCCTACCATTCAACCCAGCCATAACACTCCTTGGAATTTACCCAAAGGAAATGAAATTGGCAAACAAACAAGCTGTCTGCACATTAATGTTTATTGCAGCTCAATTCACAATAGCTAAGACCTGGAACCAACCCAAATGCCCATCAACAGTAGACTGGATAAAGAAAGTATGGGACATGTACTCTATAGAATACTATAGAGCAGTCAAAAAACAATGAAACCCGGTCATTTGCAAGAAGATGGAGGAATTTGGAAAACATCATGCTGAGTGAATTAAGCCAGTCCCAAAGGGACAAATATCACATGTTCTCCCTGATTGGCGACAACTAACTGAGCACAAAAGGGGAAACTTGTTGAAATGAAATGGACACTATGAGAAACAGTGACTTGATCAGCTCTTGTCCTGACGGTTGATGTACAATGTAATACTTTATCCGTTTTAGTATTTTTTTTGTTCTAGTACCATTGGTTGAACTCTGTAATTAACACACAATTATTCTTAGGTGTTTAAATTTTAACTGAAAAGTGATCCCTGTTAGGAATATGGAAAACATTATGCTGAGTGAAATAAGCCAATCCCAAAGGGACAAATACCACTTGTTTTCCTTGATAGGTGACAACTAACTGAGCACCAAAAAGGAAACCAGTTAAAGTGAAATGAACACTATGAGAAATGGTGACTTGATCAGCCCTCACCCTGACTGTTGATGAGCAACTTGATATGTTATCCCTCTTAGTATTTTTTTTGTTTGTTCTACTTAATACTTTTGGTTGAATACTGTAATCAATACACAATTCTTCCTACATGCTGAAACTTAACTGAAAAGTGATCACTGTTAAATATAAGAGTGGGAATAAGAGAGGGAAGAGATGTGCAATTCCGGACATGCTCAAGCTGACTTACCTCAAACGGTAGAGTTAGAAACATACCAGGGGATTCCAATTCAATCCCATCAAGGTGGCATGTTCCAATGCCATCTCACTAGTCCCAGTGATCAAGCTCTGTTCACAATTGATCATAATGATAGGACTAAGAACCAAAGGGATCACATAAACAAGACTAGTGTCTGCAAATACTAGCTGATAGAATAAAAAAGGGAGAGAATGATCCAACATGGGAAGTGAGATACACAGCAGACCCATAGAATGGCAGATGTCCTAAACAGCACTCTGGCCTCAAAATCAGCCCTTAAGGCATGTGGATCCGGCTGAAAAGCCCATGAGAGTATTTCAGGCATAGAAAGCCAAGACACTCTGGGGAAAAAAAAACCTAAATGAAAGATCTCCGCGAGTGAGATCCCAGTGGAAAGAACAGGTCATCAAAGAAGGAGGTACCTTTCTCTGAAGAGAGGACAGAACTTCCACTTTGACTACAACCTTGTCTAAATATGATCAGAGTCGGTGAACTCAGGGGGCTTCCATAGCCTTGGCAGCTCATGACAAGAGCCTAGGGTGATTACTGATGCCATAAACAAGAGTGTCAATTGGTTAAGTCAACAACAGGAGTCACTGTGCACTTACTCCTCATGTAGGATCTCTGTCCTTAGTGTGCTGTACATTGAGATTTAATGCTATAACTAGTACTCAAACAGTATTTTTCACTTTATATTTCTGTGTGGGAGCAAACTGTTGAAATCTTTACTTAATGTATGCTAAACTGATCTTCTGTATATAAAGAGAAACGAAAATGAATCTTGATGTGAATGGAAGGGGAGAGGGAGTGGGAAAGGGGAGGGTTGCAGGTGGGAGGGACGTTATGGGGGGGAAGCCATTGTAATCCATAAGCTGTACTTTGGAAATTTATATTCATTAAATAAAAGTTTAAAAAAAAACTTTCCAATACAACATTATGCAATAATGTCCTCTCCTAAACCACTCAGTCCTCTGAATGCCCTCTTGATAGTTCTCATCACATTCCAACATTACCATATAACTATCCATCTTCTACCGGACTACACCACTGTAGGGAAAGGCACCATGTCTATACGGGTTTATCACAATACTGAAAGTAGTTCCTGGCTCACACTAGGGATTCAGCATACTTTTATCATGAATTCATCTTACACAGGAAAGAAAACTGAAGGTGACAATAAAATGTGGCCTCTTCAACTGGCCAAAGGGAACATAGTGTCCACTTCCTAAACAAGAAGATACAAGACAATGGTGTAGCTCTCAGTATTATGGAAGTGAATGAGCTTTAGTGCATATTCATATGCCTGTGATTAGAAAAAAACAGTGAAATGAACTTAGACTTTTGCACATGAATGTAAAAAAGTAAACTAATATTAAATCGTTTGCAAGAACAGAGGCAAAACAAAAAGTTTCCTTTGAACTGGAATGTTTTCCATAACATATATGTGCATGCAAGGTGGATACCTCAAGGCGGGGAGGAGAGTCAGGAGTGTGGAAGCAAATACATTACTGTCCCTGAACAGAACTGATTCTTGTCTCAGCCAAAGACTTGATTTTGGCTTGTTTCTGCCTTTTCTCTGGCTTGACCAGAAGAGGAAAAAAAGTTTAAACTGTTACAGATCAAAAGTCTACTGACAGGTGATCCATATTACTTAGTTACTATGAGGAGACTTCAAAAAGTTCAGGGAAAACTGGAATTAAAAATTAAATTTATTCTCATGCAAAAAATGAAATCTATTTCATAATACACATTTTCCATAAATTTGAAGACCCCCATATATGATATCAATTCTGCAAGTCACAGTTTTTTTTCTACTCTGAGAGGCTGGGTGTCCCAGACCTCCCTGTCCTGCACTCCCTCTGGTGCTCCACAACCATTGAGGGACTGAAAATGCTGGGGGCAGAAGCACACGCTGCATGCTGTGCAGGATAAAGGTAGCAAAACGTCCTAAGTGACTCTGCAGGAGTACTGTGGGTCTCAGCTAAACCTTGCAAGACTGCTAACCATTCACCAAGAGGGTGGGGACAAGTCACTTTGATTGACTAGTGCAGCACTCAATGATAACCTTCTACATGCTAGGTATATCTGCAAGCTCTCACTGGCCCATGGTAAGCTACCATGGAAGCACACAACCTACATCAGTACATGTGGTTCTGCCTCCCCACTACAAGAGGTCTATACCAGCGCAGATTACACCTCTAGGATTCAGCACCTAGCACACTCCTACAGCTAGAATACATTAGTAATTGTTAGTTGCGAAGACAACAAGCTTTTTCATTGTTGAGTCCGTAACAGTTGTATCATTCGGATCAGTGGTACATCATGTTTCTTGGGAGATTTCACTCCTTCTAGATTTATCAAAAACACAAATATTGTCATTCCTCATCAAATATGATACACCTACATTTTCCCCTTTATTTAATCATGATCTCAATCACTTGTCTCATGACACAAATGTTAAAGGTTTACCAATTTACCACTTTGTATTAAATCACACAATTTGCCTTGAAGAAGATTTTTATAAAACTATTACCCAAGTTCTATACGGTGTAATTAAATAAGTCAAACCAACCCTTAGGGACCTCTTGCTCTGAAATGAAATTTAAGAGCCAAAGAGTGCCTGTAACCTTTACTGAAGTCATGTCTAAAATGTGGCTTTAAACTTAAACTAATCAGATCTCCGTAGAAAAGGCTGGTCACACTCACCGACATGCATACGTGTGAATTTCACCCCCACCAGAAAGATCAATATGGAAAACAAGACCAGACTGTTCCAAGGGTACTCAAAGCTAGGAGTTTCCCTATCACTCAAGGTTAGAGACAGTAGTGCTGCTTGCTTGTTCGCTGTCCCTCCAACCTCTAGCAGTTCTATAGATAAGGAAATAAAAAAATATTTCATAAGGGAACCTAGGTGGTGCCAATCACCAACCACTAATTTAATAAACATCTCAAAGCTCCTTTATGATGCAAGACCCACCAAGTAGATCCAAAGACAGTTCCTGGGGCTGGTGCCACAGTACAGTGTGTTAAGCTGCTGCCTACGATGATGGCATCCTCTATGGGCACAGGTTTGAGTCCCAGCTGCTCCCCTTCTGATCCAGCTCCCCGATAACAGCCTGGGAAAGCAGCAGAGGATGGCATAATTGCTAGGGCCCTTGCATCCACATTGGAGACCCAGAAGGAGTTAGTTATGGCCTCCTGGCTTCGGTCTGGCACAGCCCAGACCGTTGTGCCATTGAGGGAGTAAACCAGCAAGTGGAAGATTCTCTCTGTTTCTCCCTCTCTCTCTGTATTCTGCCTTTCAAATAAATAAAAAATAAGTCTTTTAAGAAAAAGATACAATTCCTGCACACAGGGGCCCCAAGTATCTATTTCACACAGCATGCATACATTATCTCTTTAAAATTAGCTAAATTCATGGGGCCAGCACTATGGCTCAGCAGCACCAGCATCCCATATGGGCACTGGTTTGAGCCCCAGCTGCCCTACTTGTGATCCAGCTCCCAGCTAATCCAACTGGAAAAGCAGCAGAGGATGGCCCAAGTCCTTGGACCCCTGCACCCACATGGGAGACCTGGAAGAAGCTCCTGGCTTCTGACTTCAGATCACCTCAGCTCCAGTCATTACAGACATTTGGTGAGCAAACCAGTGGATGGAAGACACTTTTTCTCTCTCTTGTCTCTCTCTCTCTCCCCCCCTCTCTCTGTAACTCTCTCAAATAAATAAATCTCCCTTAAGAAAGCTAAATTCATATGCATTTAGCAGGAACATTATTCATCTCAGTGTAACCTGAGTGTCAAACATCCTCTCCAATTACCTCTCAACAGCCAGAGGGACAGGGCACTGAATCAGAATTAAGAGCCAGAATTTTGCTTCTACTTATTATATTGACACACTGGCTGGATTTGATAAAATAACTTCTAATTTCTCAATTTTAGCTCTTCACATTCAACAGATGAAGCAACCCTTAAAAAGCTGGATGAGCACAGATTATCTGAGAAGTACATGAAACAGTCAGAAACAAGGAGAAAGATGTATCACTCCTACTGAATTAGATCCTCAAAAAAAGAGACAGCATAAACAACAAAACTGAAAAGATAGCAGAGCTAAAGAAGAAATTAATGCAGTCATAACTGAAGGCTTTTTTTTTAGATTTATTTATTTATTTGAAAGTCTGAGTTACACAGAGAGAGAAGGAAAGCCAGAGAGACAGGTCTTCATCTGCTGGTTCACTTCCTGATTGGCCACAATGTCCGGAGCTGCACCGATCCAAAGCCAGGAGCCAGGAGCTCCTTCCACGTCTCCCACACGGTGCAGGGGCCCAAGGACTTGGGCCATCCTCCACTGCTTTCCCAGGCCACAGCAGAGAGCTAGATCGGAAGTGGAGCAGCCAGCACTTGAACCGGCACCCACATGGGTGCCGGTACTGCAGGCTACGGCTTTACCTGCTACGCCACAGCGCTGGCCCCTATGTCTTGAAATACTAAAAATCTTACAAAGCCTATAGTTAAGAGTACTGGATAAAGAAGGTGCTTCCTGATGATGGCTCAGACCCTTTATCTCATATTCACCTGTCAAGACTCTCCACACCTTCGATCCAATAGCTTATCACTTCCAGACTAATCCTTATGAAATGTTCACTTCCTTTTATTATTTTCTAACTCGAAAACTTAGGATTTCCTGAACCAGGAAATCACTATCTAAATTCCATTACATGATTCTCCTACAATTGTATGTATTTTTACTACTTATTTTTACTTTGTGAATATACCTCTTGGCCGTCCCATAAAAACCTTATGTCCAGTCCCATGTCATATTTAGGTTGATCATGGTTTCCCCATCTTCTGTGACTCTTCAATTTTGAGAATATCAAACCCAAAGTAGCCTCCAACATCCCACTCAAGACTGCCTCCTCTATTTATGGCCTTTTTCTATTTTCCACCTTCACTAAGTTGGCTTCACTCTAAAAGAATGTTTACCACAAATTTATCACTGTCAAGATAAACAGAGAGTAGGGAAACATTCATATGCATCATATGCTGTATCCATGCAGCCCCCAAAAATTGTCCATGTCTCTAATTCCTGGATCCTATGAAGATGTTCTTCTTCTGAGAATGAAATAATATTCTGCATTTAAGCATAAGCTCTTAAAACAGAGGTGAGAGCAGGGAAGAAGACTGCTGACTGGAACTCAGGCTGCTGTTGCTGGAGAGGGCTGCATGGATACATGAGAAGGGGTGTGAGCAGCCCGCAGCAAAGGGGCTTCCATCCCAGGACAGCGGGAATTGAATCCAGGCAACTGCAATGAGCTGGGATGTCGCTCCATCCTCAGAGCTCCCAGAAAGGAACACGGACAGCCCTACTGACAACTCGATTTTTGCCTCATGACACTCTAAGAGGAGGACACTGTCACACACACCATACTGAGCTGCAGAACTGTGAAATAAGATAGGAACATTGTTTTAAGCTGCAAAATCTGGGGTTCTTTATTACAGTAGCAACAGGAAACTAATCCACACACACATATGGCTGTGCAGGGTCAAGCAAGAAAGCAGGCAGGCCAAAACACAAGTTCAGACATGCCATCCAAGCACCTCTAAAGTGCTGGTACTGAGGCTGGTCAGATAAAGATCAACACGCCCACTGGAACAGGAATCAAGTGAACAGGTGGACTTCATGACTCACTTTTTATTAGGGAAAACTTGGAGAGATTCCTCTAACCAAACTGAATTTTAAAGTAATCAGGTCAAATATATTAGAATTACAGCATATAAGACAATTTGTTTCAACTATTCTTGACATAGTATAAGAGATCTGCATTTAACTTCCAGACTCTCAAGCAATACATCCCTTTATGACCAAATGTAAGGTTTTTTTTTTTTTGACAGGACGTTTGCACAAGACGCAGCAAAGTCGAACAGCTGCATCCTGACTGTACGCCCAGCCTTGTTATTAACATTACACTAACGAAGAGCTCAATGGAGTAAACAGATAACTGCAGAGGATGTTCTTCACTAACCTGAATATCTGCTTATAGCTAAACCAATACAAGCAGGGGATTTATCCGGAAGCTTTTGAGGAGAGCAGGGTGAAACATCAACTTGTTGGTGGAAATCTTGAATCCATTTACAAAACCACTGAGCCAACAGATGGGCGAGAGGGAAATGTGACCCCAACAAGAGGGTCCCCAGAGAAGATCCTGGTAATGTGACAACCAGCATTTTTAATTGCCTTACACAGTGAGAACAGTCCATCTAAAGGTACTAACTTTTAATCAAATTAAAATAACTTCAGACAATTTCCCCCAAAATGTACAGTAACGTGCCCAAGAAAAACACATACAAACACAATCACTCATAATCCCAACATCCGGAGGTAACTCCTGCTATCAGTATGTTGTTAGTTGGTTTTCTGATTTATATACATGTTTGTATTTGAATATGTATGTAAGAGAATACTTAGAAATGTCATACTATTATAAAATTCAGCATTAATCTTTTACATCTATTTTCATGCACATCTCTGGCCTCAACAGAGGCAAAATGAACTTCCGACTTTACCAATTCACTGGCTACTTGGCATTAGAAAAGTCACTTCATCTTGGCTTCAACATTTCTACATATAAAAATGAATATAATAGTACCTGTTTCACAGCAATACAATTAGGTATGCATAAAATATTGCCCAAAACATAATAAGCTAGTATAAAAATGTTAGATCCTATCACTATCATTTCCTACAACCAATCTCCAAAAGTCTAACTGATGAGAAGAAAGGCTTACCTCTTAAGAATTTTTAGGATGCATTAGTATTATTTTCTCAAGAAAGAATGGTACAAAATAAATTATTCACCTTTAAGAAATTCATTTTACTGCCTCATAGCAATACTGGATATACTAAAGAAGCACATACTATCCTCCACATGGGAAAAAATGGAACTATAAAATTAATACCTTATTCAAACATTCTCAAAGATAAATTTTGTTTTGATTCAAAGAGCCTAAAACTGTTATATATTTTGGCTATTTAAGGATCCCTAGGTGGCTTCTTCAAAGAGAACGGGCACAGAAACAAACTAGCAAAGAAGGGGTTAGTGTTTGACACAATGGGTTAAGTTATACCTTGGAACACCAATAACCCATCTATGAGTGTGTGGGTCTAAGTACCCAATCTACTTCTGATCCAGCTTCCTGTTAATGCATTTCCTGGGAGGCAGCCAGTGATGGTTCAAGTAGTTGTGTCCCTGCCACACATGTGGGAGACTGCACTGAGTTCTGGGCTCCTGGCTTCATCCTACTCTGACAGTCCCAGTTGTTGCAGATTGGAGAGTCAATCAGCATAAGAAAGCTAAGTATGTCTGTCCATCTGTCTCCCAACCTCCTTCTTTCCTGGCCTCTGCCTTTCATATATGGATGATTTCTGTCTCTCTGCCATTCAAAAAATAGAAATAACCAACAAAACAACAAAATAAATTACTATTAACTAAGAAAAATATTTATGCATTGAGTATTGGCTACAGTTGGTATAACAACAAGGAACACATTTGTGATTAACAGCAACTTATGTATTGTCAGGTGCTGCCATGGTCTTACTTAATGATGACCTAGCAAAGAAATGCACAGTGAATTCTCTGAACGTGCTGAGTCAAGCAAACATTTATTGGCATAAACTTCAAGGCTTACAGATCACGCAACATAGAAGAGTTGAGACCCTTATCAGAAGAGTTGGTGATGTCAACAGGGACAATTTGCATGCAATACATTAAAGATAATTCACCCCAACCATAGGAGTAACAGGCTTTGAGCCCTGAGTCACAATGAGAGGTACACCTGCATTCCTAAGCAGTACACACTACTTCCTAATCAAACACACTATAAGTTCCTGCAGAAAGCAAGCAGAAGTATCAAGTATCATCAGGACAACATGGGAAACAAAGCACAACTTGAGTTCTTCTTCTATATATCACAATATGTTTCTGTCTCTAATGCCATACAGAATTCACTCAGGTACAACTCAAGCAGTAATGGAATGCACCCAATAAAAACAAGCCAACATAATTAACAGGAAATAGGTGACCAGCATTGCAGCATCATGGGTAAAGCCACTGACTGCGATGCCAGCATCCCATATGGGTACCGGTTTGAATCCTGGATGCTCCACTTCTCATCCAGCTCCTTACTAATGCACCTGGGAAAGCAATGAAAGATAGCAAAGTACTTGTGTCCCCGCACCCACGGGGGAGACACAGATGAAGCTTCTGGGATCTGGATTGGGCCTGGCCCAGCCCCAGCCATTGCAGCCATTTGGGGAGTGAATCAGAGGATGGAAGATCTCTGTCTCTCTTTCTCTAACTCGGCCTGTCAGAGAAATCAATCAATCTTAAAAAAATAAATAAAAATAAAAAAAGAGGAATTAAGAGTTCCACACAGGGGCCAGTCTGTTATGTACTGGGTTGAGCTGCTGTCTATAGCACCAGCATCCCATATGGGTGCCAGTTCAAGTCTGGCTGCTCTACTTTTGATCCAGCTCCCTGCTAATGCACCTGGGAAAGCAGTGGAAGATGGACCAAGTACCTTGGCCCCTGCACCTGCGTGGGAGACCCAGAAGAAGCTCCTGGCTTCTGATTGGCCCAGCTCTGGCCACTGCAGCCATTTGGGGAGTGAACCAATGGATGAAAGTGCTCGCTCTTGGCGCTCTCTCTCTCTAACTCTGCCTTTCAAATTAATATTAAAACATATAAATAAATTTTGAAAAAGAGTTCAACACAAAGACTAGAAATATTATTGCTCTAGAAAATGGAAGAGTAAACTGGGTATAATTCAAGGTTGTTTTGTATTTACTTAATTATTTTGAAAAAGTTAGAGAGGGAGAGATGGAGACAGATCTTTGATCTATTGGTTCACTTCACAGATGGCCAAAATGGCCAGCCCTGGCACAAGCCAAAGCCAGGAGATTAATCCAGGTCTCCTATGTGGGTGGCATGGGCCAACACCTGGGTCATCTGCTTTTCCCCAGGCCATTAGCTAGGAGCTGGATAGGAAGTTTAACAGATGGAACTCAGACCATAGGGGATGCCAGCGTTGCAGGCAGTGGCTTCACTAGATATGCCACAATGCCAGCTCAACCAATTTGTACACAATGATGAATATGCCTGAATTGAGCACTCCTACAAACACTGAAGATACTGGCAGCTTCCTATCAGGGCAAGTACTATCACTCTTTCAGAGGGAATGAGTTCAAACTAGAAATGGTTCAGATTAAAAGTGTAAATGGGCTTGATAAGGGTTGTGTGTTTTGTGTTTTGAGAGAGAGCTGAGCTGATCTGAAGCCAGGAGCCTCCTCGGGGGCTCCCACGTGGGTGCAGGAGCCCAAGGACTTGGGCATCTTCCACTGCTTTCCCAGGCCATAGCAGAGAGCTGGATCGGAAGTGGAGCAGCCGGGACTAGAACCAGCGCCCATATGGGATGCTGGTGCTTCAGGCCAGGGCATTAACCCACTGCGCCACAGTGCTGGCCAATAAGGGTTTATATATTTATGAAAGATGTATGCAGCATAAGTTATAGAGAAAAAAAACGAATCTGTTTCCTTAAAACTCTAATTCTCTAAGAAAGGCAAACACACACCCCTCCATACTTCATCCTCCCTCACCCCCACTCACCAAAAACAACCTGGTTGTGGACAGTGGATGCTAACAGTAGGCTGATCTGACCCTCATGGCACATCACTGCTCCTCGAGTGAGTGCTTTCTCTGGTCCCCAGGTTACAGTAGTGAAGTCCATTACAGTAAGTGAGTTCTTAGGAAAGGGAGTGCTTTTCTGAGTGATTTTGTATCCATCTCTTTTGAAGTCAGAACGTCTGATATTGGACACCTTTCAAATCCATTGTCAGACAACACCAGAGTTCTTCACACTAGACATTCAACGACTTTTCCAAATTATCATTTGCACAAACTCATAATACACTGTACAAAGGCAGACCTAGTACTTGTATTTATAGAACTATTTACAAAAATATCTCTAGTAGAAAATTAGAAACAAATTCATTAAGAGATCATGGATGCTGGAAAACTACTTCACTTAGGAATCAGGAGAATGTTTTATTTATTTATTTTTGACAGGCAGAGTGGACAGTGAGAGAGAGAAAGAGAGAAAAGAGAAAGGTCTTTCTTTTCCGTTGGTTCACCCCGCAATGGCCGCTGCGGCCCGTGCACTGTGGCCGGCACACTGCGCTGATCCGAAGCCAGGAGCCAGGTGCTTATCCTGGTCTCCCATGGGGTGCAGGGCCCAAGCACTTGGGCCATAGGATGTACTCTTAAAAATAGCACAAGGGTGAACATTTGAGACCCACATCCCATATTAGCGTGCCTGGTTCGAGTCCCTGCAACTCTGCTTCAGATTCAACTTCTAAAATACTAATGCACCATTTTACGCACAATACAAGAACATTTTCTAATAGGTGACTGCCAAATCTCATTACATTTAAAAGCTCTTACAAGGGCCAAAAGCATGGTTAACAAAACAGGAAAAGATTTCATTGTGATTTTAAGAGGGGAACATGGCCACAAAATGATATTTACCCCAAATCTCAACCATCCATACCAAAAAGCAGAGAAATATAAAGGAACGAAATAATACCTGTTAACAGTGGTTGCCTCAAACAATTAACTAATTTTGCTGGAACCTTAATTAACTGCAAAACAGGTCAAAGATTTAACAGACACTTTAAGTCTATAGATAGAAAAATAAGCATATAGTATATTATAAAGACATATTATATATATTATAAAGATATATAACATATTATAAAGATGTTATAAATCATTTGTCATCAGTGAGGTTTAAAACAACATATCACTCACTACACAACTATTTGAACAGGAAAGACCCAGAACTCTGACCTCACCAAGTGCTAGGGAGGAAGTGAAGCAACTCAAAGGCTCACGTATTGCTCGCAGGAATGAGAAATGTGCAGCCACTTTAGAAGGAGGTTTTGTGGTTTCTTGAAAGCTAAACCACTTCATACACTTCCACCCAGCAATCAAATTCCTTGATGATTACACAGAGGAGGTGCAAACAGGCCCATACAGAAAGCTGCCCACAAATGTTTATGGCAGCCTTATTCCTAATCGCCAAATCTTGGAAGCAACCAAGAGGTCCTGCAGTAGGTGAAACTTTGGTACATTCAGCCAAAGGAATCCTATTTGGCACAAAAAATACTGGATTATCAAGTCATGAAAACACATTGAGGAACTTAAATGCATAGTACAAAGTGAAAGAAGGTAGTGTAAAAAGTTTACCCACTGTGTGACTCCAATTATATAAGTCTAGGGAAAAAAAATCAGAGTTAAGAGATTGGTGGTTGCCAGGCATTGGAGGGCAGAAGGGATGAATAAGCAGAATATGGAGGATTTTTAAGACAAGAAACTACTGTCACAGTAGATAAGTGCTCCTGAAGTTTGTCCAAACCAACAGAAAGTACAACAGCAATAGTGAATTCTAATGGGCACTATGGACTTTCTGTGGTAATGATACGTTGATGCAGGTCCACTCCATGTGTGGGGGATACTGATAACATGGTAGGTTATGTGTGTGCAGGAGTACAGGGTAGATGAGAATTCATTGTACCTTCCCCACAATTTTGCTGGGAACCAAAAACTGCTCTATAAAGTAAAGCCTAGGGGCAGCATTTGGCCTAATAGCTACAAAATCCACATCCCACAACCTGGGTTAAGCCCTAGCTGCAGTCCAGATTCCAGATTCCAGCTTTCTGCTAATGTACACCCAGATTGGGTTTCATCACTGCAACTCACATCGAAGACCTGGATTCAGTTCCTGGCTCCTGGTTCCGGTCTTGCCATGGCTGTTCTGGGCACGTAGAGAAAGAAGCAGAGGACAGGAGCCCTGTCTGTCTCATGTGGTCCCTCTGGCTCTCAAACAATAAAATATAAACATAAATTAAAAAGTCTATTTTAAAAAGAGGTAAAATTGTGGCTGGGCTTATTTTTATTTTTTGCCATACAAAGCTTCTAATGCTTTACTAATTTTCTACAATGAGTTTATTTTTATAATAAAGTTTTTTTAATAACTGCTTGCTGAATACAGTCACTTAAAAAAATTATCAGGAAAAATGAGTTAGAGGAATCCACAGCAATACATAGACAGGAATAACTGCTAAAAAAAAGACATTTTGACAAGCCATTTAACAGAGTCTGACAATTTGATTAGCAAATTTTACCAGTAAGTTAAATGTTCATTAAATAGGAATATTTTATGTACAGTACTAAAGTAAGGAAAATGGCCTAAATGATCTACTCATTGAGCTTTAAATAATTAAAGCTTCAAAAAATTGAGGCTATTTTTGAACTAGAGCTTTATTTAAAATCCTTACCCTTGAAATCTTAAGAAAATGTAAATAGCTATAGATATTGTCACTAAGCATTTAAAAATAAAGAATGATCTAAATATAGGATAGTTTTCAAAAGCTACCAAATTATGTTGTAACTGCTCATCAAGAAAGAAGTAAAATTCCACATGACCTGAACTAATGGCCACAGCTTGGAGGTACCTGGGACTACTCTTCAGACCCCAAGTTTACTGCACAATGCTGCCAGCTGGGTCACCAAATACATCCCTACCAAACCAGCCCTTGGCACTGTCCCCTTCTCTTTCTGGGTTACTGCATAGCCACTCACTGTTCCTCTGCTTTCACCATCAACACCCCTGTGCTGACCCCTAATTTAATCCCATCTCCTGCACCATCAACACCCCTGTGCTGACCCCTAATTTAATTCCATCTCCTGTCCTAGTCCCCTGCTTCCATTCTGAATTCCCACACACACCAGTGGAGCAGTCAGTCATCTTTCCAGTTCCTGTTCTGAAGGTACCCTTCTTACTCAAGTAAAAAGGAGATCCTCATGAAAGGATCCAAGGCACAGTTCCTGTCATCTATGCAGCTTTCCTTTGGCTCCACTCTAGGCCAAGGTGAAGCTCCCCCATCCCTACTCATCCTGAAACAGCAGCACCTCTAAGAGGCATCTCTGGGTCACCCAGGTTAAACTGCAGCTCATGCAACCCCACCCCTGCGCTTGCTCCTATTGTTGTCCCAGTGCATTTAGCACCAGACAACAAACTAGTCTGTTTAGTATTTATTCTCTGCCCCCATGCCCTGCCACTAAGTAAAAGCTCAATGAGAACAGGAATTTGTTTGGCTCACTGATGTTTCCCAAGCATTTAGAATTTAACTGGCACAATGAACAAGATCCATGAACATGTGTTGAATGAATTTTTACAAAAGGCCCATTCATAGATCACAAAACTAACACAGAAGCACATTACGGTAACTCTGCCTAAAATTAAGTGTTATGCTTCTCTCTCAAGACGAGTGACACTTAATGGCTGTACTGCTACAAGTGATTATGATGATTAGATACCAGAAATCTACCTTCCTTGTTAAGAATAACATGCCCTGGTATAGCTAAAAAGGATGTCTGAAAAAAAGAGAAAGACATTCCTTCTCCAAAACCAAACTCTCAATACCCTTCAATTCCTCTTCCATTCACTATGCATATGCATTAAAAATCAGAATATCAATAGTAAATATGACATTAACAATAGTAAATATGACATTAACAATAGTAAATATGACATTAACAACTAAATAGTGGGTAGTGAAAATAGATAAAATAAAAATTCAAGAAGTCAAGATACTATTGGTAGTATCTACTGTGGCAGAATTTCTGTTCAAACCAACCATAATGAATATTCGGATATGCTTTTCTATAAAATTTTAAACTCTTTGAGACATGCTGGCTCCTGCCTCACCTTGCATAGTGTTCATCCCTTGCCAGCAAACAGTGGTTTGCAAAGCTACAGAGCAAAAAAATCCTCTGGTCCAAGCACATGGAAAACACTATGAGATCTACTCTGGATAAGGCAATCCCTTAAGAAAATCTGGAGGAACAAGATAATAAATGAGCCCAATTCCAGCTCTATGTCCATGGTTGTCTACCACAGATATGTTTGAACCACCAGAGAGCTTTGCTAAGTACCTGACCCTTAACCAACAGGGATTCTGATTTAATTAGTCTGAGGTAAGACCCAGACATCTAAAATTTTTTATTTTATTATTTTTGACAGGCAGAGTGGACAGCGAGAGAGAGAGAGACAGAGAGAAAGGTCTTCCGTTTGTGGTTGGTTCACCCCCCAATGGCCGCTGCGGCCAGCGCACGGCGCCGATCTGAAGCCAGGAGCCAGGTGCTTCTCCTGGTCTCCCATGGGGTGCAGGGCCCAAGCACTTGGGCCATCCTCCACTGCACTCCCGGGCCATAGCAGAGAGCTGGCCTGGAAGAGGGGCAACCGGGACAGAATCCGGTGCCCCGACCGGGACTAGAACCCGGTGTGCCGGCGCCGCTAGGTGGAGGATTAGCCTATTGAGCCATGGCGCCGGCCGTCATCTATAATTTTTAAAGCCCACCAGGTGATGTGCAGCCTGAATTGAATTCTAAACATTCTCTTCTCTAAAATGTAGATTCCAAACATTCATTTTCTATGTGTCTAGAGGGCTCTCTCTTCCTGTCATGTTGCTTTTCTTACAGAAGTCCTCCCAAGGACCCACGGCAGGAAAGCCCCAAAGTGGGGTCTGCCCTGTGATGTTAGGGAGAACTGGTGGTCAGAGAGCAAGCAGTTGGGCATGGGTGAGACCAAGAGACCACTGTTGTTACTTGAGAGGCCCTGAAGAACACCCAGCTGTTCACATCTCAGCTTTGAGTCTGTAAGACGGAGGTGTCAAAAAAAGCCTCAGCGTGGTTTAAGTATTCCCCAACCCCCTAAACAACCATTATTGTGTACCAGTCCCACTTTCAGTGCTTTGAAACATTCCCTCTCAGAAGGCGTGTTTTATCACTACCCCCAATTCACAGGCAAGGGAATTGAAACATAGAAAGGTAAAACTTGGCAGAACTGGAATTTAAAACCAAGGAGCTCTGGCTCCAGGGTTAGCCCAGACACTCATCATAAATATGAGAAAAACAACACAAAAAGCCCAAACACTCTCCTGCATTTACGCTACCTGTATCCTGGGGTTCAAGTCAATCTGCAAATACCACTGTCTGAAACTGTGTGCTCCTAAATCCTGGTTACTTTTTAAGGCAGAGGGGTGAATGCATCTACAGCCCACAGGCACAGACACACCTCATTCCTGAGGTTGCCGTGAAACATCGAGTTTGTTACTGCTTCCGGGCTGCCATGACCTGCATTCAGTACCGCAGCTATTCCCAGAAATTACTAAAACGCAGTACATGTATGTATTGCTCAAAAGCAGAAGAATAAACTACATCTCACATTCAATGAAAGAAGTATTCACTTCCTGTGCCCATCCATAAATATATGCTAAGCACTTACTGAGAACAACTATTCCTGCCATCAAAGAAATTCAAGTCTGACATGCAGCCTAGCAGGTAGGGTGCTGGTTGGGATGCCTGTGTCCCATGTGCTGGATGCGCCACTCCAGCTTTCTGCCAACACTAAGTGACTTCCCGAGAAGGCAACAGTTTGGCTCAAGTGATAGGTGCCTGCTCCTCACACAGGAGACCCGGGTACAGTTCTCAGCTCCCAGCTTCACAACTGGCTCTTGCAAGCATTTGGGGAG
Organism: Oryctolagus cuniculus; assembly: GCF_964237555.1. Lineage (NCBI taxonomy): Eukaryota > Metazoa > Chordata > Mammalia > Lagomorpha > Leporidae > Oryctolagus > Oryctolagus cuniculus. The sequence continues at coordinate 96,869,648 of NC_091443.1, read as the reverse complement.
GGAACCAGTGAATGGGAGCGTGTTCGCTTTGTGTCCCTCTCTGCTTCTCAAGTACAAATTTTAAAAAGAACTTCCTTCAGTGAGGGAAACAGACGTGGGGCCCTGCCAGTGCATTCCAAGGCTCTTTCAAAACCAAGACTCTAGGTGTTAAGAAAGATAAAGCACAGAATGTGCTGAAGAATCAGGAGAAGACCGTCAGAATCAGAGACACCTAAGTAAGCTGCAATCTCGAGAAACGAGAATGTCAGAGGGGTAAGAGCAATGGTTATTTCAATACGGAACACACTGAGATTGCGAGCCTGAGGGACAAGGAAGTCAACAGCCAGAACTCTACCTCAATCTGAAACTCCTAAGAGTGTGTGGCCATGAAAATATGCATTTTAAAAACACCAGCTTCCAGATGGCAATTTATGTGATGGACGCATCTGAGAGTGCTACATAACAATGTGAGGAATTAGACAAAGACCATAGACAGTACCCCAAGAGTGCCTGGTAAGAGAAAAAGAAGCCAGATGAGTAGGGGACACCCTGAAAGAAAGGAAGTAGAAACCTATTGCATCAAGAAAGTCAAGGGTAGAGAGATTTCCACGAGCGTCAAGAGTGTCCAATGCCATTAGGAATCAAGGGGGATTAGGGCTGAGACAGGTTCACTGATCGCAGCAACAGTGACCCTTAAGTAACGCTGGTGAGGACAAATGCAAGGGAGCTGCTGCTGGGTGAAGTCAAGACTGAAGCAGGGTGAAGATTAAGCATCAGCAGGTCTAGAGGTGGCTGTTTAAGACTAGGGGAGATTAAGGCACACTGAAATGCACACTGGAGACAGCAAAGGAGCGACTGAACAAAGATTAACTGCAGGCTAACGTATTCAGCCAGCACTTACTAAGTACTTACTATGCATCAGAATTTGTTCTAGATATGGAAATATGACAAGGTAGGGAGAGATATGGGAATATGGTATGGCAGGGGGAAGTCATTGCATTAACAAAGGAAACAACAAACAATAGCAACAAAGAAGGCGTGGCCAGTCAGTGTGGAGTAACTAGCACTAGACCAGCCTTCCTGCAGTAAACAATGGAAAAACAAAAGAAAACAGGAGAAACAAGTGTTTTCTGTCACTACACTGGCATCCCTAAGCACCAAGCATACCATGGAAGACAGGCTACATAATTTTGTCAGATGAGGAGAAGTCAGGGGAATTTGCACGAAAAACGCAAAAAGGAAAGGGTTTTAAGGCTGAAGTTCAGCAATCTGCATATGCACCCCCTGGACTCTAAATGCCAAGCTGTATATGACTGCCATGACACTGCATGAGCAACTGCTAGAGCACACAGGGCTGGAAGGCATCAGAGCCCCATGGACAGTTCAGTCCATGCCTGTGCATTCAGCAGAAACCATGGAAGCCCACATGCTGGCATTAGAGTTAAATAAACCCAGCAAGGAAGACTACTATTCACAACACAAGAACAAAAAACCTCAAAGCCTCACAACACAAGAACAAAAAACCTCAAAGCCAGGCTTGATCATTGCAGGTTGATGTGTAATGTAGTTTGCTGCAAGAATATACTTTTTAAAGGAAAATGCATGCTCAACCAGGAGAAAAAGCAAACCATGTAAAGAGATGCAGCAATCAAAGAGAAAATGGAATACTCAGGGCTTCCAGTGAACTTTCACATATTAACTATGCGCACAGATAGACATTAGAGGATTTGAAGAGCCTCAAGGACAGTGGATCTACATGAAAACATACAAAATAGAACAAACACCTAGAGTTAAAAGCACCTGAAATGAAATAAAAGATTGGTGAGTTTGAAGTCAGGGGAATAGAAACGATACCAACTGAACCATGGCTGCAGTTGGTGGGGAGGAGCTGAAACAGTCTCAGTAAACAAGGCCAACAACAAGCAACACAACACACAAGTCATCAAAGGCACAGAAGGAGGTATTGAAGATACACTATTTAAAATTTGCCAAATTACTTAAAAAATAACAACTCGAATATAAATGAGGGAGGGTGGGTAGAGAGAAAATCAACAAATTTCAAACAGAATTTTTTAAAAAGACACACAATAATGAAATACCTGAAAACCAGTGATAAATAGAAATTCTTACAGAGCAGTGGGTAGGAGCCAGGGGGAAGAAAAAAATATACACAGGGAAGACACAAGAGTTACCGTTAACTTTTCATGAGAAAGAATACAAACCAGAAGCTGGTGGAAGAACATCTTCACATTCAGAATAAAAACTAAACTGTTTTTCTGGTAGTCTACATGCAATGAAAAAGTCATTCAAAATGGAACCAAACTTTTTAAAACCAAACAAAAGAGAGTTTGTGTTCAGAAGACTTCAACGTCACAAAGAAAAAAGCTAGAAAGAGAAAAATGGAAAATGTTATCAGGTGAAAACATGGTGAAAAAGATTAAAGAGCACTGTACATCGTGAATTTAGGAAAATATATAAATTTAACTGGATTTGTGCTTTTAAGCTTTTTAAAAGATAAGTGAAAGCTAAAAGCAAAATTAAAAATGTAGAGATTGGGACAGTGCTGTAGCATAGCAGGTTAAGACCCCAGTCTGCAGTGCCAGCATCTCATATGTGTGCTGGTTCAAATCCCAGCTGTTCCACTTCTGATCCAGCTCTCTGCTATGGCATGGGAAAGCAGTAGAGGATGGCCCAAGTCTGTGGGCCTCTGCACCCACGTGGGAGACCCAGAAGAAGCTCCTGGTTCCTGGCTTCGGATCAGCACAGCTCCAGCCACTGCAGCCATTTGGGGAGTGAACCAGCTGATGGAAGACCTCTCTCTCTCTGCCTCTGCCTCTCTGTAGCTCTGTCTTGCAAATAAATAAATAAGCCTTTTTAAAAAATGTAGAGATTACTATATCCATATAACTATAAAACATAAGACAGTAATAGAATGAGGAGAAAGACTGAAATGAATATACACTGCTTAAAGCATCATTTACAAAAAGATTTAAAAGCTACATAACAGTAAATTACAGATAAAAATTGTAAACTCTAGAGCAACCAGCAAAAAATTAAAAAGATGCGGTTAATAAGTGAAAACAATATAGCAGATTATACGAAAAACTCAAAATGCAAAAGAAAAATAATTTCTACTTCATTGTGATCAGATACATACAACCTACATTTTTAAAGGAAAATTATTTTAATAGTTACATGGACTTACCATGTATAAAGACAAAAATGGGCTTTATCATTGCTTGAAATTTTATTTATTTTGGTTGTTCACTGATTGTGTGTCCCATCACAACAAACGTTGCATGAGAAAAAAACTTTTCTTGTAAAATTTTATTCTATGTTTATTACTGTAACTCCTAATGCCTAGAAAAATACAAGGCACATAGAAATAAATTAAATGAATGAATAAACTGATCTTTTTTAAAAAATGTTTTTTGCTAAGACTAATCCTTGAGAACAGATGAATGTTAAGTAACTGCTTCAATTTTATTTATATATTTTTTTGACAGGCAGAGTTAGACAGAGAGAGAGAGAGAGAGAGAGAAAGGTCTTCCTTTTCCATTGGTTCACCCCCGAAGTGGCTGCTATGACTGGCACGCTGCGCTGATCTGAAGCCAGGAGCCAGGTGCTTCCTCCTGGTCTCCCATGCGGGTGCAGGGCCCAAGCACTTGGGCCATCCTCCACTGCCTTCCCAGGCCACAGCAGAGAGCTGGACTGGAAGAGGGGCAACCAGGACAGAATCCAGCGCCCCGATCGGGACTAGAACCCGGGTGCCGACGCCACAGAAGGACCGATTAGCCTATTGAGCCATGGCGTCGGCCTCCCATTTTATTTTTTAAAGGCAGTACAATCCACTTCCCAATCAAAATCCTATCTGGAACTGGAATCTATATAGAAGTTCAAAGAAGGCCCCTGAATACCCAAGGCAGCCCTGAAGATATCTCTATGAAATACAAAGCTCAATTCAAAAACTCTTGCTTTCTGTCATTTTACTGACCACTATGAAATACCTTGGTTTTAAAAACAGTTCCATTAAGTTGTCACATACCATGACATTTACCCATTGAAGTGTTCAAATCAACAGACTGTCAAATTCAAAAGCTGTCACTAACACAATTTTAGAAAATTACACCAACCCAAAGAAAAACTTCATATCCATTACCAGTTAATCCCCATTTCCACCCCCAGCTCCAGTCCTATGCAACTATTCATCTACTTTCTCTTCATATGAATTTGAAGAATTTTTCTTATACAAGGAATCATACAATATATGATTTTTGTGTCTAGCCTCTTTTAATTGGCATAATGTGTTCAACATTCTCCCATGTGATAGCATGTATAAGTATTTTGTCCACTTTTGTTGCCAAGCAGTATTCAAGTATATGGATATATCATATTTTATTTATCCATTCATCAATAGACATTTGGGTTACTTGTACTTTTTGATGAATAATACTGCCAGAAACATCTGTGTACCAGCTTTTACATAGCAATGCTTTCATATTTCTTGGGACATATGGTAACTGTATCTTTAAATATTTAAAGGAACTACCAAACTGTTTTCCAAAGTACTTGTACTTAATTCCCATAAGCAAAGCTTGAGTTTTTTTTTTTTAATTTCTTTGTTGACTATGTTTTTAATGTAATATCTAAGAAACCATTACCTAACCAAGGAAAACCAAGTTTTCCTAAACTTACTTTGCTACTTGCCTCTAAGAGTTTATAGCTCTAGCTATAATGTGATTTGAGTTAATTTTTGTGCTTGGTGCGAGGTAGAGGTCTAAACATTCTTTGAATATATAGTTGCTCAAACAAAAAAACATTAACATGTCTTTTATTTCCTGATTTCACAGTCCTAGTACACTTGTTGAAAATCTGTTGACTGTGAAAGTACATTTCTGGACTCTCAATTCTATTCCACTGATGTGTAGACCTTTATGCTAACGCCTGTTGTCTCCATTACTGTAGTTCTGGAGTATCATTAAAATTGCTAAGTGTCAGTCCTCCCATTCTGACCTTCTTTTTCATTGTAGTTTGGTAACTCTGGCTCCCTAATACTACTGTGTGATTTTAGGATCAGCTTGTGAAAATCTACAATGACAACAACAACAAAAATCCAGCAAGATCTTTGATAAAGTGTGCTTAATCTGTAGATTAATGTGGGGCTTAATACAGTTTTAACAATATGAAACCTTCTGATCTATAAACATGTCACATCTTTCCATGGATTTAGATCTCTCATTTTTTCAAAAAACATTTTGTTGTTTTCAATACTACTCTTGTGCGCTTTATTTAAAAAATTATTTTAAAGTATGTTTTAATGCTATTGTGAATACAGCTGATTTTTTAAAAAGATTTATTTATTTGAAAAGTAGAATCAGAGTCAGAGTTAGAGAAAGACAGAGAGACAGAGAAGAATCTTCCATATGCTGGTCCACTCCCCGAATGACCACTATGGCCAGGGATGGGCAGGTCAAAGCTAGGAGCCTGGAACTCAATCAGTCTCCCATGTGAGTGGCAGGAACCTAAGCACTTGGGTCATCTTTCGCTGTTTTCCCAGGCACATTAGCAGATAGCTGCATCAGAAGTGGAGCAGCCAGAACTTGAACGGATGCCATGATATGTGGTACCAGCAACGTAGGCAGCACTTTAATCCTCTGTACCATAAACCCGGTCTCTGAGGTTGTTTTATTAATTTCTGGACTTCTTGCCACTACAAACTACACTTGAGAAGACTCAACCATCCTTGGATGAAAATGAATATGTAAAGATTACAGATATCATAAATCAAATAATCTAATTTTTTTCTGAAATACTGTGACTGGAATTCCTGAGTCTTTTTTTTTTTTTTTTAAGGAGAGAGAGAAAGAGAGATATCTTCCATCCACCGGTTCACTCCACAAATGGCAGTGATAGAAGGAGCTGGGCCAGGCAGAAGGCAGAAGTCAGGAGCTTTTTCTGAGTCTCCCACATGGGTGCAGAGGCCCAAGACTTGGGACCATCTTCTGCTGCTGATCTAGATGCATTAGCAGGGAACTGGATCTGAAGTAGAGCAGCCAGGTCTCAAACCAGCACCCATATGGGATGCCAGTACTACAAGTGAAGGCTTAACTTTCTATGGACAGCACCAGTCCCTGAAATTCCTGAGTCTTAATGAACATTTTCTTATTCCTTCTTTTTCCCTGGTGCTGATAAATTCTTGCAAATTTTGTAATTATGCATAATTTGAAATTTTGTGTTAATACTCAGTTGCCATTTGCAGGAGGACAAGATTGCAACATGCATACCAATAACACATGTAATTTTAATTAAATCAAATATTAGATAATACAATGGCATCATTAGCTAGTCCACTGTGTTGAAGATAATATATAATATTAATGGTAACATCATCTATTTAGGTAATCTAAGCAGAACAAAATATTTTACAACCAGTTCATTAATTCCCTACAATATCAAAATGATTTGGTTGTATCAGGACTTACACCTTCATCTCAGTTTTATAGCCAGAAGTACGTGACAGAACAAGTAAACAATTTGTTCAAGGTCATCCAGCAGAGCAAAAGCCAGTTTCTTATTTTTTTCATTTGACCAGAAATATACAGTTCTGAAAATACGCGTGAAGTTTTGTGTACGTACTCGTGCTTTAAATGCACCACAGGTGCTACTAACAAGAAGCCATCTTGGGGCCAGCACTGTGGTGTATCAGGTAAAGCCACTGCCTGCAGTGCTGGAATCCCATGTGGGTGCCAGTTCGAATTCTGGCTGCTCTACTTCCAATCCAGCCCTCTGCTATGGCCTGAGAAAGTAGTAGAAGATGTCCCAAGTCCTTGGGCCCCTGCACCTGTGTGGGAGGCTGGGAGGAGGCTCCTGGCTTTGGATCAGCACAGCTTCAGCCGGTATGGCCAACTGGGGAGTGAACCAGCGGATGGAAGATCTTTCTGTCTCTCCTTCTCTTTCTATGTAACTCTGACTTTCAAATAAATCTTTAAAAAGTCATCTTTTAAAACATAAGAAAATAAAGGTTTTGCTAAAATAATGTCTAAGACCTTTCTCTCTGTCCACTCTGCCTGTCAAACACACACACACACACACACACACACACACCATAGACTCCCTAAGTAACAGTGGCCCTTTAAGATTACAATAGAGCTGCTAAAAGTAGTTAGTGGGAGCAGAGCATAAGTCACAGGTGTAGCATCAGGTCCACTACAACTTGAAGTGAACAGGAATCCTTAGATATAAAATGCAAATAAAGTGCCACAGAAGAAACTAAGAAAGGATTAGTGCAATGTACATAAGGGATTCTAGGGGTCAACACTGTAGCACAGAATATTAAGCTTTCGCCTGCAATGCCAGTATCCCATATGGGTAGAAGTTCAAGTCCTGGCTGCTCCACATCCAATCCAGCTCCCTGCTAATGCACCTCAAAAAGCGGCAGAGGATAGGCTGCTGCACCTACGTGGGAGACCCAGAGAAAGCTCCTGGCTCCTGGCTCTGGCCTGGCTCAGCCCCAACCCCAGCCTTTTGGGGTTATTTGGGGAGTGAACCAGCAGATGGAAGACCTATCTATCTTCCCACCCCTTCTCTTTTTCAAATATATATGTTTAAATTTATATATGTATGCATGTATGTATATGCATGTAAGTGTATATCTCATATATATATGCAATATATATATATACACTATACACACACACACACACACACACAATAGTTACTCTATTTGGCTCCCTTCCTCTCTACCACGCCGTGATTCTGAGATGCCTTTGTCCTGAATGCTGACTCCACATCCCCTCCCCAACTTCACCTTTGGTCAGGCAAATTTCAACTCATTTGTTGAGTTTCAGTTTAGGCATCAATGCCTCCTTTTAGCCTTTTTAAATTTTTTGTGGCCTCTACGTCAAGAATTGCCTTGGTTTCCATAGTACTCTGTGTATCTGTGCCTTACTCATTATAGCTCCAAGCACAGGTACAGCAAGGATTAACCTGGGCAGGCAGTTGAAAAGACAAGGTTTTATACTTCTACAAAGTAATGGGGAGCTGGAGGTTGGAACCCATGTCTCTTACTGTTCTTTGGGAGTTAGCCCTTCAGGCATCTTGCTGATCCTTCTGTAATAACACTTAAACTCTATGACTAAGAGTGGTGCCAGTGAGACAGGCGGTCAGTGGTCAGCTTCCTTCTGAGAGAGAACAGGACTCACTCATTCTGGTGTTACTATGATTGCTACCTCACAAATGGTTGAGAAAAAAAATGTTTGAAAACCCAACACCCAAAGGTGTTCACTAATAGAGAGCAGTGTTCATGGTGTATTTGCTGCTTGCTAGCAAATCTATGATGAAAAAAGGACCCAAGCAAACACCTATGAACATATGTATGAAAAGGCCAACATCTCAGGAAGAACCTCAAGCAGGTCCTTTGTAGAGGCTGCAGAAGGCAGCATTCCTACCACAGGAGACAACAGCTCCATGTGTTATTGCACCTGAAGACCTTCCCATCAGTCAAGAAGTGACCCTGTGTTGGTCCAGTCTAATATATTTGTCTGAACAAAATGTTTACAAATTTTAAAAATTTTAAATGGAAAAAATCTTATAGAATAAGGATACGAAGAAAGGGTTTGTGCATAATGTGTTTTAAGCTAAATGTTATTATGAAAGAGTTTAAGTTTTTAAAAGCTTTCAAATTATTTGTTGGAGAAAATTTTACAAATGTAGTGCATCCTTAATATACAGTGTTTATGAAGTCTGTGATAGTTAAATAATCTTAGCTCTTTACTTTCACTTCTCTCTCATACTGAGCAACTTCCAGTCCTACAAGCTCCATTCTTGATAAGTGCCCTATAAAGGTATACCATTTATCATCTTTTATAATATATTTTACACTGTTTTCCCATATTCAGCTGTATAAATATGTACCACTTTGTCACAATTATCTACAGTATGCAGCATAGTAACATACCACACATAGTACCATGTTGTATAGAATTGTAACCTCAGATCAACAGGCTATACTATACAGCATAGGTGTTTAATATACTATGCCATTTATGTTTGTGTAACTGTACTCTATGATGTATACATGACAAAACTTCCTAGTGACACGTCTCAGGACCTGTACACAGCATTACTGTACGTGAAACATTTCCATCTAGAAACAAGAATATCCAAGAGCTGATCAGATGGGTGGACAAGACAGCATCTGAGTTATTCTACTTATACTTGATCTTAGCCAAAAGGCCAAGAAGCGATTGAGTTAGTCTACGTAAAAAACAAAAACAAAGTCAGGAAAAGGAGTTAGACTTCTTAAGATGTGAGTGTTAAGAGTGATCTTAACAAAATCACTCCAGAAACAAATTCCTACCAAAGATCAGATGCAATTCTAGATGGCACAATGGTGACTTCAGCTGAGGATGTATTACATTTGAGTTACAGCGGGTGAATCAGACACAAAGTTCAGATTAGGGGCTAGAATAAGGACATACAGATGAACTTATGTGCTTAGGCTATGAAAGCTGACAAGACTAGATGAGACAAGAAAGCTAAGACCAAAGATGATACCTAGGGAACATCTAAACGTAGGAGGTAAAAAATGAACAGAAATCAGTATAAAACCCTAAAAAGCAACTCACTCCAAAAGCTCAGCTATAACTGATTAAGCACACAACATACTGAGGCATTAAGAAAGAATCTCTGGCCTCAAAGATCCTTAGTACAATGGGAGAGTTTATACATACATAACTTAACACTACACAGCAACTTCTGAGTACATAATACCAACAAATGCTATGGGACATAGGGAAATGTTCTGGTTTTGAGAGATTTGTGAAGGAGAATATATCTGAGTTGATCCCTCCATGGATATTGGGGTGTAAGCAAAGGAGAAGAGAGAATAGAATCACAGGAAATAACCAAGAACAGTATGTGGAGTTTTCCATAATTTTAGCCCGTCTTTGCAATTTCTCTCACTGAATAAAAGAAAATGATCAGATAGTTGAGTGTAGGTAAGAGACTGGCTGTGGCAACAAAGAGGGGCACTTGCTCACTTTGATGCAGATCCTTCTCATTATTTTCCTATGACCAAAAATCTAAATCCAAAATGAACATTCACTTAAAGGCTTAGATTTCTAGTTGAAGATAAAAGATCCATTTGGAAGTAAAAATTATTTTTGAAGGACCCGTATCTGTTACATGTGGAGCTTCAGACTATGAAATATAGCAAAGCTTTCCACAGAACGCGCTTCAGGGTAGCCAATGTTCTGACATTATATAGTAATTCTTACCAGAAAAATAAAAGGATGATAAAATGTAATGGAAGAGGGGCCGGTGCCATGGTGTAGTGAGTAAAGCCACCGCCTGCAGTTCCAGCATCCCATATGGGCCTTGTTCGAGTCCCGGCTGCTCTACTTCTGATCCAGCTCTCTGCTATGGCCTAGGAAAGCAGCAGAAGATGGCCCAAGTCCTCGGGCCCCTGAACCCACATGGGAGACCCGGAAGAAGCTCATGGCTCTGGATCGGCACAAGCTACATCCATTGCGGCCATCTGGGGAGTGAACCAGTGGGTAGAAGACCTCTCGTAACTCTGCCTTTCAAATAAATTTTTTTTTTACATTTTTTTATCTTTTATTTAATGAATATAAATTTCCAAAGTACGTCTCATGGGTTACAATGGCTTTCCCCCCCATACCGTCCCTCCCACCCACCACCCTCCCCTTTCCCACTCCCTCTCCCCTTCCATTCACATCAAGATTCATTTTCGATTATCTTAGTATACAGAAGATCAGCTTAGTATACCTTAAGTAAGGATTTCAACAGTTTGTTCCCACACAGAAACATAAAGTGAAAAATAATAGATGATTTTTTAAATGATGATGAAATCAGATCAGACCTATTGTCATGTTTAATCCCAGTGAGAGTCAAGTTGGGAATTGATAGTTTCTTTCTTTTTTTTTTTTTTTTAACAGAAGATCAGTTTAGTGTACATTAAGTAAAGATTTCAATCGTTTGCACCCCCATAGAAACACAAAGTGAAATATACTGTTTGAGTACTCGTTATAGCATTAAGCCTCAGTGTACAGCACATTAAGGACAGAGATCCTACATGAGGAGTAAGTGCACAGTGACTCCTGTTGTTGACTTTACAAATTGACACTCCTGTTTATGGCATCAGTAATCTCCCTATGCACCAGTCATGAGTTTCCAAGGCTATGGAAGCCCCTTGAGTTCTCCGACTCTTATCTTGTTTAGACAAGGTCATAGTCAAAGTGGAGGTTCTCTCCTCCCTTCAGAGAAAGGCACCTCCCTCTTTGAAGACCTGCTCTTTCCACTGGGATCTCACTCACAGAGATCTTTTTGCCAGAGTGTCTTGGCTTTCCATGCCTGAAATACTCTCATGGGCTTTTCAGCCAGATCCGAATGCCTTTAGGGCTGATTCTGAGGCCAGAGTGCTATTTAGGACATCCGCCATTCTATGAGTCTGCTGAGTATCTCACTTCCCATGTTGGATCACTCTCCCCTTTATTTATTCTATCGGTTAGTGTTAGCAGATACTAGACTTGTTTATGTGCTCCCTTTGACTCTTAGTCCTTTCATTATGATCAATTGTGAACTGAAATTGATCACTTGGAATAGTGAGATGGTATTGGCACATGCCACCTTGATGGGATTGAATTGGAATCCCCTAGTATGTTTCCAACTCTACCAATTGGGGCAAGTCAGCCCGAGCATGCCCCAAATTATACATCTCTTCCCTCTCTTATTCCCACTTTTATGTTTAACAGGGATCACATTTCAGTTAATTTTCAACACTTAAGAATAACTGTGTGATAATTACAGAATTAAACCAGTCATATTAAGTAGAACAGACAAAAAAAAAATACTATGAGGGATAAAAAATGTAATGGAAGAAGTATAGAATAAAAGTCAGGTTAGGAATGAGGCTTTCTTAAGAACACTGTTTAATGGGCTACATACACAGCTTTGCTATAGCAATCCCACATTTAGAAATCTGTAGCACATATACAGCAGCACCAGCTGCTGGAATAGCAAAATACTGGACATAACCCATGCAACTGGGCTCAATAAACCATGGTATATCCATACAACAGGATATGACCGGGGGGGGGGGGAGGCATTCCCTATGTACAAATTGGAGAGATTTCCATACTATATTGTTAAGGGGGGGCGGGGGACAGGCACAGAAAACTTTGTGCTTGAAATGCTACCATTTATATAAGACTAGGGAAAATTAAAATATGTGTATTAACAAAAAGAATACATGAATAAACAAGAAACAGAATGGGAGAAACTATTTTTAAAATCATGCACCTGATAATGGTTTAGTGCCCAGACTGTATAAAAAACTGCTACAACTCCACAACAAAGACAACGCAATACAAATAGGCAAATGACTTGAACAGGCATTTCTTTAAAGATGATATTCAAATGGCCAGCAACCATATGGAAAGATTATCATCACTAAATATTAGAGGGAAAGATGGGGCATACATTTGGAATATCAGTTGAGAAGCCACTCATTATACCCTCATCCCATATGGGAGTGATGGTTTTTTTGTTTTTTGTTTTTGCCAGGCAGAGTTAGACAGTGAAAGAGAGAGAGACAGAGTTATAGACGGTGAGAGAGACAGAAAGGTCTTCCTTCCATTGGTTCACTCCCCTAATGGCCGCTACGGCCGGTGCTACGCTGATCCGGAGCCAGGAGCCGGGTACTTCTTCCTGGTCTCCCATGTGGCTGCAGGGACCCAAGCACTTGGGCCATCCTCTGCTGCCCTCCTGGGCCACAGCAGAGAGCTGGACTGGAAGAGGAGCAACCAGGACTAGTACCCAGCGCCCCAACCAGGACTAGAACCCGGGGTGCCAGCACCGCAGTCGGAGGATTAGCCAAGTGAGCCACGACCCAGCCAGTGATGGGTTTCAGTACCAGCTATGCTCCCTCATTTTAGCTTCCTGCTATCGTGCATCCTGGGAGGCAGGAGATGGCTTAAATAGTTGGGTACCTGCCACCTATGTAGGAGACCTGGATTGAGTTCCTAGTTTCCAGGCATTTGGGGAAATGAATTAGCAGATTGGTATCTTTCTCTCAAATATTTTTTGAATTAGGTAAAAATCAAAACCAGAATGATATTACATTTCACATCTATTAGGTTAACTACAATAAAAGAAGAAATAACATCAATGTTTGCAACAATACAAAGACACTGGAATTCTCACATATTGACAATGGGAATATAAAATGGTTCGGCCACTCTGGAAAGCAGTTTGGCCATTACTCCAAAATTTAAACTAAAAAGTACTATAAAATCCAACAATTTTGCTCTTAAGTATTTACCCAAAAGCATTTGAATCAGAAACTCAAATACATTAACATGAACGTTCATGGAAGCACGACTCAAAACCACCAAAGGGTGGAAACAATGCAAATGCCCATCAATGTAGGACTCAAGAGATAAACTGTGGCAAACTCACCATAATGGAATACTACTCAACCACAAAAATGAGGAAGTACTGACACATGCTACAACACGAATCAAGACGCCAGGACGAAGAAGCTAGACACCAAAGGTCCTGTATTGTTCCATTTCTGTGCAATCTCAGAATAGGCAAAGCTATACAAACACAATAGATTAAGGGTTCTCAAGGACTGAAGGGAGGGAAGAATGAGGAATGACTACTTAATGCGTATGGGGTTTCCTATGGGGGTGATGAGTGTATTCTGGAACTAGACAGAGGTAGTGAGAGCACAACATTGTGACCATATCAAATGTCACTTCATTATTCACCTCAGGACGGATAATTCTATGCTATATGAATTGTACCCCAACAAAACAATTCTTAAAAGAAGCAAGCTAATAAAAATGGTAACCTGTAAGGGGAAGAGACAAGTGGGCTGGAGGGGCAAGGATGTATGCAAGACTTCCAAGCACATTTTCCTACACAGTTCAGCCTTTGAGTTCTGCAAATGTGTGTATAAAATACTCAAAGAATTAAAAAAAAAAAACTACATTCCCACTAATAAATTTAAAGTAACTTTCCCTTTCTCTTATGAAGAATGTTTCTTTGGAAAGTAACCCCAGTTATTTTAAGATCCTTACAACATCTTTAACTATTTAGAAAAGAAGCATGGTTTGTCATTCATGTAGCCTGCCAGTCTATCATCACACTGATTCAGCATCAATCAGTTGTGTGCCTTGAGTTACTCTCAGGACGTCAAGACAGGTTCTGATACCTTCTCATGTTCCTCGGCTCAGCCCCCACAGCCAGCGGTAGCAGGACAGGCCAAAGAACACGGCTCAAAGGCTGACCACCCACAACTGTGTCCTTAGTACTGCACTGGAAGAAACATACATGCTCTGAAGAAATCAGCTCAAATTAAATGACCCAAGAAAATCAAAGATGACTTTCTAATTCCTTTTACTTTGATTTTGAGGCTTCGAAACAATTTGACAAAAAATTCCATAGTACCATCTTGCCTCCAAGTTTTTTAAAGTCTTTGGGGGTTCTAGAAAGATATTTTCTTTCACATACAATTAATACACTTATTAGTTTTCATTTCAAGAGCCTTCAGTAGATAAGCTCTGAAATATCTTAAAATTTTAGAACTAAGAGATATCATGAAATACTGTGCTATATTATGAAGAGTTAAATTTCGGAAAAAAATACACCAACTTCAAGAGCTTTGTGTTTGTCTCTGTCAAAGTCTATGGGCAACATTCAATTTTTATAGAGTACAAAGTTTAAATTAAGACTGCTTGGTCTTCCTTTTTTTTAAAAAAAACACACTTTCCCTGACAGTATCAATGTACTAGCTTCTCTAATTCTTAAGTTCCAACAAAAATAACTACCTTCAACTTTTTTGGATAAACAGTATAAGGCTTGCTTGCTTTCTGATAAAAATCCTGGAGCCAGGAGCTTCTTCTGGGTCTCCTACATGGGTACAGGGGTCCAAGTACTTGAGCCATCTTCTGCTGCTTTCTCAGTTAGCAGGGAGCTGGATGGGAAGTGGAGCAGCCAGGACTGGAACCATAGGTAGTACTTTTTACCTGCTATGCCACAATGCTGGCCTCAATTTGCTTTCATTCTAGAAGCAGTATAAGACAGATGACAGTTTTTGTTTGTTTTTGTTTTTGTTTTTTAAGAAAAATGACAAGCCCCATACCTCAAGTGGGACTTTTTCTGGCCATATTTAATATTACTAAAACAGAACAAGAACAACTGCTTAAAATACAGAAGTTCTTTGGCTAAAATCTCAAAGATCATACTTTGATTCAGAAATCTTTACTTATTTGTAAAGAACAAAAATCAGTCTGAATGTTTCATCTATTTTTAGGGATTTTAGCCCTATTTTTAGGGATTTGGAGGGGTTGAAATCAATGTAAAATAAGGCTAATGCTAAATAGCAATTTATAATAACATGAGTTCTCATTCAAAAAATAAATGCACTCTACTTGTAGCTTTCTCCAGAGTCCAAGGTGTGTATAAAAAGAAAACTTGTAAACAAAGGACAGGAGAAATAGCAAAAAACTCTAACTTCAGAGAAGAGCAAAGATGTCTGGAAACTGGAGTCTCTCATAGGCCTAATTACTGGAGTGCCTGTGTTGGGAGGGAGAAGAGTGGCTGTGAGCACGAGGCTGGAGTTTCTGAAGCCCATGTGGGCATCTGTGGGCATCTTCCACCACTTCTGGGCAATTCTATTAGGCAAAATCGAACTTGTTCTTTCTCGCTCAGAAAAGACAGCTTGTCTTGGTACCAGGGCATCTCTTTAAATGTTCAAATTTTAAGAAACGCATAGGCAAAAACAAAGGATCAAGAGTGGGCTAACCTTGAACAAACAGAAGAAGAAAACAGATTGTTCTGGTTTTTTGTTCATATTGACAATCAAATTGAAATCCTCCAACAGGACACTGCAAATGTGTTTCAAGTGCTACATTTCCTCCACTGACTGCAACTGAATGGCAAAAAGGGCATTAGAATCAGCAGTCAACAGACTAACAGACTAACACTAGATGCCTTTGGGAGTGGGTAACAGACCCTTCTCCATCACTGCAGCAGACAATGACAGAAACTCAAAATGGACAAAAATACTATCAAACACACATAGATAGGTCATCCAAGTAGTGAAAACCCATCAGGCCAAGATGCCAGAGAACACACTCCACAGGATTCAAAATCACCTCTAAAATCTAAGCCACCAGCTGGTGGGTGTGGATAGATCACACTGATGACAATCAAATCCAGACATTCTCACAGGCACTCAGCCACTACAGGGTCCTCCACAAACCATTCTGGGAGCAGCGGTCTCATCTCCCTCAAGCACAACACCTGGCAGACCCCTGTCAAGAAAGACCCATCCCTCCCCTGTGAAGACCCTTCTCTGAAGAAAGGTGGGGGGCTGCCCATGGCTAGACTGCTTGCACTCTGATTAACAACACCCAAGCAGCTAGGGAGGTAGCTCTTGTGTTTCATACACCACAAATTTCTGTTTTTCACACATACACACACACGTACTATACTATGCTTACCAGTTCCTGGGAGGCCCCAAAGCCTGACTTATCACACCAATTTGTATTCAACAATGGGCTGCTGATTCTCCACCCCACTTCATGACTGGCCCCTGTGGATCTGTCTCAGGGGCTACCCGAAACAGGCCTACACTGTCGAAGGGCTTCTGTGGCATCTCAGCCCCACATTTTTCACTTGGTGCTAGATGGCATCTATGTCAAAATCTCTATTCTATCCCAGCTGAACTCCCAATCACAGAAAGAATCATACTGTCTAGTGACTTGAATAAATTTGATTGCCAATACTAAATTTACTCTAGAGCCTCATCAACAGAACTATTCCTTCTCTGCTTTGTTTTTTAACTAAACCACCTAATGCAATGGCAGGGCTGAAACAGTAGGTCAGTAAAGTCACCAACAAGCCCAAAACACTCCAAAAAGTCAAAGAAATATCCAACATTTGTTGGAGAAAGTGCCAGAAGGCTAGAGGAAGAGACTATCAACAAAAGACTAGAAGAAAAGGACAACCAACACAGTTAAAAGGTCACGAAACAAGTAACAAACAATGACTCCTGTGTATTCTATTTTAGATGAGGAAGGAGAAATATATTAGGGGTTCATCTGATCTGATAAATTAATGACTACAATAATGGTTATGATTTATTAAGCAAGACACAGTGCTAAGTGTTCTACATACATTATGTCTTCTAATCCTTAGAAAAACCTTGTGAAAGAGAGTAACTTTGTCTTATAAATGAGCACCTGAAACACACACAGATTACATAACTTGCTCAAGGTCACATAGTTCATGAATGGCAGAGTCAGAATCTGAATTCAGCTCTAAGACTCATGACACCACACTACAGTACATGACTTAAAACCTGACTTAAACCACAGTTTCTATGTGCATAGGGTTTTTAAGATTTATTTATTTACTTGAAAGGCAGAGAGAGGCAGAGGCAGAGAGAGAGAGAGAGAGAGAAAGAGAGAATAAGTCTTCCATCTGCTCATTCACTCCCCAGATGGTAGCAACGGCAGAAGCCGGCAGCTTCTTCTGGATCTCGCACGCAGGTGCAGGGACCCAAGCACTGGACCATCTTCTCCTGCTTTTCCAGGCCATAGCAGAGAGCTGGATCAGAAGTGGAGCAGCCGGGACTCGAAACGACACCCATATGGGTTGCCGGCACTGCAGGCAGCAGCTTTTCCCACTATGCTACAGTGCCAGCCCCTGTACATAGGTTAACAAGGTATCAGTATGTGCTAATATGAAGTAACGTCTAAGATACAGTAAGTCAAAACAGGTTAAGTGTGCTCCAGTCAGCCCCTCTAGTACACTACCAGGTGTATAAGACAAAGGACTGGAGGGAATACACATAGAATCACCAACATTTCCGAGACTGGAACAGTGGCAGCCTTAAATAAAGGCAACTGTGGATTTGAGAATCCGGAAAGTACACACTTTTACTACTGCCTTTTGCTATGGTAAGAATTTAACCAACTCATGTCATTTTTCATAAATAAATACATAATAAAATAACTGCTAAAACCAAGATCCTGTAATGAAAAGATACTTTGGCAGCCTCTGCTCACAAAATCTGAACAATCTAAAGAACAAAGGAATGCCCATTTTAATCCAGCATCCTTTTTAGACGTCTTCATCATCAACATTGCTCACATCCTAAGTATGGACCAAACCAGCTTCTACCCATGGAAAGGAAAAGGCTGTTCCTATGACCCCAGAGAAGACATTGCAGAAACCTAGACAGAGGCGTGGAAAGAAGAAAGGCCACTCTAACATAGTCAACAAAGCAGAGAAGAATGGGCAGAGGACAGACCCAGGGGAATATGGTCACTGAACAAAGCTAAAAAGATGAAGCATGGAACCATCTAAGCAAGGTTAGGACATGGAATTTTCCAGATGCAAACAAAACCCCTAACACTTGAAGACTAATTTCATCTGTTGAAATGAATAATACTCTTGAAGAGGGGTGGGAATTTGGGAGGGAGGGAGGGTGGAGGGAAGAATCATTATGTTACTAAATTTGTACTTATGAAATGCATGAAGTTTACATATGTTAAAGAAAGAAGTTGCTGTGAAAACAAATCAGCATTTTTCTACTTACCTTTACTTTTAGAACTGCTGTAATTTTATGGTCATTCAAAATTGTTGGCAATGCTTATTAGTGCCCTCCCCACCCATTTTCAAAAGGTCTGAATACTATTTGCTTAAAGAGCAGAAACTCTGGACAGTTTAAGCATAAAGAGGGAATTCACTGGAAAACAAACTGGAGTAAAAACCTAACATCCAAACCTCAGTATAGACATGAACCAGACCAGCTCCAGGCTATAGGGATTTGTAGAGCTCCACAGAAACAAGGCAGGTCATGATGGGCAGAGAGATGGCCAGTGGGTCCCCGAAACTGGTATATTGTAGCGAGTCAGGTGCCACCCAGTAGTTGCCTACTACACTACAGCATTCACAAAAAATGCTCTAATTTACATTTGTACATTTAAAAAACTCAAATACTCTACATACTAAATTCATGGACATTTAAATTCACAAATTTTCACTTACAACCACATGCTTCAAATATTATTGTGCATACCACCATAAAAAAAGTCAATGTGCTACATAGATTCCATATCAGAGTTGTTATTGGAAGAATCTTACAGTAGAATCATAAAGATTAAACAGCACTAACCAGAAATCAATGGTACAAATATGTTTATCAATTCATCTTTCAAAGGAATTTTTTGTTCTTACAATGAGCCTGTAACTTAAGAAACGGCATGCCATGCCTTTTTCAAATACATGAACAAAATAAGGCCCCAAACAATAATTTAAGTTCAAACAGAATTTAATTTAAGCTCAAATAGAAAACAGGCACTGAAATCCAATGTCCACTCACATGCTCTCAGGATGAACCAATTAACTCTTTAATTCCCCATTCCTCCTGAAATCCACTAACACCACATTGCACTCAATTTTAATTGCTTTCATAATTTAAAAAGGTTACAAATGCTTGCTGTTTGAAGCAGACTATTGAAAAAGAAAAGAAAATATTCCTCCCCCTCTACAACACAGAGATAACTGTGTCAAGCAGGCTGCCCTACTCCTTCAACCGTACTCATTACACTATAAAAAGCCAAGTAATTTCTTACTTGCTATTTACCTAAAGTTACATCCCCATTACTTTGTTTTTCTGAGATTTTACATCATTTCTTCTGTATAAAGCAACAGATGCTCAAAGAAGATCAGAAAACAGAGACAAATAAAAGGAAAGACCCACAATCCTACTCACCAAGAGGCAATTGCCATCTCAGTGTTCTGGCTCCAGATCCTTTTCCACTTGTACAGAGGGCACTTCAAAAGTTCATGAAAAATCAAGTTTAAAAGATGAGCTCTTGGCCGGTGCCGTGGCTCACAAGGCTAATCCTCCGCCTTGCAGCGCCGGCACCCCGGGTTCTAGTCCCAGTCGGGGTGACGGATTCTGTCCCGGTTGCCCCTCTTTCAGGCCAGCTCTCTGCTGTGGCCCGGGAGTGCAGTGAAGGATGGCCCAAGTGCTTGGGCCCTGCACCCACATGGGAGACCAGGAAAAGCACCTGGCTCCTGCCATCGGATCAGCGCGGTGCACTGGCCGCAGCGGCCATTTGGGGGGTGAACCAACGGTAAAGGAAGACCTTTCTCTCTGTCTCTCTCTCTCACTGTCCACTCTGCCTGTCAATAATAAAAAAAAAAAAAAGATGAGCTCTTTCATACAAAGAAAATGAGAAATCCATGCAGTTTTTTCATAATATACATTTTCCATGAACATCTCCAAGACCTCTCATATATGCTGAACACTTTTCATGTCAACTGGAGCCACTCTACAGCACCCTTCCTAAAACCTACACAGTACTGTAGTCCTCATACATGCTATATGATCCACTAAAAAAGCAGCCAGAAAGATTCAGATCCTCTTCATTTTGGCCAGGATCACCTGGTGTTGACTGGAACACAAGAGACAGAGGACTCAAGCCAACCCTGCCTATACCATAAAAGCAAAATCACAGAGCAGGTTAGGTCGCCCAATGTGTCCTCACTAACTGATTTGTGTCACTCCCCCTCTTCGTGGAGGAACGACACAGGACCCTGCGCTGTTCTTTCGTCTGCTCGGCCCTCCCCGGGTTTGCTGCTGGTTCTTCCCGGGTTGGCTACCGTCCCTTCCACCTCTGTGGAAGGGCGGTTCCCCCTGCCACTTTTCCCCACTTCCGCGGGGGAGCGGCACACCGCCGGCCGGCTCTCTCGGGGGCTGCACAGGTGTTCCTTCAGATGTTCCTGGTGCATGTTGTCTCTCTCCTCCTTTATAGTCCTCTTCCGCCAATCCCAACTCTGCTACCCACATGCCGAGTACGCTGCTCTCCTCCAATCAGGAGCAGGTCCTGCTGTTTATTGGTTGAACTGGAGGCAGCTGTGTAGAAGCTGTTTCCTCCTCTCCCAGTGCCATATTGTGGGAGAGCAGATGCATAGAATAAGTCTTAATTCCAGTAACTTAGTCTAGTCCGAGTTGCTCCCCACAATTTGGGATAATTTATTCACATGCCAAATGAGGTTGGCATTGTTTTTTAAAAATCTCTTTTGTTGCCAAGGGTATCTAAAATGAAACTCAGTTTATTCATCCAAGAAACAAAAACTTTGAAGGCCAAGTACTTGTGAATTTTTTCCTAAGTTTTAGTCACAGCTAATAAATGCTAAATTTTTTATTTGCTGTGAAGAATTGATCTACATTAGAGGCATTTTACAACTTGTTTCATGCTTCTGGTTGCACAGAAAACAGCAGTTAGAAATGTAGACAATTTTTGACGAACTGTAATCCTCCACATTAGATATAAGTAACTTTCAAAGTTAAGGAGTTGTTGGTGAGCAACCATCAGCCAACTAAATATCAAGTTACCTCATCAACGAAAATGACTGCTTTCTCAACTGTCCTTAACTCTCAAGCACTAAGGTTATCTTAACCATGTACTTTTTTCCATGTATATGCTTCTTTGAATTGTTGCTAAAAATACCTTATCCTTTTGGCATTTAAAGTAGCTGAAAGCCAAGAAGACCCAAGTTTTGTCTTCCCCTATCCATGGCAGCAAAACCCCAGTTCAGAATGTAACTTGAAATTCACTGCCTAACCATGGAGGTCTTGATGCTTGGCACCTGTTCAGCAAGAATCCTATTATTCTATAAGCACCAAGTTCAAGTCCTCTGGCTCAGTCTTTCTTCCTCTTACATCTCTGTTCTCCGAATCGCCGCACCTCAAGCAGGGCCTGCTACTTCTACCCCTATTCATGTCCCAAAAGCTGACCTCTCAGACTCTCTGTGGCTTAAAGCTTCCGCCTCACCTCAACCCCTCCACCAGCCACGGTGAACTGCACTGCAGTAACTTAGTATCAGTGCACTTCTGCCCTAATCAAATGTAAGCTCCATGAAGTAACAAACAATTTTATTTAGCATTATGCCTTTACTGCCTTACACATCTTACTTGCTAAAGCAAACTGAATTACCTATGCTCTCCTTAATTGACAAAAACCACACTTATCATGTATACTATGTTGTTTTGAAATAAATATACTCTGAAGAATGGCTAAAGTCAATTACAATGCCCAGTAGTTCACAAACTTTTTGTAGCAACAACAGTTAGAATCTACCATCAGCAAATTACAAGAATAAAATACACTGTCATTTCCTAGAGTCACCTGCCAATGCAGACAATCCACTGTCCTCAGGTGCTTGTTTCCTAGTGTTCCACCTATGCTGTGTCTAGGCTTGAATTTGTTTTAATCCAGCTTGATTTCACTATGCTTCTGGACCCTAAGAACTCGGGCATTGCAATGACAATGAAAGATTTCTCAACCATTTATCTTTTTTTTTTCTTTTTTTTTTGACAGGCAGAGTGGACAGTGAGAGAGAGAGACAAAGAGAAAGGCCTTCCTTTTGCCGTTGGTTCACCCTCCAATGGCTGCCGCGGCTGGCGTACCGCGCTGATCTGATGGCAGGAGCCAGGTGCTTCTCCTGGTCTCCCATGGGGTGCAGGGCCCAAGCACTTGGGCCATCCTCCACTGAACTCCTGGGCCACAGCAGAGAGCTGGCCTGGAAGAGGGGCAACCGGGACAGAATCCTGCGCCCCGACCGGGACTAGAACCCGCTGTACCGGCGCTTCAAGGCAGAGGATTAGCCTAGTGAGCCGCGGCGCTGGCCCATTTATCTTCTAATAGTTCCTCCCCTACTCCCTATTTCTGGAAATTCACAGAAGGCAATACTGAACCTCTCATTCTCAAGTTCATGAGTTTTAACTTCTCATTTTCCATTCTTTATTCCTCAGTACTGTATTCTAAGCAGTTTGATCCAATCTCCTTTAAAATCAATAGCTTTCTCTTCAATTATATCTACAACTATTTAACCTGCCCATTGAGGTTACTTTTTAAAATTTAATGACTATAATTTCCATTTCTAAGAATTCAATTTGGTTCTTTTCTGTGTTCTTTTTCTCATCTGCAATCTGCAATCTTTCACTGGGGTCTTACCTCTCATCTCCAATCATTTTAAATAAATAATCTCTTTCATATGTCCTATCATCTCTACCTACTGAAGTACTAATTATCTTATTGATAATCTGCTCTCTTTCATAGTAATTCATTTCATTGTGTGGCTGGACAGCTGTGTATTGTAAGCTCATCTTTGGCACGAGCTGTTTCTTTAGTAGACACCAATGAATTGGCTCTGCAGGACAGCATCACAGTTCCTTCTAAGGGCTCTATTAGTGTCCATTGTTGTGGACTAGGTTCTGTGCTAATTTCTCAGCTTGACAGTTAGATTTTAAGAAATTGTGGATTTGAACTCACTCCCATTGTGAGCTGCAGCCTTGGAATTTAGATGTCTTGTTGGTTTACTGTTTATTATTAATCCCAATTATCACCAGCCATGAAGGACAAGGTTCTCTGCACTTTCTCAGACTAGCAGTCAAGTCGTTCTCAGCCTTCTCTCACAGATGTAACAGCCCATCATGATTTTGTGCTGGAGGACCTCCACTCCACCCTCCTACTGTATGCAGGCCTCACACCACCTCTGCTCCTTCAAGAGATCCTCCAGACCAAGCCTGTGGCACTTGTACCCTCCCAGCTGTCAGTTTTCACCTCTGGCACAAGGCATTTCATGGTCTTTCAAGCTCGCAAATGTTTTGGGCTATTGTTGCTATATTTTGTCAGCAATTTCTGTGCTTATAGGAGAGTAAGATGGGCAGTCTCCATAGGAGCTGTGTTGGCAATGTCGCTGGAAGCCTCCAGTAGTTAGAACATACAAAGCTGGAACATTAACTTCAGAAAATTGTGATGATTACTTCCATTTTGCCAATGACAATGGCCTACATTTTTTTCAGCCTTGACAACAACTTTCAAATTTGGGGTAAAAAAATTCAAGACATACTAAAATCATTTTGTCACTATTTCAAACGCCTGTCTACTCATTTAATAATTCTAATTCATCTTGTATCTCACTCCTAGAATTTTAGTGAAATCAGAAGACTGGAAAAGATCACCACTTCCCATCTAATCAATGAATCCAATGGTCTTTTTAGTACTCATCTCATTCACCTCTCTGCAGCAATATTTTTTGATCATTCCAGTTTTTCTATTCCAACACTACCTCAGGTCATTTTTTTCTTTACTGTTCAATTTATTTTTTTAAGATTTATTTATTTATTTATGTGAAAGGCAGAGTTACAGAGGGAGGGAGGGAGGGAGGGAGGGGAAAAAGGAGGGGGAGAGAGAGAGAGAGAGAGAGAGGTCTTCCATCTGCTTGTTCACTCCCCAGATGGTAGCAACAGCAGAAGCCAGGAGCTTCTGCCAAATCTCCTACGTGGGTGCAGGGGCCCAAGCACTGGGGCCATCTTCTACTGCTTTCCCAGGACACAGCAGAGAGCTGGATTGGAAGTGGAGCAGCTGGGACTCAACCGTCGCCCATGTGGCATACCAGCACTGAAGGCGGAGGCTTAGCCCACTCCACCACAGCACCAGCCCCGGTCATATATTTGTTATCACTATGTTATCAATCATTTCCTAATATATGCCCTTAACTCTCCCCTCTAGAATTCTTCCAGTAAACCATAATCAGATTAATATTCCTATAATAGTTCTCTCCTTATATGAAGCATTCACATTCTCCATCTCCAATACAGTGACTCATTATTCCCTAATACTGAGAAGACATTTTGTGGATTTCTAGCCACCAACGTGTAAACAGTAACACCACCTCACAAGTGCTAACTGCATACTATGTACTTGATAAGGCGCAAAATACCTCACCTGTTATCAATTGATCCTCACAATACCTGTATGAAGAAGGTTCAACTACTACACAATTCTTCAGGGATGAGGAAAATAAAGCTCGAAGATTAAGTAGCCAACTCAAGAAAACACAGCTAGCAAGAGGCTGAGTCAGTTTTATTTTATACCAAGTCCAGCCTCTTAAACAGTGTATATTATCCACAAGCACTTGTACCCAAAGCCCCTACCCTTCCTGTGACTGTAAAAAACATCCATCCAGCCTCTTAAAAGCTCTGCCTGGTTGCTTCTATAGGGACCTCACACTAATGCACTCAAAACCAAAATCAGGATCACACTGCCCACGCTGTGGTGGTCCAATCACAGTGAAAAACTTACTACCCAACCAGTCATGCAAGTCAGAAACCAGAAATCACCCTTATTTTCTCACTCACCTACATCTGCAACCTATGACCAAATTCTGACCATCTTCTTCCTCTCTAACCTCTACGGCATCCATCTTCCTCCAGCCCAAGAACCACACCACCCTTGCCCAGCTGCTACAGCCTAACTCATCTACATTCTCAATTCTTTCAACCCATTCTCCACTGTGCAAAACAAACCAAAAAAGCACATCCTCCCCAAAAGATGATTTTAAAATACAAATCTTATTTTTTCATCAATTTGAGACTCAAAAATCATAGCTTTAAGTCCATCTTTATTCCAGAGTCTGAAACTATAGGAATGCAAGTATTGGTGACATCTGGGTTTCAGTAACAAAGCAATTTGCAGTGAGCCAAAAATGATGCCAGGACAGAAAGAGGAGCAAACTGAGAAATGATGACTAAGAGGACAGCACCTGAGGTTTTCAGCACTTGGCTCCAGTGACTCCTGAAGCAGAGCAGAAACCTAAACCTGCCCACATTTCAAGGTATTTTTCTCATTACACTGTGATACCCCAGGACCCTTCCAGAAAAACCCTTTTTCTCTAAAGTAGTTCAGACTAAGTTTCTAGCTTGCAACCAAGATTCTTTGCTAAGAAAAAGGCTTTGAAAGAACTATGGTAACACACTTAAAGATAGTATACCTACAAAGCAAAAACTGAAATTCCACATAAAGTAAAAAATACCTTTGCCTAGCATATATATACATACAGTCTATGTTTGTAAACTCATGCACCTCTTCCATTTAAAGATGTTACATAAAATGCTTTAGGTCAAGCCCATGCTTTCCTTTATGTTCTCCAAACCATCACAGTAAGGGCTTGATGAAAGCTGAAAAAAAAAAAATCAGGGGCAGGCATTTGCCCTTCCAGTTAAGACACCTGTGTCCCTATTAGAGTATTGGGGCTCAATGCTCAGCTCTGGCTCCGGAGTCCAGCTTCTGCTAATCCAAATCCTAGAAGTAGCAATGATGCCTCAAGTAATTGGGTCCCTGCCACTCACATACGAGACCCAGATCAAGTTCCTGGTGGCTGGTTTCAGTCTTGGTCCAACCACAGCAGGTATCCAAAGACTGAACCAGTAGATTGGAGCACAAGCTGTCTCTCCCTGCCTCTCAAATTTAAGAGTACTAACAATTTACATCAGAAGTAAAAGCGTAACTATACAATATAAATCAGGGCCCGCACTGTGGCATAGCAGTAATGCCACTGCCTGCAGTGCCGGCATCCCATATGGGTGCTAGTTCAAGTCAAAGCTGCTCCACTTCTGATCCAGTTCTCTGCTGTGGAGGATGGCAGACCTCAGAAGGCAGTGGAGGATGGCCCAAGTCCTTGGGCCCCCGCACCCACGTGGGAGACCCGGACAAAGAACCTGGCTCCTGGCTTCAGATCAGCACAGCTCCATCTGTTGCAGCCAGTTGGGGAGTAAACCAGCAGCGAATGGCAGGTAGGTATCTCTCTTTCTCTCTCTCTCTCTCTCTGCCTCTCTGCCTCTCTCTGTTTAACTGACTTTCAAATAAATAATCATTTAAACAAATACAAAATCATGTTATGTCCCTGTTTCTTTGGGTACAGCCCACACAATACAGCATAAATGCCAACTCTATCTAGGTGACTGAACTTTCCCCACCATTCTCTTTCCTACTTGTGATATTGCATCGTCAAGTATTATAAACTCACCTTGCTCTTAACCAAAATTTTACCTATTGCATAAATACGTTGTAAAGTAGTGTGTCACAGAAGAAACAAAGGAGTTGTGGAAACCACAGATTATATTCTATGCGAAGACTTTTTCTGTTGTCATCTGGTGGTTTGTATATAAAATCAACACTGACTTCCATCATACAGAGGGGCTTGGTCACACACAATCTTGTTCTTTCTGCATCATCTCCAACATCTAGGGAGAAGTCAAGGCAGAACTGAACCTCACTCTGAAAAAAACCCCTCTCTGACAATCAGAAACATACCACAAATAAATTTAGGACTACATTGAAAAAAAAAAAAAAAACCCCACAGACACTACCACCCCTGGAAGTGACCACCTTGTGTAAATGTGACTAGGTTACAACAATGACATAAAAAAAATTCCTCCTTATTTCACGTCTGAAATACTCAGATTTCTTGGGGTACTTAAGTTCCCACCCCCAATTATTATCAATAGTCACAGAGACAATAGTAGGAGTCATATTTCTCCCCTGGCCACCACAGTCACTCTTTGGCTACTTCCCCATATTCTTTTCTTGAAAATATCACCTGTGTTAAATCAAACTTAGAGTACTGCAAATCTCACAAGCTAAAGAATCAAACTTACAGAGTACTGCAAATCTCACATGCTAAAGAATCAAATCCAGAATACAGAGTTCAGAAAAAGCAGCACACCACTGCACGAAAACCTGATTTTTTTCTGCATCATAATACGAGTTCCAGGGTCTAGCCCATTTTCTAAAGTTCACATCTGCAAACACTACTCGATTAAAAATCATAATATTTTTTAAAATACAGCAAAGCCAAAAACATCAAGAAGTACCTTCTTAGCCCCATTCCACAAGTTAATCTCCAAAGATCAGTAAATAAATAAATCTTATCAGTTGTCAACAAACTGGATTGATAGCTGTATCTTCACTAGATATTGCCTGAGCATTAGTGTCAACTAAGTCTATTACAGTGAAAAATAATTCTTGTGTTAATTTTAAGGACTCTCTGCTTTACTAAAAGTCCTTAATGAAGACAATTAAGCCAAAATAACATGAGGTTGAGCACAGAAAACTCAAAACACCAACTACTAATCTCTTTCATTACTTATGGTCACTGTCCAGTAAACAGCAACATTCTTACAACCAATTCCTATCCCACATCTTGTTATATCTCTCAGAGCATCAATTACCTTTGGCAGATTTCTATTAATCTCATTACTCTTTCTTCTTCTGACCACTTAGATAAATTTTCTTAAAATAAGATGCTTATTTAATTCTCCAAATTTACAGTTTACATTGATAAATTATGCCACTAATTTGCTTTAGAGAACCTAAAACTTTGAGCATGAACCATTGTAAGGCTAGAGTAAATGCATCATGTGTTAGCAGCATCTCAGGAGAAATGCTGTCTTCAACACTGAACATACCTGGCAAACTAAAATGAAGAGAGTTAAATTCTAGGGACTAAGACATATGGAATTACAGAATCCCCAAAGAGGAGACACACTTAGAGAGTCTGGTAAGGGCAGAAAAGATGTGACAACATACAGAAGATCAGAGAATCAGAGCAGAACAGATTTGAACAGTGAGTCTAACCGCCTCCCTCTGTATAGATGAGCAAACAGAGCAAGAGAGGCTACCCGACTTGCTCACACTGCAAGGCAGTCACAGACGAAATAAAACCAGAGCTACCGACGCTTAGCCCAATGCCTTCTCCATTCACTACATCGTGTTCCTAGGAAAGCTTTATTAAAAATATTCTCATTCCCACAAGAACCACAGGGGAATGGGGCCAGCCTAATGCAATGATTCTCTGGCTTTAGAGCTGTCAGGAAGCCAGATCACCTAAATACCAACACAGCAAATGCATCAACAGAGATTCCTGAAGCAATGATCCCAAATATTTGTGGGCGTGTATGCTTGGATATAGTAAAACTAGTGTTAATATAATGAAGTTCCAAGATTAATTGCAATAAACTTCTTCACAACAGGTCTCAGGTATGGTCAAACTATGACAGTTTTGCATTTCAGGAATTCACTAAAAATTTTAACTGTAATTTCTATGTGCTACCAGAGGATGGCAGAAGGTGCCACTTGCAGGCTCAACTAACCATATATTCTCCCTCAGGATTATGGGTACAGTTGTTCATGACTTTTTAATTGGGAAGTGTACAAATTCAGGGGAAACTTTAAAAAAATGTGTTACAGAACCACTGAAGTCAAATCAGAATAAAAGGACTACATGAACTAAGATACTCACCTACATTACACACAATATATCATTGTATACCAAGAGTATTTAAACCAACTGAAATCAACAGCTTTGCTTTTCTAACTTAAGTGTCCCTCTTCTTCATACTATCCCTTTCACCCAGATTTTCATTCCCACCCTCTGCTTTCATGAATTGGACTTCAAGGGCCTACTTTCAGAACTACCATTTTCTAAGTTGCTTAGAGAAACTGAAGCATGAGCCATCACAATGCAGTTTGTGTTTCCTCCTGCTGCTATGTGCATTCCCTTCTCTATGTGTAGTCAGGCAATATCCCTAGCCTCCCGGCTCCTGGACACCTTGAGGAAGGCCAGAGAGCAAGCAGAATGACACTGCCTGCCACAGACCAACGCCATTTCACACACCCCATCCTATGCACCAAAAACCACCCAAGGGCTCCTCAAAAAGCCCATGGCTATGGGTATGGTGAAAAAAAATGCATGAATTTCACAACTTTTTTGGCCAACATACTTCCATTTTTTCCAGGAATTTTTTGAAGTGGTACATTTAACTAGAAAGACTTATCATTCATCACTTAATTACCCATTTAACTTGCAGTCTTTCCACTTTGTTTCACCTAAATATTTGAGAGCACAGGAAGCTTCCTGGATGTACAGGGTGATAATGGCTATTACTGGATTTGCAAGGCCAACAAAGTAGCCAATAACCACCTGTTAAATATGCAACAGCCCAAGCAAGGTAGCCTGGGACTCCTAGAAACTCAAGTTAAAGTTGTGAGGGGAAGGGGCCAGGGATAAGAGGAAGAGGGGCAATGAATCACTTATCGATTCACAGAAGGCAGTGCGGGCTCAAAGGAAAGCAGACTTGCAGTGACCTCGATCAACACTGTGCTGTAATTTCCCCAGCAAACAACTGACAGAAAAGCCTAATTAGGAGACCACCCAGGACTGGCAACTGACTTAACACAAGTGAGCCAGGCCACAGGAAAGCATGCTAGGGTGGCAGAGAACCCAGAGATTATGAGATCAACCATCACAAGAATAAAAATGTAACAAGAGAGACAAGAAGCACTTGTCAAACTTCTAAAAAATGCCCAATTCTGAGAGTCAACAGACCTCAAGTGGAGCTCAAATTTTCAATTATTTTTAAGATTTCACCGGTGATTATGATGCATGCTCCAGATGAGCACCCAAGTAGGAGCTCAGCAGTCTGCACAGGAATAAACAGAACTCGCAGCTTAAAAGCAAGTAGCTCAGAGAGATCATGAACCTGGGACAGGCGTTAGTCAAGACAGGTTTAAGGTCCATAAGCTGCCGGAATGACTTGGGGGATGACTGGACACCTAGGACAATGTCTGAAGGAAAACTGAATCCTGTGATCTCACTTAAAGGCTAAGCGCTGCGGTTCTTAAACTTGGCTACACATTCTAATCAGCTGGAGAGCCTGGCTCTCTCCACCCAGGTCAAACCTCAAATCCATTCAACAAAGTCTGGAAGAGAGATGGAGGCACAACACTGAAAGCTCCCAAGTGCTTCCAATGTGCACCCACGTTTGAGAAACACCAGCTTAGAGAGTTCTGGGGAAATCAGCAGACTAGAGTGAGGAAAAACAAAGCAGTATACATCAGTGGTTCTGAAACTCAAGTGTATGTCACAATCCCACAGAAAGCAAGCTGCAGCTCAAGTTAGCACAGAAGGAGGTGGTCCCTTAAAGTTTTACCAATCCTCCAGGGAGCCGGTGGGTGGGGGAGAGTGTGTGCTCAAAGTTTGAGAGCCACTGGCCTAAGAGACTGGAAACAACTGCAGGGAGAAACTGCATGCTATGAACAACCAGGGACGGTAACTGACAAGAGCACTCCTATCCCTCTGGGACTGATGAGTACAAACTCCATCTATGATGTGTCCTGAAAACCACCAGAACCAATACATCAGCAGTCAAGCTAAAGGCACCACTGACCACATGTGATACTTAGGATCCATCCTTCTCCCAAGCCACTCCTATCTGGCTTCTCAGCAGAAAGTATAAAGAAAGTGTGTATTGCCACCTGCCTTTCAGAATTAAAGATTTGGCTTTTTAGGTATCTAGAAAAGTCAAAAGCAATTAAATAATCACCAATAATCAGTGTGCAACTCTTTGTTACCATGTAGAACAGTTACTCCAGAACATTAAAAAGGTTTTTTTTTTTTCTTTTTTTTTTTTCTGTAAGATCTGAACTGCCTCCAGGGTCAACAATATCTTCTTTTGTAACTTCTGCTGATTATTTGTAACTTATACTGATAAATGATGCATTTATTCTCTTCGAGGATGATATGACCAAGCCTATCCAATAGCTTCACCTCGCTACATAGTAACAACATGGTGCTTATGACCAGTTGCAACTTACTGATAACTACCCCATTTAGAATATTACATTGTATCTGATAAGATTCAAGAGATCACACTCCTTGCATATGACCAGCTCATCATCCCATCAGAAATTGCTATAGCAGCACCAGAATTTTCATTTTCAAGATACATGAGCTTTTGTCAAACGGTGACATCTCCTCTGTAATATGAATTTTCAATGATATAAAAAATGATGGATATATTTTACACATTTCACAGAGAACAGAAACCTGTCAATGAATTTAAAATTTCTGACAATCTATTTGAAATTCTACACTAAAAGATCTGTACACTTTTACAAACCATATAAATGTAAAACAGATACCAATGTTTTTACCGACAAGGAATAAACTATTCCTCCCTAAGAAAGTTTGGCAGTTGCCTTAGTATTTTAATTAATGTATTTTCATTCATTTTTCATCTGTAAAAATACTTCAAACAGCCTTCAGAGTGCCAATGACCAAAACTTTACATCCATGTAATAAACTTCAAAACAAAGCCACTGATTTTCCCCACTGTTTCAATCTGTGCACATCTTCAAACATGTAAATGCAAATATCTTACTGTAAAGTGCAAGTCACTTTTTTTTTTAAGTTTTTTTTTTTTTGAGTTTAAAGAAACTCAAAAGGCTTCCATAGCCTTGGAAACTCATGACTGGAGCATAGGGAGATTACTGATGCCATAAACAAGAGTGTCAATTGGTTAAGTCAACAACAGGAGTCACTGTGCACTTACTCCTCATGTGGGATCTTTGTCCTTAGTGTGCTGTACATTGAGATTTAATGCTATAACTAGCACTCAAACAGTATTTTTCACTTTATGTTTCTGTGTGGGAGCAAACTGTTGAAATCTTAATGTATGCTAAACTGATCTTCTGTATATAAAGAGAATTGAAAATGAATCTTGATGTGAATGGAAGGGGAGAGGGAGTGGATAAGGGGAGGGTTGCGGGTTGGAGGGACATTATGGGGGGAAGCCATTGTAATCCATATTCTCCTTTGGAAATTTATATTCATTAAATAAAAGTTAAAAAAAAGAAACTCAATAATAAAACACCATTTCTATTCTAAAGGTCAAATCAAGTGATTTCAATTTCTTCTGTTAAACCTGGCTTCTCTGGCAATCCAGATCCCATTTTACAAAATGACTTAACAGACGCCTTGCTTCCAGACTAAGATATTAAGCAAGAAGCACAAATAAAAATGAAAACTGTACAACTAATGCTGGAGTTAAATTGAGCATAAGCAGGACGATTTGTTTTCACGCAGTAAGACCTCACGGAACCCATTTATGAACCCCTGGGGGAGGCACCATTCAGATACTATTAGATAAGCAGTTTAAAAATTTTGAGTTAGTTTCTAAACTGTGGCATGCGGGCTTTCAATTCAGACCGTCAACATGCTGGTGCGTTTGAATCCTTTCCTGTGCAGTAAGCTAAATCATCTGCACGTGACGCAGAACACAGCTAACTGGAGTTCAAGGCTGTCCCACGTCAGTCAACCTCCGAGTACCCAGTTCCTCACCGAGATGGTTTTCCAGGATACAGCTAATGAACACAGCCCAAAGTTAATTTGACTAGCGCTGCCAACAGCAGAAGAGCCTGGCTAACCTACAGACCTCATCCGAAAAGGGTGGTATGTAAGCGGCTGTTTCTCCCCCACCCCCTCTTTTAAGACCAGCGAACTGCAGCGGAAAGGGTGCTGAGGGGCAGGCGAAGGGCTCCGGCCGGCCGGGGACAGCTCCTTTCACGGAGATTCCCCCTCGCCGTGCCAGAGGTCGTCTGGAATCGGCAGATCGCCGCTTCCTATTTCAGCGATCACCACTGGAATGTTCCAAACCGAGGCCCACAGAGCGAGGGAAACAAAGCCAAGCCGCACAGCTGTGGGCACGGAAAGTTTTGCTCCACCGACCGCACACTCCCACCTAGGGGTCGGGCTCGGGGCAACCGCAGCAGCGGGAGGCCGGGGTTGCCCGGGAGGGGGGCGCCCAGCAGCTGGCGCGGCTGCTTCTGACGCTGGGGGTCTGCGGGGGCGAGCCCCGCACCGCCGCCCAGACTCCGCGGGGCAAAGAGCGACACCCGTCCAGCGGCTCCAGCTCGGCGCGCTGGGTCGGACTCGGGCAGCCTCTCCAGGAGCGGGTGCCTGGGGCTCCCCTTCAAAGGCTTTCGTTCGCAGGGTGGGCTTCGAGGAGCTCACCTGCCCCTCCCCCGCCCCGGGTGGGTCTAGCGGGCACCCCGCGCGCCGCAGTCCTGGCCCGGCGGCTCGGGGGGCAGGGGACACCGCGCACCCGCGCTCGCAAAGTTCGCCGCGCTGCACCCGGAAGCGGCGCCCGACCTCCGGAGCCCGCCCCCGGGGCGGCGCCCAGGACCCCGACTGGCGCCCATCTCCCCAGAGCCCACTCCCGGCCCCGGCCCGCGCCTACCTTGAGCCAGCGCCCGCAGCAAGTGCAGCTGGAGCAGCAGCAGCGCCCACCGCCCGCGGCCCGGGCTGAACTTTGCCGCCTGCCGTCCGCCGCGCTGCCCTGCGCACTCCGCGTCCTCGCCGGCAATGCCTGGCGCCGCGCGGGGTCCCGGGCGCTCGCGGTCGAGGCAGGGGCCCGGCAAGGACCCAGCGCACTCAGGGAGCGGCGGGCCGCCGGCGGTCACCGAGGGCCGGGCACCGCGGACCATACCGAGGAGCTCCCACCCGGAGCGCCACGCCGCACCGGACGGCTGGGACGGCCCCGGGTGGACGCGGTACCCGGCGCTGAGGGGCGGCGTCCCGGATGCCCGCGTGAGGTGCGCGGCAGGGGTCGAGCGAGGCGGAGGAGAAGTCGTCAGCGGGGGCAGTTCTCGTCGCGACGCCCGGAGCCCTTCCGGGCGACCGCCGCGCTGTCACCCGGCGCTGAGGAGAAAGTGCGCCCGCCCGCGCGCCGGCTCTCGCCCTCCGCCGCGGCCGCCGCTCCCCATTCACAGCCCGGCCGCACGCGCCGCCCCCGCTGATTGGCCGAGGGAGGCGGCTCCGCTCCCGGGGCCCGCCCCCACGGCCCTCGCTCGTTTTCAAACTCGACGCGCCCGCCCGCCTGCAATTTCGCGCCGGCAGCGGCGCTGGACTCGGGCAACTTCCCGCGCCGGCAGCGCCGCTCCAAGTGCCCTGGGAGCCGCCCTGCTCCCCGCCCGGGGCTCTGCGCTTGGGGCGCAGTGGAAGGGGGCGTGGGGGTTCCGCGCCAAGTTGCCATAATTGCGAACGAGAAACGGGCGCCATCGGTTTCCTAAACGCTAGGGACAAAAGGCACCGTTTGGTTCAAAGCCGCCGCCTGCTCAGAGGAGTGGACATGGCTTCGTAGAGGCGTCAAAGGTCATGTTTGTCCTGGGGGCCGGCAGCACAGGCCGCCTCCGCCGCTCCCGGGTCTGGAGTAAGGGTCTGTCAAGGGAGGGGTTTCTCCCGGCCGCCCGGGGAGTATGTGGTAAGCATTAGCTGAGTTTATGGGATGAAGTAAGCGCTCCGGAGCGTAGAGGCCCGCGCGTGGCGGGAGGAGGGCTGGAAGGTGACACCCAGCTTGCTGCTGCTGGGAGTCAGCCAGGAGGAGCCCAGGGGCACGTGATGGTGATCGGGTGAGATCACCCAGTGGGGAAGGGCCAGGGGCCCGGGTGTGCGCCCCGAGAGACAGCCGCGTCTGCTGGGGTCCGCATCTGGACCCCAGGCGGGAGAGTGGGGAGCAGCAGGCCAAGGAGTCGGAGCCTGCAGAGCACCTGTGGATGCTCGCCAGCATGGGGCAACCGAGACCCGGGGCAGCTGCCATGTGGAGGAGGCAGACGCTAGAAGGGACACACACACACACCAAAAAAGGCAGGCAGAGATGGATGCTCTGTTCTCTGACAACATCGTGGAGCTTCGAAACGGGCTGTCTTCCCGCCTTGCTGTCCTCAGATGAGACAGGGGCACGGGTGGGCTGTCGTTTGTTTGTCGGTATTGCAGGCAGCCCTGAGCTGCTGCAAACTTGCTAGGTTGGCTGAGAGCCTAGGGAGGCTCTCAGTGGGCTCTCTGGGCCAGCCCTGGGCAGTGGCGCCTTCTCACTGCCTGTATGTGAGAAGTGCTGGCAGGAGAAACCTCAGCCTTAACCAAGTGACATGACCTGCGCAAAGTCAGCAGGTCCCCTTCCCCCACTGCCCAGTCTCCATTGCTCTGAGCACCTCTGCTTTGCTGTGAGACTGAGGTTTGGGCTACACCCCTGGAGCAGATCGGGCTTTGAGGTCTTCCTACTTGTGACCTTCGGACAATTGTTGACTCCATTGCTGCCCAGAGTGAAGGACACTCCCCATCTCCCGGGGTTGTTGCAGGAAAGTGAGCTAACACACTCCATAAATGCTGCTTTTCCATCCCCTCCCTCGTGCCGGTGTGGCCTTGCTAGAGCCACTGGTTGTGTTTGGTCAGCAGCCCTATGTCCTTGAGTGTGCTTTCGAATCAGAGCTGGAGCCCATATCCCCAGCCGTACAGTGCCTGCATGAGCAGAGCTCGGGCTACTTCTTGGCTTCAGGACCCTGCAGAAGTGCCCGGAGCCTTGTTTGCTGTGATGTATTCTGCAGTTCGCCGAAAGCTTTGTGGAAACTTGCTTGGAGATTGGAAAGCCCAGGCGGTGCAGGGGCGGTTGTAAGAGATGGATGACGTCACTGCTCCTAGAGAAAGTCCAGAGACCCCTCTGGGAAATTCTAATTCCAAATCTTCCCGCGGAGGCAAGGCTCTATTATCATCTCCGTTCTGCAGTTGAAGAAGTTGAGCCGAGAAAGTTTAATAGATGCAAAACAACTGTGTTAGAGCCAGGACCAGAATCCACCTCTCCTGAGCCCCGTCCTCAGACTGTGTTGCTGCTTCCAGATTCATTAGGTCATTATAGGGGGAGGGGCAGCTTACATGACAGCTGTTCCTTCTTTTAAAAAAAAGAGACTACTTCTGTCCAAAAGGCCAATTAATCTCTAACTCAATTTTTTTTAAAAAAAGATTTATTGGAAATGCAGAAGGACAGAGAGAGAGAGAGCAAGCACCTGCATCCATTGGGTCACTCTCCCAGTGGCTGCAATACCAGGGCTGGGCCAGGCTAAAGCCAAGAGCCAGGAACTCCATCCTGGCAGCAGGGACCCAAGAACCTGGTTCCTTTTCTGTGGCTGTCTCTGCATCCCCAGGGAGCTGGACTGTGGGCAGCCACAGGCAGTTGCCCCTTTTGTTTACACTTAAACATATGAATGGAGACATCCTGGCTCAGACAATTAGGCTAAGGAGATTTCAGGGAGAGGCAGGAAGAATGGCAGGAAGAGCCTTGTCAGGAACTCTTTGTAACCCCAAAAGTCTTTTGGATATGTAAATCTTTTGTGTGCCTTCTTGTATTCAACTGGTCACCTTTAAATACTACTGGATTTGTTGAATAAAGGAGCCTTGATTGGGATTTGTCTTGGCTCCATTCTTTGCATCCTTGTCCCCGCATTCCCACTCTCAGCGAGCACACTGGACTGGAAGCAGAGCAGCAGGGAATCAAACCAGCAGTCAGATAGGGGAGGCGAACATCAAAAGTGGCAGCTTAACTCTGCACCACCATATTGGCCCCTCAACTTAATTCTACCCAGCCCAACAAGAAGACCCAAGAAGAGGACGTGTTATGCTTGCACGTTGGCCTTGGAAAGTCTTTAGTGGGATGTTCTGCAAGGCTAGGAGGCACAGGGATGTCACTCCAGGAAGGTGGAGATATTTTTCTTTTCGAAAGAAAAAAAAAAGACCTGTGGCTGTCCACAGCAAGCAGTTAGGATTCTCTCTGCTTTAAAAAGAGAAAGGAGAGATGTGGGGAGCAACTCGGACTAGACTAAGTTACTGGAATTAAGACTTATTCTATGCATCTGCTCTCCCACAATATGGCGCTGAGAAGGGAGAAACAGCTTCTACACAGCTGCCTCCAGTTCAACCAATAAACAGCAGGACCTGCTCCTGATTGGAGGAGGGCAGCGTACTCGGTGTGTGGGTAGCAGAGTTGGGATTGGTGGAAGAGGACTATAAAGGAGGAGAGAGACAACATGCACCAGGAACATCTAAGGGGAACATCTATCTGAAGGAACACCTGTGCAGCCCCCGAGAGCCGGCCGGCTGTGTGCCACTCCCCTGCAGAAGTGGGGAAAGTGGCTAGGGGGAACCGCCCTTCCACGGAGGTGGAAGGGTTGGTAGCCAACCCGGGAAGAACCAGCAGCAAACCCGGGGAGGGCCGAGCAGACAAAAGAACAGCGCAGGGTCCTGTGTCGTTCCTCCATGAAGAGGGGGAGCGACAGAGAGAGTTTTCAAAACATATGATAATTTCAGGGGAATCAGAGTGGTCCCTGAGCTCATGGGTGCTGGCCTGACAATCAGCCTCACCTGGGAGCCCGTGAGAAAGGCAGCCTGGACCTCCCACATCATCACCTGCGTTTAGCAAGTCTCCAGCTGATTCTTCTGTAAGTCCAGTCTCCTAGGAATGTAATGTGATGACTGGAACCCTCGCTTGTGTTCTCTTCCTCTCTGCACTCATTTCTCTTTCACTTCCTTCTGTGTTCTCTTCTCCCTCTTATGGACCAGGAGATAAAAAGGAAACTTCCAAAAATGATAGGATTTTAATGTTATTTTTCAATTTTATAAGGAAAGCTCGCAACTTCCTAGAACATCAACAGTTCAACTGTATATATATTACAGTTCAGAGGCATCTTTGTGTCCGTGTGGAAGAAACAACTAGAGAAAGCAGTAATATTTTGCCATATAGGTAGCTTTTATACATCAATGGGAAAAACACAGCAAGGCCCATGGAATGAGAAACAGAGTACAGGAACAGGCACATCTCAGAGAAATACAAAGGAAAATAAACATTTGAAGAGACACAAATGGATCCCAAACATGAAAAGACCCAAGCAATAGGGCCAATAAAAAATGTGAACAGACAATGGCCAGAGCTGCAGAGGGTTTCTGGAGATGCACTCATGTATTCTTGGTGAATATATAAATTAAACAGCCATGCTCGAGTTGCTAAATTTTAAATAGTAATTGTCTTTGATTCTCACAAAGGCATAAAGACAGTACAGTACATAGAGCAGATTTAATGAGTATTAAAAGAATAGTTAGAAACATTGATAAATACTTGCTCTATGGAGGTATTTTATTATAAAATCAACAAGTTAAACAGGTAAGTATTGTCTTATAAAAGAGCATGTCTATAATGTGGAATAATCCTTTTTTTTTCTTAGAGCATAGATGTCAAATTCAAAACAGGATTTCCTTCAGGGGACATAGAATTACATGCTTTTTTTTTTTGCTTTTTAAATTTCCAAGTTTGTTTTTTACAATGAAGATAAACTAATAAAGCTTATTTTTAAAAAGCAGATGTTGAGCAGAAAGAAGTCCTTTCTTACCTATACCTCATTAAGAAACATCCCCAATGGGTTCTCAGTGCTTTTGAGAAAAATAATCCCCAACCCTCAGAGGCCAAGTTACAACAAGAACTTGTCCACCAGGGATGCTGTGCCCTTCCGTGTGCAAATCATGCCCCACCACTGCACATCCAGGGCATGCCTGAGAGCGGTCCCTGGGGCCTGTCCCCTGAGAACTCTCCCGACTGGAGGCCTCAGCCCTTCACTCAGATCCCTGCCAACTGCTAAGCCCAGCCTCAGCCTCACCTTTGTTCCATTGCCTGGCAATCCATCAATGAGCCTCCAGGTGCTGCCTTTGAGCCCTAATGGGGCATGTGCTCTGGTTACCTTAGAGCCCAACTAGTTTCCTGAAAACATTTTCAGAAGCTAAAATCTCATAAAATACCGTTAAGGAAGCTATGGAGAAGAAAGGTACAGAACTTTAGCGAACCTCCAGTTTTCTTTGAAAGTATCCCTCACCCTCAGGCGCCTTGACGTTGCAGGAAGCCAGGGTTCCTAACCCCTGACAAGCAGCCTCAGCTGCCTCCCCTAGGCGGCATGAATCAGGAAGTCAGGTGGGAGCCCAGCCTGCGGTTTCACAAGGCCCCCAGGTGATTCTGTGGCAAGTTCAAAAGCCATTGGCAGGTAGTCATCCCTCCCATCCCTGCTTTTCAGCCAGTGTTTACCCGAACACTCAATTAGCGCCAGCCCCAGTGCTAGGCAATAGAGAAACAGCAATTGTGTGATAAGCAAAGGCTCCAAAGGGAATACTACATAAGGGAGGTAGTATTCCAGAAGTAACATCTAAACAGAGACCCGTGGATACACAAGGGTGGAGAGAGGCTGTTCCAGGCAGAGGGAACAGCACGTGCAAAGCCAAGTTTGAAACTCAGCTTGAGAACAGTGGAGAACCAAGAGGGTTTTCAATACAGGGATTGTGCAATGAAAAATGCTTTTAGACATAATCATTCAGGCTATGCCGTGGATCGAGATGGGGCAAGACTGGAAGCCAGGAGACCTGCTAGGAGACCATGGGAGCAATTTTAACAGGAAATAACAGTGGCTGGGATGGGGGAGAGGCGACAGGCTAAGGAGCTGTGAGCTAAGGGGGCATCCGGGATGGCAGCCTGTTTTCTGGCTTGGGAGGTTGGGGGAATGTCCATCTGGTTTCCAAAGAGAGGGAACATAGGTGGAGACGCAGAGTTGGTGGGAGGTTCGGATTTGAACTTCTTAACTGTGACGCATCGCTGGGGCATCACTTGCAGATAAGACGTGGATGCCAAATGGCAGAAGCAGAGGAAATGACTTCAAGGCATCTGACCCAGTGTCAAGACATCAGGGCTAAGTGACCTCTAGATTCTGCAATGAAGATATCCTCACAGGCCCTGTGACAGCCTTGGTAGAGAAATTGGTGGCAAGGAGAGAGGATGTTTCCAAGCAGTTGAGCATGAAGGTGCTACAGAAAACGATAAAGTGGTGACAGAACTGAGAGGAGGTTGTTTCCTGCTGACAGGAATCAGGGGGTGAGTAACAGCTCAGGAGGCCGGCCTCTGGGCATGTCTCCTGCATTTGTGCATGGGCTTTAGCCTTGGTCAGGGAGGACAGCATGCAGCTCAGGGGTGGCCAGGGAAGGAGGGAGGGAGAGAGGAGACCTCAACTGAGGGGAGATTTGGCAGCCTTTAGGGCAGAGAAAATGCAGATGGCTTGAGATGTTTGGAGAAAGAGAGACTTTAACAAGGGATTCAGCAGACATCTCTCCACCTGACTTTCACATAAGCCTTTAATCTCCACAACAATCCCCATGTGGTAAAGCACATGTTTTTCCATTTGACTGAGGCTAGGCTCAGATGATTTAAATGATTTGCCCAGGCTGCCTGGCCAGTGAGCGGCGGGACTGGGGTTTGAACCTGCATCTCCTGATGCAAAGCGTTGCTTCTGCTTTAGGGGTAAATGAGACAAAGATTGTCCATCCTGCATCACGAAAACTTACTAGAGGGGATCTTAAAGAACATCTTGTTTTAAAGAGGAAGTTGATGTAAAATAAAACAAAACTGCCTTCAATTCCTTTGGGAACAGACCGTGGACATAGGGATGCCCACGGCTAGAGAGGAGGGCTGGGGTTGACCTCAGCACACTGTTCCTGCTATTGTTATGGGTGAAAAGGTAACAGAGAAAGATGATCTCGGTCCTTTGTCTCACAGGAAAGAATTGTCTCACGTGGAAGAGCCATCAGAAGTGTGGGGTGGGCAACTTGTTTCTACAGTAACCTGGGGGCTCAGAAGAGTGGAATCACCACTCCCTTGCTATTCTCATGATAGGATTGGAAGCTCCCAAGGAGTGGGCAGACACCTTGGTTTTTGGTAAAGGCAGCTTTTGGGGGAAAACGTGCAGCAGGATTTAGCACCTTGATCCTGCTGAAGGTAACTTGTGAGGGAAGCAAGCATTGTGCACCCTCTTAGAGGGACTCTGCTTTCCCCATTTTCCATAGGGACCAACGTGCTTGTTAACCCATCTGACTCCGCACTGTCACCTGTGTGAGAATCTGGTGCTTCTGTGCCATCGCTCCAGGTCGTTTCCTTGGCAAAGCACTCATCACTTAGACTGCACTGTGAGTCACATGCAAATGCCACCCCAACTCCCCAGTGCCCCAAAGAGCATGTAGGATGCTGTTCAGAACAAACAGTTGTTGGAAGTATAGATGAAAACGTGTGCGATCTGGGTGATCATCCAGCTCCTTCGTTACCCAGTGGAATAACATTGAATAAACCAGAATCCCATCCAAAACGTGACATAAAACATCGTCTTACTATACTCACAGGTTCCAGGAATCAGAAATGCAACCAGAACACAGCTGCGAAAGGGTTGAAGGCTGGACTCATCTGGAACTTCTTCACTCACGTGTCAGGTAGCTGGGCTGGGATGACTTCAGACGGGGCTCAGCGGGGACTGTTGACCAGAGTTCATTTATGTGGCTTCTCCGAGTGGCTTGAGCTTCCATACAACATGATGAGGAACGAGGAATTCCCTGAGGACCTGGAGAACCACTCGGAGGAAGGGACTCCTGCAGAGCCCCGGATCCCTGCATTGGAGGCTGATGAGTCCAGATTACAAACCAAAGCCCGCCTCATACACCAGTACTTCCATTAGGTCAGGGCTACGGGCTGAACTGTGTCCCCCCAAAACTCACATGTTGAAGTCCTAAGTCTCAATATACAACTGCATTTGGAGATGGGGCCTTTATAAAGATGATCACATCCAAATAATGCCACTGGGTTGGGTCCTCACGCAATCTGTGTTCTTATCAGAAGAGATCAGAACACAGATGACCCAGAGAGATGACCATGTAAGGACACAGGGAGAAGACGCCATACCCAAGCCCAGGAAAGAGGCATCAGTGGAGACCAGCCCTGCTCACCTTCCAGATTGCTGAGAAAGTCCACGGTTGATGTTTATGTCTCCCAGTCTGTGGTGTTTAGTCATGGCAGGCCTAGCAGACTGGCAGCGGGGAGCCCACTCATCACACAGGCACAATCCCAGCTACTGCCGGGGTGAAGGGTGCAGCACCTGCCATTCTGGCTGAGTGACATCCCCGTGCCTCTGGCTTTCCAGGGTTGTGTGGCTGTTTACTTACTAGCAATTAACCACCCATTTTATGTCTAATAGTTCATGTTCCACTCACCTCGGGCTTAGGATCCTTGGAGAGAAATTTAGGGTTTTTCTACTTTTTCTCTTCTGTGTCATATTCAGTTAGGAAGTGATGCTGACAGCTGATCCATGCCATTGGTTTTGGAAATTTCTGATTGAAGTAGGATGGCAGGACCACATCGGGACTGTGGGGTGGGATTTGTAGATTGATCGATCGATCGATCGATCTACACATACTTATGTATACATATGTATACATATGTACTTTTCATATGAATGAAAAGTCTCAAGAAAGTACACTTCAAATTATATTTCAGTGGTAAGAGTATATCCTTAAAATAACTGAAAAATAACTGAAAATGTGAAAGTTCTGAGTATAGGAACAGTTGTCTCTGAGTGGCAATAATGGGAAAATACTAGAAGCAAGCTAAATATGTAAGATTAGGAATGATTACGCTTCACAGTTTATGTGTATCACGGAATGCTACACTATCATTAAATTTGTGTTTTTAAAGGATTCTTAGTTGCATGGGAAAATGGACAAGAGAGTGTTAAAGTAGGGGAACGTGTTTATGCCCCTTTCTCTTACAAAACATGGAGTATGTGGGCATACATTGGAAGGAGGGATGGGTCAAAGGAGAGATGAAAACAATTATGTGTCTCTCAAGACTCTTTTTTAAGGAGCAAAGAAATAAAAAGTGACTAAAAGGAAACACTTCCTAATATTAATGGTAGTTGTTGCTGTACAGAATTGTAGGTGAATTTTTTCTTTAAAATTTTTCTGCACTTCTAAGAATTCAAAGATGAATGCATTTCACATTATCAAAAATAAAAA
The DNA here is from genome assembly GCF_964237555.1 of Oryctolagus cuniculus. Lineage (NCBI taxonomy): Eukaryota > Metazoa > Chordata > Mammalia > Lagomorpha > Leporidae > Oryctolagus > Oryctolagus cuniculus. The sequence continues at coordinate 96,826,247 of NC_091443.1, read as the reverse complement.
GTAAACTATAAAAAGTAACATCTTAACGTGTGGGTGGCACTAGCAGTCGTCTTCCCCCAGGTGCGGGTGACACACCTTGCCCGTCTCCTGCTGAGTGACATTTGGGATTTTCAGGAATGCCGGCCTCTCCCTAGCCTTCCTTCCCTTTCTCTTTCTTCTACTACTTCTCCTCCAAGATGACATTGCAGCTGAGGCAGCCCCTGGCCCAGCTGGCTTTGTATGCTGCTGACAGTGGCACCAAAGAACATTTGGTGGGAGAAGGCATCACAAACTTTAGGAGCTATTAGGGGCTTCCAGAACCTTCTAGTTCAACATAGCTGTTGATCCCGCTGTCAGCTAGAAAAGTAAGGCACGGACAGCACAACACATGCCAGTTTGCCGTAATAAGCCATTATGGGTCTTTCAACCATGAAGTTGTCTGATTCATTTCTGAAGCAATTTGTATTTTCAGGCCTGTGCCATTTCCATAAATCTGCTGCCCACTGCATGAAGCACAGGATGGGGGGATAGGGTTTAGCAGCAGCACATGTGAGCAGAGCCTGCGGGCGGCTCCCTGGCTGCCTGTGAGCTCTGTGGGGTTAGCAATGGGTGATGGAGAGCCCTGGCTAATATCAGGCAATGCTGTGTGCAGACGTGGGCTTTGCTGGCCAGTGCTGGGCAGGTGTTCAGTTGCTGGAGCAATGCGTTCAGTTTGTTATGAAGCAGCTGAAGAGGCATTGACCACAAGCTCAAGCAAGTCTCAAGTGGAATGGATGGCAGAACAAAGGGTATGGTGACTGAAACAGGGAAGACCGGAAGTCACTCTGGGGGCCTTTGTAAAATACCCGGCTGTGTGGCTGTTACCAGGCTTCACTGCAGCACCACACCAGGGCCCTATCCAGCAGCCATTTGCAATTCAGTGTCAGGGAGAACTTTCTAGCAATTGAAGGATTCTCTGATAAGCAGCTCTGAAAGGCAGTGAAACTGGTGCCATGGCTTAGGCCGGTGCCAAGGCTCAATAGGCTAATCCTCCACCTGTGGTGCTTGCACACCGGGTTCTAGTCCCGGTTGGGGCACCGGATTATGTCCCGGTTGCTGCTCTTCCAGTCCAGCTCTCTGCTGTGGCCAGGGAGGGCAGTGGAGGATGGCCCAAGTGCTTGGGCCCTACACCCACATGGGAGACCAGGAGAAGCACCTGGCTCCTGGCTTCGGATCAGCACAGCATGCTGGCCACAGCGGCCATTGCAGGGTGAACCAACAGAAGGAAGACCTTTCTATCTGTTTCTCTTTCTCTCACTGTCCACTCTGCCTGTCAAAAAAAAAAAAAAGGCAGTGAGTTCCCTAGCAGGGGGCAAACAGAGACCAAACATCCAGTTCTCAGGACTGTGGTGGAGGGGAGAAAGCAGAGGGCTGGAGGCAGAAGACTGAACTCAGCACATTAGGATCCCTCTTTTCTGTTCTGTCTAGCTCTGAGATTTTTTAATTTTACTTATCAGTACTGTGTCTTATCCATGAAAAAGACTTGTACACAAATGTCCACAGTAGTTTTATTCATAATAGACCCAAACTTGAAACAACTGGAATAGTAGATAATAATAGATAAATGAATAAACAAATTGTACCATGGTCCAAAATGAGGTAATATACAGTAATGAAATAGATGTAGCTACTGATATGTACAGCACCAGGAATGAAGCTCAAAAACCAAACAAACAAAAAAGCCAGATATGAAAATTGGGTACCAGTGCTGGAGGAGCAAGTTAATCCGTAGTGATGAAAAGCAGACCACTGCGTAGCAGCTGTTGGCCTGTGGTTGGGATGCCTGAATCCCAGGTTGGAGTGACTGCTGGATTCTGGGCTCTAACTCCTGACTCCAGCTTGCTACTAATGGAGACTTTGGCAGCAGTGGTGGCTCAAGTAATTGGGCTCCTGCCTCTCCCTTGAGAGGCCTGGATTGCACTCCCAGTTCCTGGCTTTGGCTTGGCCCAGTCTGTCCATGTGGGCACTTCAACAGTGAAAAACAGATAGGAACTCTCTCTATATTTATCTATTGTCTGTGTGTGTGTGTGCATCTGTGTGTGTGTATGTGTGCTTCACAAAAAAAAAAAATTCGTTTAAATGCAAGTCAGTGGCTCCTCAAGGAATTGGGTCAGAGTGATTAACTTTAGAGGGGCATGAAGGAACTTTCATGGGTTGATGGACATGGTCTACATCTTAATAATGATGTTGGCTACACGGATGTATACATTTGTCAAGGCTCATGGAACTGTACTCCCCACAGGTGTATTTAACAGTATGTAAATCTTACCCAAACAGCTGATTTTTAAGAATATCATGCTTCATACTCAGAAAGATTCAAGGAGGCTTCCATTCGCTTGAAAGGATTTTTTAAACACCATTGGCACCTTCATCTTTCCAGTGTTCTGATTCGGTGAGCCAGGTCCTGTTCACCTCTCCACTTTCAAGGATTTCCATGTGCTCCTTTGCCTGTTTCACTGGTCCTCATTCCAGACTGAGGAGCCCAGCTTTCTGGCCATGGTGCCTCCCTCCCCTGGCTGACTTGGCATCTTTCCATCTCCCTGTGTCTGTCTTGAAACACACAGACTTGATCCAATCATGCATCCCATTAATCGTGAGTGCCCGCATGAAAGACACCTCTTGCAAATATTAAAGCATTCCACAGAGATCTGAGCAGGGAGCTCAGGGCAGTGAGGGGTGAGTGTGGTTGGGGAAGATAGAGAAGAAGGGGTGCTGGGGGCTCACAAGGTGGTGGGGAAGACACAATTGAAAGCCCAAAGTTGTGAAGTGGGATGGGGGAAGTTAAGACGCACCCTCAGGACAGGAGATAGGGAGAGAATGGCAGCCATTTCCCAACTTCAAAAAGCAGTGGGAAAATGAACTCCATCCCTTAATGACCAATGCCCATTTCCGGAAGGGTCTGGCATCCACTGTTAACCTGGCTGAGGTGGTCCAGTGGGAGTGCCCGTGCCTCTTCTGACCTTCCCTTGGGTCATGCTGACGTCTCCAGCCCATTTTTCCTTGTATGTATGTATGTCCAGAGTTTCCCCAGTGAAGCTCGTTGGCTGCTTCCCCACCACATGCTCAGCCCTGATGACCTCCACCATCTGTCTCCACTGCCCTGGCGTCCAACCAGCCAGGAAGGTGCAAGGTCACGTGTTCAGTTGCAGACTCTGCTGGATATACTTTCTTCTGGATCATTTGCAAAATTCTTATGAGGGACCATTTCTGGGGTTCCTGGCCGGGGTTCCCAAACCGAGGCCGCTCCTTCCAGAGCTGCCCCTTTCTTCCTGTTCTCCCTGCATCTGCGGCATTTTCTCATCCACTTCATCAGCCCTCGATGTCTGCCCCACACCATGCCAACTAAAGCTTTAAAAATGGGTCCGGGTGCAAGAATTTGGCAGGGCTCTTTGAACATCTAAAATATGATTTCTGTATGTTTCCTCTGGACCATGGTTTACTCCCTAAAAGACCTGTCATCCACCCTTACCAAAATAATGATGCCTTTCTCCCAGAATCCTTCACATCCCTGGGTGCCGCATGGCCTCTGTGTGTATTTGTCCGTCACCACCTCGCCAAGGGCAGAAGCAACCTTCACTTGGCTGTTCCCAGGGTTCCTGCTGGAAGACCTCCCCTTAACCATCCTCTGGTGCAGGGGGCCCACAGTTACCAATGCCCTTTGTCCTCACCATGGATCTCTGCAGGCGCTGAATATCTGCAGCATGACAAGGCCCACATAGGTCCAGCCAAGTTGCTCACAAACTCCCTTTTGATTGAGGGTATTTTGATCAACAAACCCTTTCTTGCAAATTAATTCCACAAGTATTTATTTATTTTAAAATTGGAGAGACACGCAGAGAGAAATTGATTCCACCTGCTGGTTTACTTGCCCAATGACTGCAACGGTCAAATCTGGGCCAGGCTGAAGCCAGGAGCCCAGGACTCCTTCAGAGTCTTCCATGTGGGTGGCAAGGACTCAAGCACTTGGGCCATCACCCACTGCCTTCCCAGGCACATTAGCAGGGAGCCAGATCATAAGCTGAGCTGCTGGCACTCTGAAAGGGGGATAGGGAAGACAGATGTTGTAAGTGGAAGGCAGCTTAACCCACTGTGCCCCAGTGCCAGCCCCCACAAATATTTATTATAATACCTACTCTTACCAGGCTTTTTCAGCTCCTTAGACTCTATCAATGAAGCAAACAAAGCTCCCAGGCTGGGGAGAGACAAAGAAGTACACCTAATAAATACATGACAGTCAAGGGAGGTATGGGTGATGGGGAAAATGCTTGAACAAGGCAGGCAGGTTATCTGCACTGGGTGAGGCATGGGGTTGAGCCACAGGGCAGATCAGTGGCAGGTGGGGTTGTTCCAGGCAGAGGAAATAGCACTGAAAATTGAGCCATTTCTAGAAGGTTCCAGGAGCAGCAGGAGGTGGTAGGAGAGAGCAAGCAAGAGGTTGAAGACCACAAGTCCCCGGGAGGAATGCTTTCCAGGCCACAATAAGGACTTTGGCCTCAGCAGAACATGGTGGTGATTTGAGTGAGAGAGTGCCAGGAGCCAAATGATGCATTAAATCATCCACTGTGTCTACCAGATGACAGGGAAGCCCACTGTTTGAAGGGAAGAGGAAGGGGGTACCATCAGTGTTGTGATCCAGACTCCTGATGGTCTACAGAGCCCGGTCTTGCACAAAACCTGCCAATGTCAAATCATCAAAAACACAGGATGGAAAGACGTGTGGTTCTCCTTAGTATCACACGGGGAGCTTTAGAAGCAGGGACCCTCGGCCAGTTGAGTCAGCAGTTGGGAGTCTGATATTTAGTACCGAGAGTCGTGCCTCACACCAGCTCCACAGACAAACCCAGCAGTAAGGAACTGACGAAGGGGGTCCTGGCTCAGCTACCTCCTGCTGTGGGACCGTGGCCAGTCACTTCCCCACCACGATTCTTAATAAGGGGTCTTGAAAAAGTCCACGGAAAATGTGAGTCATGAAAAAAGCTATGCGTGAATTTCAAAAAAGTTTTGTACCAACACAAGCTTACCTTGTAATTCTATTTTCCCACAAATTTCAAGTCCCCTTGTTGGTTCCTCCTCTACGAATGAGGAGCTGAGGGGTATGCTGTATGCTTCAAGGGTGCAGAGCTCAACACTGGCCAGAATGTTTTGTGATGGGAACAAGCTCTATATATCTTCTTGTTGCTCGTGATCTGTTGCAGATTTCTTAACCTGAGAGCTTGTCCATTTCATTCCAGATGCAGGACTCGGGACAATGTTTTCGCCTTTTTTCTTGGAGCACTTAGTTTTCTTGCCTCACCTGGTTGTGACTTGAGTACCTGGGTCAGCTTTCCCTAAGACGTGGGGAGTTGCTTACAAGCAATCTGTAAGCCTTCAGCTTTCAACCTTGGCACCAATAGGGTTCCTGGCTCACTGGCTCCAAGGGATAATTGTTACATGAGGGCATGCAGGTTTGACCTGTAGAAGCTCAAGAAATACAGGCTGCATTGTGCCTTGAGCAAAGGAGGTCCCCTCCCAACACTTCTTTTGCATCACATTGATATGGAAGGCTCAAGACATCAGGCAGGTCCCTATGAAATGTCAGCCATGTGATATGTCAGAGGAAATGCTTGTTCCTTCTGCACCACTGTCCAGTTAGCAAGGGGCTGTTGTTATAGCAATGGATGAGTCTTTTGCTCAGTGAACATTTATTGAGTTCCTACTATTGTGTGTATCAGAGAGAGTTTGAGTGTCAGAGGGTAAGTCCCTTTTCTCAGAGAATTGGGAGGTGAAACGAGAAGACACACAGAGAAACAATGGATTATAATACGGATGATCTTTCTGCTATCACCACTCAACCAATAAAGGTTACACTAGAAGAGTTTAAAAAGAACCATTTATTACAGTAGATTTTCTAAACGTAAAACGGGAGAAAGCCAGCTGGTGTGGGCTGAGTATGTGATGAAGATTGATGAGTCTTCTGTTACAGAGGCCAGGAAGAAAGTCTTGCAGTTTTGTTTAAGAAAACAATTGGAATAACAGAATCTCCTCCATCCAATGAGACATTAGGTGGGCAGAGAACAGACAAATCGGAAAAAGCTGGATTACCCGAATATACCCCAATGCCAGGAGCCTGGGGTAACATGTAGAAGCCTAATATAGTTGGCATCTCAGAGACCTGGTGGCCAGGTAACAGTGTGATGGGCTCCTAGGACAAGAGCTACACAAGGAGGCCAGGGTCATGGAGGGAGGAACCTGCCTGGAGAGGGATGGAGAAAATAGCAGTGGGGTACCTGGCTTTACCCCTCAACAGGGTGATCTGAGAATCTCAGGATTGGAAACTCCATCTCATGTAATAAAAACCTTTGTTGCATTCACCACCCGTGCCTCTCCCCGAGCTGCCGTGACCCACAGGGAGATGACAGAGTGCAGAGAAACATTGATAATGGCACCAGTGAAGTGATCAAATGAGTCCTGGCATTGCTGTTGATGGAAGCCATCCATTACCCACTACCTGCCCACGGCAGGACCAACAGTTCACTGAGCAGAAAGGCCCAGTGGCTGTGAAGAACAATGGCTTTTTAAATTTAATTTTCAAATTTACAGAGCAGTTGAGAGAAAGGTACCACACACACACACACGTGAGCTTCTAAGCGTTCATTGCAAAATATTCATTATCTTTTAATTCAGTTTTTCTATGAATTTCTCAAAGCCCTCTTCTACCTTTCCCCCAGTGTAAGCAGTGTAGCAGCACTGGCATCGACTCTGTGGTGAACAGTGTTGACAGCTCACCATTTTCCCTCTCCCTCTCTTGCTTCTTAATGACTCCATCACCGTTAACTACTTCACCAGGCATCCCCTAAAACTAGGGACCTTCTTCTCTTTTATGCTATACAGGGCGTTGCTGTTCACATCTGACTGATAATAGCTGTGATGTCAGTATCACACCTATTAGCGTGAACATTAACCCAGTCCTCTAATATAGCCTCCCAAATGTTTTGTTTCACTTGAACCCAGCTACAACCAAGGTTTCCTTGTAGTGTTAGGTTTCCGAGCTTGTTAGACCCCTTTATTCTAGAATAGTTCCCCACCTCTTTTTGCTTGTTTGTTTTCATGACATTGTTCTTTAAGAGTCTGTGGCCAGGTACCTGCAGAATGTCCCATTCTCTGGATTGGCTGATTGGTTCAGGTTTCATACTTGTTAAGAACAAGGTGGATTCAACCTTCTCGGTGTATCGTATTGATGAGGGAGGGGACACACAGTGTCCAGTTTTCTCACCCCTGGGAGAAGGAATTTGATCACTTGGGTAAGGTGGCATAAAGGTCATGCTGGGCTGATTCTCTGGTAGATGGGCCAAGACCCTGGCCTTGATGAAGGATTGATGAGCAGACCAGGGAGCCTTGAAAGAAAAGGCACCAAAAAGCCAACAAGGTAACAATAACAAGAGGTGAGTGCCCACTGTCTGCAAGGAATTTGGTTCATTATTGCATAGAGTATCTCCCTTAATCCAGACAGCTACCCTGTTCGTGGGTGCTATTCTCCATGTTTTACTGATCAGGGTCACGTGGTGAGTTGGTGGCACAGCCAGCATCCCAAGCCCAGATATTTGACTTTTTTAGCATCAGGTTACACCCCTCCTAACCACAGAACAAGTGCAGTGTCTCAGAGGAAAACACACCCAGGGTGCAGCTCTCCTAGTTACCCTGCTGCATTTAGAAGGATAATACAGTTCAAGGCTGGCTTTAGAAATACGTGAAGAAGGCGTGAAAAAGAGTGGATCACCCCAGGAGAAAGAGGATTATCTGAAGACAACTTACTGGATGAACAGTGCCTCATTACAGAAAAACGTGCGGAACTTATTGATTTGCTTTAGTCAAGTCATTTTTAACCTGGAGCCTCAGTTTCTCATTTTCCATATGGCTTATCGAACCTCAGGGCAGATGCTAATCCAGGGTCTTATGGGACTTGAAGCTTATTCAATCTGGTGGCCTCTGATGGGGAAGCATTATTAATACAATCAGATACAAAAGTGAATATTTATTTAGAATGAGAAAAACCCACCATAAATAGCATTTTAAAAATTGATTCATCACAAAATCCAAGCCAGGGGGAGCCGTCCATGCAAGTAAAGGATTTTTTTTTTGTAAAATTTGTTTATTTATTTGAAAGTCTTAGTTACAGATAGAGAGAGGGACAGACAGAGACAAAGAAAGAGAGATCTGCTGTCTGCTGGTTCACCACCCAAATGGCCACAACAGCCAGGCCAAAGTCAGAAGCTGCCTCTGGTTTTCTCACATGGGCACAGGGGCCCAAGCACTTAGAACCATCCTCTGCTGCTTTCCCATGCACATCAGCAGGGAGTGGATCAGAACTGGAGCAGCTGGGACTCGAACCAGCACCACACAGGGTACTGGCACTGCAGGCCGTGGCTTTAACCCACAGTGCCACAGCATCGGCCCCAAGTAAGGGATCTTGAGGCCTCATCTCTGTTAGCCTCTCAGGAAGCCCACCGACAGCCAAGAGTCCAGCTTGTGATCTCCCTCTCAGGTGAGGTACCCATTCCAGCAACAAAGTCTGTACACCGGACCACCCTCCTTATCAGCCATCCCACCACCTACAAGGGGCCATGGTCTCCTACCCGGCCAGTTGCAGCTGGCCTCCTTGCTTCCCTCCTGGCCCCTTCACAAGTCTGTTCTTCACACAGGTTCCATAAAGATCTTCCTAATAAAGGAGGTAACGAGATTATGCCATTCCCTGTTCTCAGCCATCCAGCGTCTCTCTGACCTCCTCTATTCACTCCAGAAGCCACTGGCTGCACATGACTGCTGAGCACTTGAAATATGTCTCATGCACCGAAGGAAAGCACTTTTAACTTAATTTTCATTAATTCAAATACTGATGACTAAGTTTGTTACTGGCAAACTTTTAAGTATGTTTGGAACAACCTGGTTATGTAAACCTATGGTTTCACCACACATTGAAGAAATCTAAATACTGCTCGGGTATTTCTGATAAAATCTTAGTACTTGAGTTGAAAAATCTGTAAGTGTAAAATATGCACCAGATTGTGAAGAAATAATACCCAGGGGCCAGCACTATGGCACAGTGGGTAAAGCTGCTGCCTTTGGGGCCAGCACTGTGGCACAGCGAGTTAAAGCCCTGGCCTGAAGTGCCAGCATTCCATATGGGTGCCGGTTCTAGTCCCGGCTGCTCCTCTTCTAATCCAGCTCTCTGATGTGGCCTGGAAAAGCAGAAGATGACCCAAGTCCTTGGGCCCCTGAACCCGAGTAGGAGATCCAGAAGAAGCTCCTGGCTCCTGGCTTCGGACTGACTCAACTCCGGCCGTTGCAGCCATCTGGGGAGTGAACCAGCAGATGAAAGACTTCTCTCTCTGTTTCTACCTCTCTCTGTAACTCTGTCTTTCAAATAAATAAAAATAAATCTTAAAAAAAAAGCTGCTGCCTTGGACACTGGCATCCCATATGGGTGCCAGTTCGAGTCCCAGCTGCTCCACTTCCAATCTAGCTCCCTGCTAATGACCTGGGAAAAGCAGCGGAAGATGGCCCAAATGCTTGGGCCTTTGCACCCACGTGGGAGACCTGGATGAAGCTCCTGGATCCTGGCTTCAGCTTCGTACAGCTCTGGCTATTACAGCCATCTGGAGAGTGAGCCACTGGATAGTAGATTCTCTCTCTCTCTCTCTCTCTCTCTCCCTCCCCCTCCCCCTCCCCCTCCCCCTCTCCCTCTCCCTCTCCCTCTCCCTCTCCCTCTCCCTCTCCCTCTCTCCCTCCCCCACTTTCTCTCTAACTTTCAAATAAACAAATAATTCTGAAAAGAAAAGAAAAAATAGTACCCCAAAAGAAGAATTTAAAACATCTCAAATATTTTACATTGATTGTATGTTGAAATGTTGATGTTCTGGACATACTGGCTAAAAAAAATAATTTAAGACATCCACTCACTTTTACTGTTTTTTAAAAGTAGCCATTAGAAAATTTTTAATTACAAACATGGCCCATGTTCTGTTTCTCATAGGCATCACTGACTTAGAGTTCCATCCAATGTTCCCCTTTAGGAACTGATTCTTCTTTCTAACTGTGTCTGCTAAGGCATGGCTAATGATTACCTGTACAGCTGTCCAGGTGTTTCCCAAACAGTGATGTTCCATGGTAATTAGTCTGCCAGAGGTGCGTCTTCTTCTAATTAACTTGAAGGCCCTGAACGGGCTGGTGGCTACCCAGACTCGCCCTTCATGTCTCACAATCCAATTGGCCTCGCTTCCTTAGCTTATGCCAAGGTGTTTCCTGCTCAGGATCTCTGGACTTGCAGCATCTCCCTGGAATACTCTTCCCATCGCCTTACTCCCTGACTTCATTCAGCTCTCTGGTTGAATGTCAACCCTTCAGAAAAGACTTCCACACGCACCTGTCACCTGTCGAAAATGGTTCCTGAGCCCCTGGACATTCCATCTGCCTTTCCTAAGCCTTGCCGCTGCCCACACTTACAGCAGGGACTTATCCACTCCACATCCCCCACTGGAACATGAACTCATGTAGCACAAGCTCTGCCTTATCACTGGCATGTTCCCAGCACCAAAACCAGTAACTGGCACACAGTGGGGCTGTTCACTTAACGAACAGAATCCTGTCTTAAAGGGTGGCTGACAGCACTTAGAGAAGCAGGCACAGGATGGGAAAGTGCTTTGTGAACAGTTTGAATCACTGAAAGAAAGGAAAAGCATTGTCCAAACAGAAGCAGAGAATCCTCTGAGGCACAGCCAGACGTAACTGGGCTGCCAACACTTTGCTGTGTAGCCTTCAAGAGCCTCTCAAGCCAATTTCATGAGAAGAGACCCTTTCATGATATCACAGAGGAGAGACTCAGCAGGAAACTCAACTGGGGGCTGGGTTGAACTGGACTGGTTGTAGTCGATAGGATCTCAACTCACACTAGCCAAGCCAACAGAGAGGATGCATTGGCTCATGTAACCAGAAAGGCCAGGGGTGGAGCTGCAGGGGTGACAGCTGCCGATTCTCATTCTCTGTACATCAGTCTTACCTGCTCCAAACATGCCGTCTCTATTGCAGAAGCGAGAAAAGACCAGAAAGGACCTGGGATGGTCTGTAAGATGACAGGGTCTCCCCTCCAGGCTCCGCTTGAAAAACACTCATGCCAATTGCTGTGACCTGATCTCCATGATGGGCGGTCTGCTTGCCTTGCCCAAAGAGGGAGAAAGTAGCACTGGACAGGCAAGCTCTCCAGGTGGGTGTGGTAGAGCCAGGACTTCAGCCACATCACCTGGCCCTGAAGCTGATACCCTGACCACAAAGAAGAGAGAGTCAGCATCCTACCACAAGAGCAAAGCCCAGCTCCTCCTCGGGGGCTCACTTTGTTTTTGAAAAGGATGGCCTGGCTAGCAGATGCGCCCTGCAGAGGCAAGGACCAGCAGTGAAGAACTAATGGATCGAATGGCTGCCTCGCCTTGGTCCACAGAGATTATTGGAGTAGCTTCTCTGGCAGACAGGTACTAGATCAAGCCTTGGTCAATAGCAGGGTGTTCTAGGCCAGATTGGAAAAAAAGTACGTGCAGATCAATCTCTGCGAGCAGATGGTGTCCACCTGAGAGAGTGGCAGGAGCTCATGGATGAAATGTGGATGGTTGCTTGGCAGGAGTGTGGGACCTGTCAGCGCGAACAGCCACAGCACTGGAGTGGATGTCGGCTCACAGATGTGACCCCAGCCGTGTGAGCACCACAGAGGGGACTGGGGAATTACAGCTCAGCTGAGCCAGCTCTCAGCCTCCATCTGCATCCAGCGGGTGGCTGCGGACATAAAAAATAATCCACTGGGCATGGAATGAATGGGTGTGGGAGCGAGAGCAGCCACACAGGTGCTGCCCAGAGAGATCACACTTGACAGCTGTGCTAGAGTCTTCTGTGGCCCAAGGCGGGGAGTCATGTATGTACGAGAGGAAACCGATGGCTCCAATTTCCATGGGGGTAATGTACAGCAAGCAGCCGATATATTGCAAAGGAGTCGGCTCTCTGAGTCACACCATCTTGGCTCAAATCCTGGCTTGGCCACCAACTTAGACTGTGTGAAGCTGAATTGGTCATGAAGCATCCTGAGCTTCCAGTCCTCCCCTATGAAATGAGGCTGCTGACAGCTCACTTCAAACACTGCTTTGAGCCTTAGAAGTGATAAGAAAAGTAGCTGGGGGTAGCAGGTTAGTAGTAAGTGGTGGTCGGTGTTGTTGACCACACCTGGACCCAGTACATTCCCCAGTTGTCTTCTAAAGAACCCATAGGCCTCCAGGGTCAGATCCCTTGGGGCCATTGTGGAGGTCAGGTAACCAGGTGCCAGGCTCCCTGCTCTGTTTTCCCCTGTTTGTAATTATTTTCTTCAAAAGACTCTTTTGGATGAAAGATGTAGCCTGGTGGGTCTCATCTGTCCACTCACCTTCCATCCCACCCTCTCTGCTTGTGGGGGTCATTAACATAGTTAATGATCATTCTGCTTAAAATTAGCACAATTTCATTTGCTTCTAGTTCTGTTGCCCTGAGGACTATGAAGCATCTGGACCTTTTATTGATTTGTTTATTTGAAAGGCAGAACGACAGACAGAGGGAGAGAGGAGGGGTTGGGGGAGGGAGAGAGAAAGAGAGAGATCAAGAGATCTACCTGCTTATTCAGTTCCCACATGGCCACAACAGCCAGATCTGTGCCAAGATGAAGCCAGGAGCCAGGAACTCCATCCACGTCTCCCACACGTGTGTCTAAGCACTTGGGCCCTCTTCTGCTTTCCTAGCAGAGAGCTGGAGAGGAAGGGGAGCAGCTGGGACTTGAATTGGCACTGCAATCGGGGAAGACAGTGTCACCAACGGCGACTTAACCCGCTGCTCCACAGCACCACTGCACATCTCCACAGTTAGCGCAGTGACTGAGAGCGTGAGCACTAGAGCCAGGCTGTCTGGACCCGATTCCTTTTTTTAGCCATGTCACCTTCAGCAAGTCCCTTCACAGCTCTGTGCCTCGATCTCTTCATCTGTAAAATAGGGGTGGTCATAGCAATAATACTTGGCTTATACAGATGACCTGAAGACTGAGTAATTAATACATGCAAACCACTAAGAATGGTGCCTTGCAGTGTTAACTGTTGCTGTCATCACCACCACCACCAATATTGCCATCAACATCATTTTCATCATCATCACCATTGCCAACACAACCACCATCATCTTCGTTACCACTACTTCCAACGTTATCGTCACCAGCATCATCTTCATTATCATCACCCTCATCACCTCCCCCACCACCGTCATTATCACCAACATCATCATCATCACCACCCCCACCACTGTCAGTATCACCAACATCATCATCACCACCACCACCGTCATTATCACCAACATCACCCTCATCACCACCCCCACCACTGTCAGTATCACCAACATCAGCATCACCACCACCACCGTCTTTATCACCAACATCATCATCATCACCACCGTCAGAATCATTACTGCTGCCACAGAGAAGTCTGAAAATTTCTCTGGGCCTCCAGGATAGAACACAGAATAACAGTCGCCCTGACTTTGTGCAGGAAACCACAAGCTAGAGGCCAGGGCCCTGGCTCAGGAGAGGATGGGAAAGGAAGGCGCAGGGTGACCTGTGAAAGATACTCTCCCCCAGAGCCTGTATCTGAAGCCAACTCTGCAGACTGAAAGGTGACCTAGGCAGGAAGGGCTGTTTCCTCTGTTGCACCTGTCACGCCTTCAAGGAATTTGGAAATAATTGAGCTGCCAACCAGTTGAGCTGGGGCTGTTTTGACACACTCAAGGAATGACAGAGAGACCAGGACAAATGCCAGCGATGAAAGGACAGAGCCTCTTCCAGACAGGGAGGTGTTGGGAGCGGGACTGCAGAAGTGTCCGGGCTGGCCCCAGCTTCCTTTAATATTGTTTTAAAAGAGCTGCAGGAGGTGGGGGTGTGAGGAGCACAGCAAGCCCTGGGTTTCCAGATGAAAAGGACAAGAAAAGGGAAATTGATGACACGAAAACAGGAAGATCTTAAGACCCTGTGCAGGTGAGCTGGAAGGAGGGAGATGCATTGAAGGTGAGCAGGTTCAAGGTGACACACTTTACAAAATGAGAGCTTTTGGAGAGCGCCCCTGAGCACACCACCGGCTTCACACATCACCAAGAAGAACAGTAAAAACAAAATTAGACATTAACCTCCTTAGTGTCTTTTTCCCCCAACTCCCTGTGTTTGGGGGCTGCTCTGAGCCCCAGCTCAGTGAGGCGCAGTAGCGTCAAGCCTGGGAACAGAGGAACCGGGGGGAGGATGGTTCCAGGGGGAGCCTGTCTCAGCTGAGTGGGCCATCTGGCTTGTTCAAGTGCTGATGGCCTTGTTATCTTTCAGAGGATGACCTACAGAGAGGATAAAAGCCATAACGCTGCTATCAATTCCCAAGAGGCCCTATCAACTCAAGTGGTAGATGACTGTGTTTTTCTCTCCAGAAAGCTTGTGTGCCATAAGGGTCCCCCATGGCCAGTGGCAATATTTGTGAGCCACAAATGCTTGGGGTGAGCTGGTTATAAGGCCACTTCCTATTTCTTATGCCCCACAGTTCAGCATCCACGATCGATGTCCCTGTGTGAGCTCATTGCCTGGATGGCCTGAAAGGACTCTCTGGCCAGCTGGCTCTCCCAAGTGAGCTCATTCTGTCTTTTCCACTCCTCCATTTTCTTCCATGAGGCTGAGTTTAAGAGCCAAGCTGATTTGGCTTTTAAACAGTATTATGTGTCATCTAAATACATACATTTCACTGGGGGGAACGTGCTAAATATGATATTCCCGTGAGTCACCCAACAGCTGTGCTGGCCCTGCAGTGCAAACCTGCATCCCTGTCATCACAACGCTTGCAGAAGAGTAGAGCAAGGTCATGTTTCAGGATGGGTGAACCCAAGAGGAGCAGGGGGAGGCCACCTTCTGGCCTTCCAAGGGGACCTTCAGGATCGCGAAGAAAGAACATCAGCCAACAAGAGCAGCACCCACATAAAATTTGGCCAAGGTCCAAGGAGCTCATGATGGATTTGGAATTAATAGAGAGAGGGGAAGACAAGCAAAGTGGAGCTATTCCATCTCTCTTTGCTTTGATTCCCTACTCTGAGTGTGAAAGGGAAATCAAACCCTACACCCTTCCCAGCCACCACCGTCGCCAATTGCTAGGGATCTTGGGTTTGCACACAAGTGAGCTAATATTTGCAAAGCCACTCGGTAAAATCAAGAGAGCCATGGGAAGCACTCCGTCATCATTATTATCACATAAATGACCGCTTAGGACTGTGACGGTCTCTCTCCCTGATGTGATGGTGTCGGTGGACTAGGAAGAAGGAGGAAAGGGCCTGGGAAGAAAGAAGGTCGCACTGCAGATTTTTGACTTTCAAATGTCAGAGGGTCTTAGAGGAATGCTTTTGCTATAGCCTGCCGTATTCAATGAATTCAAAATTCAGGAGGCAGAAAGATAAAAAGAGTCCATTTCATTTTACTTTCCACAGATGACAATTTAGCTCTGCATTTCCATAACCTAATTAATGGGAGGCCACCCATGTCACTGTGGAGGAAGGCGCACTGTATATACCATATTTCCCTGCTGAGCCCTACTGAGGGGAGAATTTGGGAAGGAATCCTTAAATCACACTAATAGATTGCCTATTTTCTGGAATCACATCTTGAGACCACCCCCAAAGGACAGCCAACAGTCAAAAGGTGTAAGGATAATATTCTCCATTGTTTAGAGGGTTTCTGTGGGAGATTATCCTAACAGAGCTGTCACCTTTAAATCTTAATCCTTTTTTTTTTTTACACGAGTTTCACATTTTCAGAAGTCCAAGAATGCCTCTGGCCAAGGTGGCCTAAGGACATTTCCAAAGGAACAGGCAATCAAGAGAATGAGTCTCAGAAGCAAAGGATGCCCTTTGTGGTGCAACTGTCCCCATAGCCCTAGCTTTGATGTTTGCCCTCCTTGGCAGGCGTGCACACACCTCTGAAGCATGGCAGCCGTGGGTCTTGTGCCGAGGATCCCAAGTGGAACGTGTTGTCTTCTAATAAAAATCTGAAATTAAATCCTCGTGTCCTTTGATAACATCTTTCAAAAGCAAATTGCCTGCTCAATTATCCAGACAGTACTTTTTGCCTATACAGAGAAAAATGGCACGCAACAGAGTTAATACACTTAATATTAGATTTTCAGAGGCATGTACCATATAATATTTGTTTTTTTTTGTTTTTTTTTTTAACTTTTATTTAATGAATATAAATTTCCAAAGTACGATTTATAGATTACAATGGCTTCCCCCACATACCGTCCCTCCCACCCACTACCCTCCCCTTTCCCACTCCCTCTCCCCTTCCATTCACATCAAGATTCATTTTCGATTATCTTAATATACAGAAGATCAGCTTAGTATACATTAAGTAAGGATTTCAACAGTTTGCTCTCACACAGAAACATAAAGTGAAAAATAATAGATGATTTTTTTAAATGATGATGAAATCAGATCAGACCTATTGTCATGTTTAATCCCAGTGAGAGTCAAGTTGGGAGTTGATAATTTCTTTTTTTTTTTTTTTTTTACAGAGGATCAGTTTAGTATACATTAAGTAAAGATTTCAACAGTTTGCACCCCCATAAAAACACAAAGTGAAATATATTGTTTGAGTACTCGTTATAGCATTAAATCTCAATACACAGCACATTAAGGACAGAGATCCTACATGAGGAGTAAGTGCACAGTGACTCCTGTTGTTGACTTTACCAATTGACACTCCTGTCTATGGCATCAGTAGTCTCCCTATGCTCCGGTCATGAGTTTCCAAGGCTATGGAAGCCCTCTGAGTTCTCCGATTCTTATCTTGTTTAGACAAGGTCATAGTCAAAGTGGAGGTTCTCTCCTCCCTTCAGAGAAAGGTACCTCCTTCTTTGAAGACCTGTTCTTTCCACTGGGATCTCACTCACAGAGATCTTTTGCCAGAGTGTCTTGGCTTTCCATGCCTGAAATACTCTCATGGGCTTTTCAGCCAGATCCGAATGCCTTTAGGGCTGATTCTGAGGCCAGAGTGCTATTTAGGACATCTGCCATTCTATGAGTCTGCTGAGTATCTCACTTCCCATGTTGGATCACTCTCCCCTTTATTTATTCCATCGGTTAGTGTTAGCAGGTACTAGACTTGTTTATGTGCTCCCTTTGACTCTTAGTCCTTTCATTATGATCAATTGTGAACTGAAATTGATCACTTGGAATAGTGAGATGGCATTGGCACATGCCACCTTGATGGGATTGAATTGGAATCCCCTGGTATGTTTTTAACTCTACCATTTGGGGCAAGTCAGCTTGAGCATGTGCCAAATTATACATCTCTTCCCTCTCTTATTCCCACTCTTATGTTTAACAGGGATCACATTTCAGTTAATTTTCAACACTTAAGAATAACTGTGTATTAATTACAGAATTAAACCAGTCATATTAAGTAGAACAGACAAAAAAACTACTAAGAGGGATAATGTATTAAGCTGTTCATTAACAGTCAGGGCTATGCTGATCAAGTCACCGTTTCCCATAGTGTCCGTTTCACTTCAGGAGGTTTCCTTTTTGGTGTTCAGTCAGTTGTCACTGATCAGGGAGAACATATGGTATTTGTCCCTTTGGGACTGGCTTATTTCACTCAGCATGATGTGTTCCAGATTCCGCCATTTTGTTGCAAATGACTGGATTTCGTTGTTTCTTACTGCGGTATAGTATTCTAAAGAGTACATATCCCATAATTTCTTTATCCAGTCTACCGTTGATGGGCATTTAGGTTGGTTCCAGGTCTTAGCTATTGTGAATTGAGCTGCAATAAACATTAGGGTGCAGACCGCTTTTTTGTTTGCCAATTTAAATTCCTTTGGGTAAATTCCAAGGAGTGGGATGGCTGGGTCGAACGGTAGGGTTATCTTCAGGTTTCTGAGGAATCTCCAGACTGACTTCCATAGTGGCTTGACCAGTTTGCATTCCCACCAACAGTGGGTTAGTGTCCCTTTTTCCCACATCCTCGCCAGCATCTGTTGTTGGTAGATTTCTTAATGTGAGCCATTCTAACCGGGGTGAGGTGAAACCTCATTGTGGTTTTGATTTGCATTTCCCTGATTACTAATGACCTTGAACATTTTTTCATGTGCCTGTTGGCCATTTGGATTTCCTCTTTTGAAAAATGTCTATTGAGGTCCTTGACCCATCTCTTAATTGGGTTGTTGGTTTTGTTTTTGTGGAGTTTCTTGATCTCTTTGTAGATTCTGGTTATTAACCCTTTATCTGTTGCATAGTTTGCAAATATTTTTTCCCATTCTGTCGGTTGTCTCTTCACTCTCCTGACTGTTTCTTTTGCAGTACAGAAACTTCTCAATTTGATGCAATCCCAATAGTTAATTTTGGCTTTGACTGCCTGTGCCTCCCGGGTCTTTTCCAGAAACTCTTTGCCTGTGCCAATATCTTGAAGGGTTTCTCCAATGTTCTCTAGTAACTTGATGGTGTCAGGTCGTAGATTTAGGTCTTTAATCCATGTTGAGTGGATTTTTGTGTAAGGCATAAGGTAGGGGTCTTGCTTCATGCTTCTGCACGTGGAAATCCAGTTTTCCCAGCACCATTTATTGAGTAGACTGTCCTTGCTCCAGGAATTGGTTTTAGATCCTTGATCAAATATAAGTTGGCTGTAGATGTTTGGGTTGATTTCTGGTGTTTCAATTCTGTTCCATTGGTCTATCCATCTGTTTCTGTACCAGTACCATGCTGTTTTGATTACAACTGCCCTGTAGTATGTCCTGAAATCTGGTATTGTGATGCCTCCGGCTTTGTTTTTGTTGTACAAGATTGCTTTAGCTATTCGAGGTCTCTTGTGCCTCCATATAAATTTCAGCACCAATTTTTCCAGATCTGAGAAGAAGGTCTTCGGTATCTTGATTGGTATTGCATTGAATTTATAAATTGCTTTTGGGAGAATGGACATTTTGATGATATTGATTCTTCCAATCCATGAGCATGGAAGATTTTTCCATTTCTTGGTATCCTCTTCTATTTCTTTCTTTAAGGTTTTGTAATTTTCATCGTAGAGATCTTTAACATCCTTGGTTAAGTTTATTCCAAGGTATTTGATTGTTTTTGTAGCTATTGTGAATGGGATTGATCTTAGAAGTTCTTCCTCAGCCATGGCATTGTCTGTGTATACAAAGGCTGTTGATTTTTGTGCATTGATTTTATACCCTGCTACTTTGCCAAAATCTTCTATGAGTTCCAATAGTCTCTTAGTAGAGTTCTTTGGGTCCCCTAAATAAAGAATCATGTCATCTGCAAAGAGGGATAGTTTGAGTTCTTCCTTCCCAATTTGTATCCCTTTAATTTCTTTTTCTTGCCTAATAGCTCTGGCTAGAACCTCCAGAACTATATTGAATAGTAGTGGTGAGAGTGGACATCCCTGTCTGGTCCCAGATCTCAGTGGAAATGCTTCCAACTTTTCCCCATTCAATAGGATGTTGGCTGTGGGTTTTTCATAGATTGCTTTGATTGTATTGAGGAATGTTCCTTCCAAACCCAGTTTGCTTAGAGTTTTCATCATGAAATGGTGTTGTATTTTATAAATGCTTTCTCAGCATCTATTGAGATAATCATATGGTTTTTCTTCTGCAGTCTGTTAATGTGGTGTATCACATTGATTGTCTTGCGCACATTAAACCATCCCTGCATACCGGGGATAAATCCCACTTGGTCTGGGTGGATGATCTTTCTGATGTGTTGTTGCATTCTATTGCCGAGAATTTTATTGAGGATTTTTGCATCTATGTTCATCAGGGATATTGGTCTGTAATTCTCTTTCAGTGCTGCATCTTTTTCCGGCTTAGGAATTAAGGTGATGCTGGCTTCAGAGAAAGAATTTGGGAGGATTCCCTCTTTTTCGATTGTTCTGAATAGTTTGAGAAGAATTGGAGTTTGTTCTTCTTTAAATGTCTGGTAGAATTCCGCAGTGAATCCATCTGGTCCTGGGCTTTTCTTTGTTGGGAGGGCCTTTATTACTGTTTCAATTTCTGTCTCAGTTATGGGTCTGTTTAGGTTTTCGATGTCTTCCTGGTTCAATTTAGGTAGGTTGCATGTGTCCAGGAATCTATCCATTTCTGATAGGTTTCCCTGTTTGCTGGCATACAAGTCCTTGTAGTAATTTCTGATGATTCTTTTTATTTCTGTGGTGTCTGTTGTTATGTTTCCTTTTTCATCTCTGATTTTATTGATTTGGGTCTTTTCTCTTCTTTTTTTAGTTAGTTGGGCCAATGGGGTGTCAATTTTGTTTATTTTTTCAAAAAACCAGCTCCTCGTTTGGCTGATTTTTTGTAATGTTTTTCTTGATTCAATCCTGTTGATTTCTTCTCTGATTTTAATTATTTCTCTTCTCCTACTAGATTTGGGTCTGGCTTGCTGTAGGTTTTCTAGATCCTTGAGGTGAATTGAAAGCTCATCTATTTGGTGCCTTTCCAATTTCTTGATGTAGGCACCTATTGATATAAACTTTCCTCTTAACACTGCTTTTGCTGTGTCCCATAAGTTTTGGTATGTTGTGCTGTTATCCTCATTTACTTCCAGAAAGTTTTTGATTTCTCTTTTGATTTCTTCTATGACCCATTGTTCATTCAGGAGCATGTTGTTCAATCTCCATGTGTTTGCATATGCTCTAGGGATTCCTGAGTTGCTAATTTCCAACTTCATTCCTTTATGGTCTGAGAAGCTGCATGGTATGATTCTAATTCTTTTGAATTTGCTGAGACTTGCTTTATGGCCTAGTATGTGGTCAATCCTAGAGAAGGTTCCATGTACTGCTGAGAAGAATGTAAAATCTTTAGCTGTAGGATTGAAAGTTCTGTATATATCTGTTAGATCCATTTGGGCTATAGTGTCATTTAAATCTACTGTATCCTTGTTGATCTTCTGTCCTGTTGATCTGTCTATTTCTGAGAGTGGAGTATTGAAGTCCCCCAGTACTATTGTATTGGGGTCTAAGTCTCCCTTTAAGTCCGTTAACAAATCTTTTAGATAAACCGGTGCCCTGTAGTTAGGTGCATATACATTGATAATTGTTATATCTTCCTGTTGAATTGATCCCTTAATCATTATGTAGTGTCCCTCTTTGTCTCTCTTAACGGTTTTTGTGGTAAAGTTTATGTTGTCTGAAATTAAGATGGCTATGCCTGCTCTTTTTTCATTTCTGTTGGCATGGTATATCTTTTTCCAGCCTTTCACTTTCAGTCTGTATGCATCTTTGTTGGAAAGATGAGTTTCTTGTAAGCAGCAAATAGATGGGTTTTGTTCCTTAACCCAATCAGCCAATCGGTGTCTTTTAACTGGACAGTTCAGGCCATTCACGTTCAATGTGACTAATGATAAGTGGTAACTTTGCCCTGCCATTTGCCAAAGATAAGTTCTAATATATGTTTTGAATTCCCTGTGATCTTTTGCTGTGAGCTTTCCTTCCTTGGTTTCCTTCCTTTACCTTCTTTCATATTGATGACCGTGTTTCTTTGTTTCTGTGTGTAACACATCTTTAAGCATCTTTTACAGGGCTGGATGAGTGGCAACAAATTCTTTCAATTTCTGTTTGCTATGAAAAGTCTTTATTTCACCTTCATTCACAAATGATAGCTTTGCAGGATATAATATTCTGGGCTGGCAGTTGTTCTCTCTTAGTACCTGGGCTATATCTTGCCATTCCCTCCTAGCTTGTAGAGTTTCTGATGAGAAGTCAGCTGTGAGTCTGATTGGAGATCCTCTGAGAGTAATCTGACATTTCTCTCTTGCACATTTTAGGATCTTTTCTTTATGTTTCACTGTGGAGAGTTTAATTACAACGTGTCGTGGTGAGGATCTCTTTTGGTCATGTTTATTAGGGGTTCTGTGGGCTTCCTGTACTAGGATTTCTCTGACCTTCTCCAAACCTGGGACATTTTCTGCTAATATCTCACTAAAAAGGCCTTCTAATCCTTTCTCCCTCTCCATGCCTTCAGGAACTCCTAGAACCCGAATGTTGGGTTTTTTAATAGTATCCTGAAGATTCCCGACAATATGTTTTAGATTCCTAATTTCCTCTTCTTTTCTTTGGTCTGACTGTATCCTTTCCTGTTCTCTGTCTCCTAAGTCCGATATTCTCTCTTCTGCTTCACCCATTCTGTTTGTAAGGCTCTCTATTGTGTTTTTCATTTGATCTATTGAATTCTTCACTTCAGTCACTATCACAGTTTCCTGTTGTACTAGTTGTTTTGTTTCATTTTGATTCCTCCTTAATATTTCATTTTCACGAGAGAGATTTTCTATCTTGTCCATTAAGGATTTCTGTAGTTCAAGAATTTGTTTTTGAGAACTTCTTAATGTTCTTATCAATTTTTTGAGATCTGCTTCTTGCATTTCTTCTATATCATCATCCTCATAATCTTGAATTGGGGTGTCTTTTTCATTTGAGGGCTTCATGGTGACTTCCTTGTTTTTATTACCTTGGTTTTTGCGTTTGTTATTTGGCATATTGGAGATATTTGGTTTCTTCACTGTGGTGCTTTTTCTTGTTATACTATGACTCTAGATTAAGTGGACTGTCTGTTTTTGATGGAGCCTTAGGGCTTGAGATGGGTGTGGCCTGAGAGCTCTGTTTGGTGTGCCAAAGGTGACACTCCCAGGTTAGGTGTGATAGATCTCTCTCTCTTTCTTTCTTTTTTTTTTTTTGATTCAAAAGGGAACTTATTCTGCACAGCTGAACGAAGTTGGAGGTAGTTAGCAGGCAAATGATATACCCACAGGAGCCAGAGATCAGAAGCTCTTTCCCAAGGACCACACAGGGAATCTGTTCGGCCCTCAGAGTGGGCTCAAATTCTCCTTCAGTCTCCCACTGGGTTGCCAAAGTTACGGAATTGTAGCGTCTCTGGAGAGTGCTCACGTGAATTCCATGAGTTCTCTCCCCCACCGTCTCTTTTTTCACAGTCTCAGTTCAGTAGCACCACAAATTTACTAGGTCCTAATCTCCTGTTAATTTGCCCTGCCCAGAGTCAGGTTTTTCTGCTAGGCTCAGGGCCAGTGCAGACCTGAGGTCGCTCTGCTTATGACGTATGTCCAAGATGGCGCCTGCTCTTTGTCTTGCTCGCCCTTGAGAGGTGAGCGGAGAGAGAGAAACCCGTGTCCTTACCAGTCACCTTTTTTTTTTTTCCTCTCTCTCTCTTCCAGTTAGCCTGGTGAAGTCCCCCCCACCCCGGGGGTCGTTCCCTCTAGTCTCCTCTCTCCGCCTGCCTGCCGGTGTCTCGGGCTATTGAGGTTCGGCTCACCTCGCGTTCCAGCGGCTCGGTCCCGTGGCTCGGCTTGCGCAGCTCGGTCCCGCGGCTCGGCTTCCGCGGCTCGGTTCCGCGGCTCGGCTTCCACGTGGTGGGCGACCTTGTTCTCCCAGTAGGTCCTCCGATTCATGACCACTCAATCCAGAAGGGTTTCCTCTGCAATATTTTCCTGGTTCTTTTTTCTGAGGCTACCGTAACTCCCCTTTTATTAAACTAAATTTTCCCGGACTATCGGTGCGCGCCCTCACTATTCAGCCATCTTGGCTCCCACCCCATATAATATTTGTGTTAGTGGAATTCAATTGAGTTGTGCTTACCAAGAAATTATTTAATTATTATATTGCTGGTTGAACAGGTGACATAATAAAATAACATTCTCTTTTTTAAAAAAAAAAGTCATATTTATTGCCGGGTGATAGGAAGAAATCAAGAGAGCAGTGGAAACCATTACTGAGAAGGCTTGAACAACCACAATTTACTACAAAGAGATAAAAGCCAAACACCTCAGCCATATTATGGCCATAATTGTCTGCAGTTTACCCATCTTGTAAAATAAAAGGATCATGAAATGTGAGAGCACGTTTCAAAACATACATGGAAGGTGTTAGAGTGATTATGCGTGGGCTTGCCTGACTTCCCTGTAAGTTGTTTGTCTTTCAGTGGGAAGTGGAAAGCTATTAATTAGCAGTGATTTTGACAAGATGGGAGTCCGCGGGCTTTGGCTGGGAGAGAACTCGTCGAAGGGGCCTGCATGTTTTCAGGGGGAGTGGATCTCTTGCGTCTCAGCTTTTAATGGCATTTTGTTGTCTGCTAATCCCTCCTACGGCCACACATTCGCAGATCTGAGATCTGATCCATGTGTGCGTGGCTCCAGTTGTAACACGGAGCTTTCCTCTCCTAACTCCAGGTGGCAGACAGAAGCTGGGCTGCAGAGCTGGCCCAGAGAGCTGCAGACCGAGGACTGGGACAGCGGCCACCGTGCCAGCTGTCTTTTACCGCATTCCAGGCACTGGCGCTGAGACAAAATCCGACTCCATGCTCTCTTCCCTTCCTTCCCGGCTCTCCTCGCCGAGCGTTTGCCACCAGCAGGTCCTGCAGCCACGGGAATTTATCGCTTTCCACCGTTCCCCTTGGCTGCATCCCCAAGCCCAGCGACTCCCCCTCTTCTGGAAGACTCCATAACTCAGCCGGCATCTAATCAGCATCGTGCTGCCTTCCCATCCTTCCCTGCGCCGGAGCCGTGATTCTTTCTCCTTCCCCAGTGGAAGGCGACTCACAGCACAGGCCATCCTGTTGTGGGCATTTGAAGACTGAAGCAGTGGTTGGAAGATCTCTCTGCCTTTTTTTTTAAGATTTTTTTTTATTTGAAAATCAAAGTTACAGAGAGAGAGAGAGAGAGAGAGATCTTCCATTCACTGGTTCACACCCCAGAAAGCCACAACATCCAGGGCTGGGCCATGCTGAAGCCAGGAGCTTCTTCCAGGTCTCCCACGTGGGTGGCAAGAGCCCAAACAGTTGGGCTATTTCTGCTGCTTTTCCCAGGCAGCTGGAAGTAGAGCAGCCGGGACCCAAACCAGCACCCACGGCTGGGATGCCTGCATTGCAGGTGGTGGCTTTGCCCACTATGCTACAATGATGGCCCCCTCTCTGCTTTTTAAATGGAAATAAATAGCTGTTGGAGAAGAAAGATGCTAAGCACACAGAAGTGTGTAGAGAACAAGGAATTGCATACCATATGTACAGTGTCACCTTACCACGTCTCAGCACTTTTCCATTTCCTCCAAATCTCATTCTTTTCTCTGTGAAGAAACCTCTGTGGGTCTGTCTGATCCCACCTTCCCCTGCCTTCCTGGAGGTGACACCATCCTGCTCTTAGTGTTTCTATTCTCCCCAACATATATAGTTTATGTAGCCATAAAAGATACGTTGTATTGTTCTACAGGATTTTACACAAATGAGATGGCTTAGTTGAAGCCATTCTGCAACTTGCTTTTTCAGGCAAGAGACTTTGTTTTGAGGGTGCTGCGTGTGGATTTATGTGGCTCCATTCCTCTCATTTTAACCACCACACAGCACTCCATTGAGCAGATGGAAACACTGCCATTTATTTAGCCTTCTCCTAAACACAAACCTTTAAGTGGAGACACAAAGGATTCTTGCTGCATCCTGAACACCCTCTCCCATCCTTATTCAGAGCAGCATGTGCACTTACAAGGCTACCATTTCTACTTTTCTCGCTCTCAGGGGTGGCCATGTCTATACTCTGACCGTTACTGCACAAGAAGGAGCTTCCTACACAAGAAGATTCCTTTTTTTTTTTAACTTTTATTTAATGAATAAAGATTTCCAAAGTACAGCTTATGCATTACATTGGCTTCCCCACCCCAATGACTTCCCTCCCACCCACAACCCTCCCCTTTCCCGCTCTCTCTCCCCTTCCATTCACATCAAGATTCATTTTCAATTCTCTTTATATACAGAAGATCAGTTTAGCATATATTAAGTAAAGATTTCCACAGTTTGCACCCATATAGAAACACAAAGTGAAAAATACTGTTTGAGTACTCATTATAGCATTAAATCTCAATGTATAGCACATTAAGGACAGAGATCCTACATGAGGAGTAAGTGCACAGTGACTCCTGTTGTTGACTTTACAAATTGACACTCCTGTTTATGGCATCAGTAATCTCCCTATGCTCCAGTCATGAGTTTTCAAGGCTATGGAAGCCTTTTGAGTTCACCGACTCTTATCTTATTTAGACAAGGTCATAGTCAAAGTGGAAGTTCTCTCCTCCCTTCAGAGAAAGGTACCTCAAGAAGATTCCCTTAAAAGGGGAAAGACGAGACTGTGCCCCTCTGCTTGTCCTCCGTTTCCCTCTTCTTGTCACTTGGAAGGCGGATTTGAGAGCTGAAGCTCCAGAACCACGTGAAACCATGCGGTGATACCGAGGATGCGCACTGCCTGCTCAGCGTGGCCGAGCCTAAAGAAGACAATTTGCGATTGAGTGAGATTCTGTATCTGCTCTTCATCTCAGTTCCTGACTCACAGCCTGAACACCCTTGCAATTGCCTGAGGATGAGGTCGAGAGGAACACCTTTCGCGATCAGCAGCAAGCCCCTGGCAACCATAGCTCAGTTTACACTGAGTAGCTCTCCACCGACCCCAGAGAGCTTGAGGATGAGGAGGGTCGGAACTGGCAGCCTCCTCTGCCATCAGCCTCCAAGGAGGGGAGAGGAGCTGGAACAGAAGTCCATCACCCATGATGTAATGTGTCATACTGCCTGGCAGCAGGACCTCCTTAGAAACCCTAAGGGAAAGGGTTCCGACAGCCTCTGAGATGATGGATACACCGAGATGCTGGGAACCTGGGGGGCAGCAGGAGAGGACCAGCTGCTCGGCACCCACCCCACTCCTCGCCCTCCACCTCGGGGGCTGTGCTCCCTCCAGTACCTGTCAGAATCAAGCTGAGCACTGGGCCACGCAGTGGGGATCTGGAGAGATGGAGAACTGGCCGGTGTGAGGGAAAGCGCCATGCTGTGGGGAAAGCGCTGGACGCACAGCTGGGGGGAGGTACCGGAGCTCCTGCTCATAGCCAGCTTCACGGGACCCTGCCAGACGTCCAGCTTCACCGACCCTGCCAGGTGCCCGGCTTCACGGGACCCTGATAGGCGTCCAGCTTCATGGACCCTGCAGGGCGTCTTTCAGAACCTGCACTGAAGTTGCCGCATGGGAGGTTTGACCGCGCCTGCCTCTCCCGTCTCCTGCTGCTCTTTCTCGGCCTTCTGCATTTTGGGTCTGAGAGGACAGGAGGACACAGAATCTGGTTGCTTTGATCTGTCTTTGCCTCATTCCTCATGGGCTTGGGCAGTCTGTCTTTTTCATTAAAAAATATATATATATTTATTTGAAAGGCAGAATTAGAGGCAGAGATAGAGACAGAGATCTTCCACCTGCTGGTTCACTCCCCTAATGACTGTAGCAGCCAAGGCTGGGCCAAGATGAAGCCAGGAGCCCAGAACTCCATCTGGGTCTCCCACGTAGGTAGCAGGGGCCCGAGCGCTTGGGCCCTCTCCCACTGTCTTCCCAGGCTCATCAGCAGGGAGCTGGATGGGAAGCAGAGCACTCAGGAAGACATCAACGTTCCCATATGGTCTGCTGGCATCACCAGCCCCGGCTTAGTCTGCTGCACTGCCACGCTGGCCCAGCTCGGGCACTTTTTCCATGTATTCATTTGCTGAACAGATTGCCCTATCCATGAATTATCTGTTCATTTTTGGCTATTTTCCTATTGGGTTCTTTTCTTGTTTCTTCTTATCAATTTTACTAAGGCATGTTTTCACTTTGTCTTTTGTTGTACAGAGGTTTTTGTTCTAGCCAAATTTATCCATTTTTTCCTTTGAATTTTTAAAAAGTCTCAAGTATCTATGTTTGTTTATTCCTTTCTGTTCCTATGATTCTTTATTTGTACCGTTTTCTAGCCCCTTTTAAAAGTCCATCTCCTAGGGACCAGCATTGTGGTGCAGTGGGTTAAGCTGTAGCCTGCAATGCCAGCATCCCATAAGAGCACTAGCTTGAATCCCAGCTGCTCCACTTCCAATCCAACTCCCTGCTAATGGGCCTGAAAAAGCAGCAGCTAACGGACCAAGTACTTGGGCCCTTGCCACCCACACGGGAGACCTGCATGTAGTTCCATGCTCCTGGCTTCAGCCTGGCCTGGTTCCAGCTATTAGCGAGCATCTGGGGAAGTGAACCAGCAGATGGGCAATCTCTCTATGTATGTCTTCCTTTCTCCCTGCCTTTCAAATAAATAAATAAATCTTTTTTAAAAGCCCATCTCATTTACTTTGTTTACTCATTTACTGTGATGAAAAAGATGTTTAAAAATGTTTTCTCCTTGGTTTTCAATTTAACCATTTTTGTTGATTTTAGGTTGTTTTCACTGTTAAAACACAAAGGTCATTTTTTATAAATATTTTTATTTATTTATTTGAAAGGCAGAGTTACAGACAAAGAGAAGGAGAGACAGAGAAAAAGGTCTTCCATCTGCTGATTCACTCCCCAAATGGCTGCAATGGCCAGAGCTGGGCTGATCCAAAGCCAGGAACCAGGAGTTCCCTCTGGGTCTCCCATGTGGGAGTATGAGCCCAAGCACTTGAGCCATCCTCCAGTACTCTTCCAGTCCAAAACCGGAGAGCTGGATTGGAAGAGGAATAGCTGGGACACAAACCAGCACCCACATGGGATGCTGGCACTGCAGGCAGAGGCTTAGTCAACAATGTCATAGCATCAGCCCCCCTAAAAGTCATTTTTTCAAATATAATTTTAAAATTCCACTGCCATAGTTCATTGTGCTTGTCCACATATTTTGTGGTTTTTATGCTGCCCCTTGTTCTCATCTTTTACACCTTTGTTCTTTGTTGACTTTCTTCCTATCGTGAGCATCCATCAGAAGTAAACCCCCATGGGTGGCACATTTGAAAATGTCTCTATTTTGTCTTTACAACTGCTGGACAGTTTAGCTGGATATAGAACCCCAGGAAAGACTGTACAGAAAGCTCTCTGCACTGTACATGTCACATTTTATAACCACAGATTCTGTGATGGTTTGATGAATGTGTATCTCTCACCGGAATGATTTTGCTTGTGTGTTCCCTGTGTAGCCACCCTAGAACAATGCCAGGCACATGGAGGGCCCTGTAGAAACAGATACTGAATGAATGAGTGTGTGCATGAGTGAATCCTTCACAAGGTTCTGTGTCCTCAAGGGCCAGGTGGGCATCTTCCTGCATGGGGCTGAGCTGCCCAGTGCCCAGGAGGAACCATACTTCAGTGCAGGAACACACGAATGCAGCCGATGTCCAAAACAAAACAGGGAGCGCTATTCTGAGACATGAGTGCCTTTTGAAGAAGCCAACTTTGATTCTCTAGCTTCACATTTTCTCCCCTGGTGCTGGCTGTGATAGAGCTGGGAGATTTTACGGAAGCAGAGCCTCCTGTTGAAGCGATCCACATTCTGCACAAACTTTCGAAGACCTGCTCACAGGACAGATTTCGGCCGAGATGTCATCCTTAAGTGGCGTGTGATAGGTCATTGCTGGAGGCGCCTTTAAAGGAGAGTGTGTCACGGCGTTCAGGGACAGGTTGCAGCAGAGGCAGAGCCACGGAGGAAATACTCAGCAGTCACGGCTGTGGGCACAGGCAGGGACAGCCAGCTGGTGCCCCCGCAAGAGGAAGTGCATTAAGGTTGTGCAGGAAGGCCCATTGTACAGGAGGCATTGAAAGAGTTAGCCCCCGGAGAGCACTAATGTGCTTTGATTTGGTCATTTATAAAATGACAGGAACTATTAGGACTCGGAAAAGATGACTGGTCTTTACCAGTTGGAGGACACAGGGGTCACCCATATGTTGACAAAGTGAAAGGGACGTGCAGAAAGGCCTCAGTCCACTTGTCCACCCTAAAGCAGCCCATCACGTCTGGGTGGGCTGCTGTGTGTTCCCAGCCCCCATCTGTGTAAAAACCGCGATGCTATTCCGTCCCCTTCTAAAAGCCCTTGGTCGCCTGTGAGGGAAATTCTCAGACACCCTTTGTCAGCAGGTGGAGCAGCTGTCGGCTGTCGTCACGCCCAATACCACAAAGTTCACTGACAGTGAAGTTGGGGAGGCACCACACCCTGGAGGGAAATGGGTTTTAATGCAGTCGAAGCAGGAATGGGTATTTGACCTAGCAGCGAAGAAACCCACATCCATGTTGGAGACCCAGGGATCAGTGCCCTGCTCCAGCTCCTTATCCCAGCTTCCTGTTTAATGCACAGCCATCAGGGGAGGCAATGCTGTTGACTCAAGTAACTGAGTCCTTGCCACCCATGTAGGAAGCCTGGATCAAGCTCCTGGCTCCTGGCTTCAACCTGGACAGGCCCCAGAGGTTGTGGTGCATTTGGGGAGTGAACCAGCAGAGTGAAAGCTCTGCGTGTCTGTCTCTTTCTCTGTCTCTCTGCCTCTCAAAAGAAAGCAATTGCCAATTCCAAAGCAAATGCACTCAAAAGAGTTTAAAACCTTGTTTTCCTTGGCTCCTGCAAAACAGGACTTTTCCCAGATTGCATCTCCTTCAGCCATGACATCCGCTTGGGAAGATGGAAGGCTCAACAAAGAGAAAACTGCCTTCCAAATATTGGCTCAGGAGCTGGCAGAACGCAGTTGCTGGAGGAAAAGAACAAATTTGGAATCAGAAAAGTAAATTATTTTTTGAGGCATCAAAATGGGCTTTCCAAACAAAAGCAAGTGCTGTTTCTTTGTTCGGAGGAAATAAAGCCATTACAGAGCACACTTCAAAGTCAATACAGGACAGAGACGCCTTTGCTGCCTGGCGTGTGCCTGGGCCTCTGGTCTGCGGCCACTCTTCAGACACTCCCAGCTGCTGTGTCCTCAGGAAAGGGACTTGCCAAGTGGTTTCATGCACCTTTCCAGTAAAGATGATCAACAATAACAATAATAAGGTAATAAACTGGCCTTCCAGCTTGGCAAAACTTGAAACCATATGTTCTGAGAGTTGCTTCGTTCACTGCTAATTAAGTTTTTTTTGCCCCCACAAAATGAGACTTTTTGGGACCAAACAGCATTAGGCATGTGAGCATCTCGATGGGGCCTGCTCTACGCTTTTGAGGATCTGATCTTGGCCAGCTTTGAAGTTCAGCGCCCTATTTGGGATCTGAAGCTCGTTAATAAAATAAAACAGGAGTGCACACTTGGAGTCCTCCCACAGCCAGCAGGGAGGGTGACGGATGACTCCCTAACTCCAATAAAAAGAAAAAACAGACGGCGTCCAAGTGACATTGACACTACTGAGCCACACATATGTCTTCCTGCCCTGGCCACCCAAAGGTCTCGTCGTGGGGACATCAGGGTCTGCTACCCAAGGCCCAGCCCAGATGGCTGTCAAGCACGTCCGCAGCAAAGGTCAGCGAGCATTTGGAGCCACGCACAGCTTGTCTGTCTCGAGTTCGTGCAGCCTCGCGAAGCGCAGATGCTCTCCCTTTAATCTTGTTGATGCTCTGCCGCGGTCACACTCAGTGTCATTTGGCTGCAGAAAACCCCTCCAGGAACGACCCTGCGAGAGAAACAGTGCGTGTGGGCGCCGACTGACTCGGGGTAGCTCCCAGCCTCTCTGCGTAGCTAAGCACAGTTAATTTATCTGAACGAAATGGGTTATGAGAGTGGCGGTGAACATACAAATACCTCTTTTTTTTTTTGGTTGCTAACTCTATCGAATCTAATCATCTGGCTCTTCAAGGTTGAGTTTAGGGCTGTGCGTAATGTGCTTCAATATTCACTTCCCAGGAGGGATGTGCAGAGCATCCCAGAGCAGCACGTCTTACAGTCTAAAAGTTCAGCATGGATTCCAGCCTGGGATCCACCATTCCTAGCTGTGGGACTTTGGGCAATTCACCACATGGGTAAAAAGGAGAGAATCCAAGTACACACATGATAGGCTATGGTGAAGATCGGTGCAGGGCACACAGAGTAAATACGCAGGCATCTGCTCAAAACATGCAAGGATAAACAAAGAGATGGCCAGCGCTGCGGCTAACTTGGCTAATCCTCCACCTGCGGCGCCGGCATACCGGGTTCTAGTCCCGGTTGGGGCACCGGATTCTGTCCCGGTTGCTCCTCTTCCAGGCCAGCTCTCTGCTGTGGCCCGGGAAGGCAGTGGGGGATGGCCCAAGTGCTTGGGCCCTGTACTCCATGGGAGACCAGGATAAGTACCTGGCTCCTGCCATCGGATCAGCGCGGTGCGCCAGCCGCAGTGGCCATTTGGGGGGTGAACCAACGGAAAAGGAAGACCTTTCTTTCTCTCTGTCTCCCTCTCTCTCACTGTCCACTCTACCTGTCAAAAACAAACAAACAACAAAAAAAGGAAAAAAAAAAACACAAAGAGAAGCTTGCCTTCCATACACTGGCTCATTTTAGGCCCTTGTGGCAGAGCCTCCTACCCAAACAGGCTGTGCCTTACCCACACGGCTCAACCTTTGTGGTGCTGTGGTGCAAAGCCCAGGCTCTGGAGAAAGACCCAGCCCCAGAGGAACAGGGCACGTGGAGATGGGCTTGGCAGGAAAAGGAAGTTCCTGACTCTGCAAGCGTCACCGAAGGGCCGGGGACTCGGTTAGGTCTCTTCCCACGTGCGATTCTCAGTGAGTTTCATTTTTTCTAAAGCTCAGGGGAAGTGGAATTAGAAGATGTCTATTTGGGTTCAAAAGCATTTGAAGTCCATGCTGAGTTTGTTTCAAAACACTCATTTTCCATGAACTTTTTGAAGACCCCTTGATTGCAAGGATCTCAGTATCTTTTTTTCTTTTGGTGCCAAAATAAAGTTACCTTTTAACTCTCCTGTCCTTGAACTTTTTAAAGTGCCCCTGATGTGGTACCCATAACAAAACTATAGGACAGGTAAAATTATGATCTCTACTTCATTTGAGAGTATCCTGAAAGTCTGTGCAAAAAGAATTGAAAGGTCAGTTTATTCTGCTCCTAAAATCTCTGGAATCCATGCATTTATCAAAGAGGCTTAGGGAGACTAATTTTTCCAAAATTCAAGAGGTCTAATTGCCTACAGGATAAAGTCCCAGACCCGAGAGATTGTCCACTATGTGATCTTCCATCTGCCCAATGGCCTCCTGCCGCCTGTCCCTTGCCTGTGCCTCACTGTAGCCCAGACGAAGCCAGGGGCATCCAGCTACAAGCAGCCAAGACCCAAGCCCTGAACTCCAGCGAGCGTTGGGGCTGACAACTGTGTGAAGGCCTTCCCCGGGGCAGGACTGTTCCAAAAACCTGCCTTGCACGCCTTGCTCCTCGAGCCCACCCTCCTGGGAGCTGTTCATCTCACTCCCTCCCACCCCCTCCTTACCTGGTCTGCCCCACCCTGTGGTCCCCTGCCTCTCCCTGCAGCCCACCTCCTCTGCTTGCACGAATGCAGAGATGCGGCAGCCCTGGCCTCTGCCCTCACCTCTTGGACAAGAGTGCAACTTGGTGTGGCAGAGGTCAGCAGAGAGGGCCGTCAGAAGGCTGCAGATGTGGAGGTGAGCAGGTTTTACATCACCCCCATTGCACTACAGCAAAGCTGAAATGGTTGCAGGTGTCTTGCACGGGTGACAGGGTTCCTCCCGGTGATGGGGTTCCTGCACAGGTGACACGGCTCCTGCAGAGGCTACTTCAAGCCCCCACTCCACGCCTTTCTCTTGCTGCCCTCTGTCTGCCTTACCCCACCTCACTCCTCCCCCTGCCTAAGCCCTCCTCAGGCACTCCGAGCCAGCCTCCCCTGATTGTAAGCCCTTTCTCCTGGTGCGGGTCAGGTGTCCCTTCTCAGGACGTGCAGGCTCCCCGGCTAGTGCCCTAGCTGCTGTCCTGACCGTGTGGAACTGCTGGGATTTAATCTTTTCCATGGGGAGGACTGTTCAAATTGAGTAATTTAAATACCCTCTGTGACTGGGCCATGCATCATTCCAGCCCTGGGGGACCCAACTGCTGGCAGCAGCATCCATTGCACAAGTCCTGACTCCCCAGGCTCAGGGACCAGATGCTATGGATGGAAAGGAAGTCTCATCATGGGGCTGGGTGTGTCTGTCTGCACCACCAAGGAGCTGACACGTTCTGTGTCACAAGGCAGAACACACCCTTGCTTACCTCAGGTGGGGATGCCAAGAGGTGGTGGGACCTTTCAGAGGTGGGAAGGTTGTTACCACCTTCCTTCTCTCTCTCTGACTTCCTGTCTCTCCCAGGGATTTCTCTGTCTCACAGGTACTCCCCTAATCATGCCATCCATTGTGGTGTGATGCAGCCAAGGGCACCCTCACTGGAGACTGAATTGTTGAGCCACCTGATCTTGGACTTCCAGCCCCCAAAACTGAGAGCTAAGCAACCTCTCTTTAGAAAGCACCCAGCCTTGGGTATTTTGTTATAGCAATGGCAAATGGACTAATACAGTGAAGAGCATTATTTCTGGAAAATCAGGCATTCCAGTCATTACCGCCTAACAGAGTACCCTCAAACTTAACAACCTTATACAGCAACTTTTACTCTGTGTTGTGGGGACTGGTGTTGAGGCAGGGCTCAGCCAGCATGGTCATACAGTGTTTCTCAGCTCACGGATGAACGGAGCTGGGGGGTCTAAGAAGTCTTCTCCAAAAGTCTGGGGCTTTGGTGGGTGCAGCTGGAAGGTGAGGACTAGTGACCAGAGAGTCTACATGTGACGCCTAAAACATGTGTTCACAAACAACTTGGATTCCGTCATGGTGGCTCAGAGCTGCCAGAGAGAGTGCTCAATGAAACCTAGGCAGACGCTGCAAGGCTTCTGACCCAGCTTCACAAGAGATGCACAGCATTCCCCCCATGAGTTATTTGCCAAAGCAGTCATAGACCAGCCCAGGTTAACAGGCAAAATGACATAGACCCTCATCCCTTGGTAACAGAACTAGCAAAGAGTGTGCAGTTTTTAACCCACCATAGCAATCAAGAACATCGAAAAATGGTTGTTGTCACCATGGAGGGCTGAACGCTAACATTTGAGGCATGTTGTTAAACTGTAGTATAGAAAAAGGTTAGCAGATGCACCCATGACACTCAACCAAGAGCAAGCTGAGATGGTTCCTAGACTTTCTGCAAAATAAGCTTGAAGTATCCTTGTTCCACATACTTCATTTTTTTTTTTACAGGCGGAGTGGACAGGGAGAGAGAGAGACAGAGAGAAAGGTCTTCCTTTGCCGTTGGTTCACCCTCCAATGGCCACTGCGGCCGGCGCTGCGGCCAGCGCACTGCGCTGATCCGAAGGCAGGAGCCAGGTGTTTCTCCTGGTCTGCCATGTGGGTGCAGGGTCCAAGCACTTGGGCCAAGCTCCACTGCACTCCCTGGCCACAGCAGAGAGCTGGCCTGGAAGAAGGGCAACTGGGACAGAATCTGGTGCCCCAACCAGGACTAGAACCCAGTGTGCTGGTGCCGCAGGTGGAGGATTAGCCTATTGAGCCGCAGTGCCGGCCCCACATACTTCATTTTTAAGAATAACTAAATATTGTTCATTTTGCTTCCTAAATAATGGGTAGGTTTCCATTTGCTTCTATCACCAACAATTCTATTATCAGCACCACCTCCACCATCACCATCACCACCACCTCCACCATTACCACCACCTCCACCATCACCATCACCACCACCTCCACCAGCACCTCCACCATCACCACCACCTCCACCATCACCATCACCTCCACCATCACCATCACCATCACCACCACCTCCACCATTACCACCACCTCCACCATCACCATCACCATCACCTCCACCATCACCACCACCTCCACCATCACCATCACCACCACCTCCACCATCACCATCACCATCACCTCCACCATCACCACCACCTCCACCATCACCATCACCACCACCTCCACCATCACCATCACCTCCTCCTCCAACATCACCATCACCTCCACCATCACCATCACCACCACCTCCACCATCACCATCACTACCACCTCCCCCATCACCATCACCTCTACCATCACCATCACCTCCTCCTCCAACATCACCATCACCACCACCTCCACCATCACCATCACCTCCTCCTCCAACATCACCATCACCTCCACCATCACCATCACCACCACCTCCACCATCACCATCACTACCACCTCCCCCATCACCATCACCACCACCTCCACCATCACCATCACCTCCTCCTCCAACATCACCATCACCTCCACCATCACCATCACCACCACCTCCACCATCACCATCACTACCACCTCCCCCATCACCATCACCACCACCTCCACCATCACCATCACCTCCTCCTCCAACATCACCATCACCTCCACCATCACCATCACCACCACCTCCACCATCACCATCATTACCACCTCCCCCATCACCATCACCATCACCTCTACCATCACCATCACCTCCACCATCACCATCTCCATCACTACCACCTCCACCATCACCATCACCACCACCTCCAACATCACCATCACCTCCACCATCACCATCACCACATTAGTCCAAGCTACCTCCATTCACCTAAAGTAGCTTCCTGATTGTTCTAGCTGTACCTGCGCTGACCCCTTCCAGTCCAGTTGCTCCACTTCAGGTGGAATCATCACTCCAGAGGCTGACCAGTCCAACCACTTAGAACCGTTCGATGGCTTCCCCATGCTCTTAAAATGAAAGCCAAGCCCATTGTAATGGCACGTGGGGCCCAACCTTCCTTTCTGGCCCATTTCAGGTTCTCATTTCTTTCCTTTAATCCATCCCAATGCTTTCGGGTTTTTCTTCTTGTCACATTTCCTTGACCCCCAGGCTGACCCCCCGCCCCACCAGAAGGACTTTGCTTCTCTCTGGGACTAGAAAACTCTTTTCTCCACTCATGTCATGAAGCTGAACAAAACACCCCCATTTATTTTGTTGTTCATGTGTGCATGTTCAGCTTTGCTGTGTGACTATTTGGTTGCTAGGAATTCTCCACTCCACACAGTGAGCTCCATGGCTCAGGGAAGTTGCCAACAGTGGCCCCAGAGCTCCGTGGCTCAGGGAAGTTGCCAACAGTGGCCCCAGAGCCTGGGGAATAGGAAATAGTCGCCCTGAGGAGTTACTCATTTAGCATTTCTTGAATGGAGGAAGAAATAATCATTAGGTCCACCGTGAAGAGTTTTGATTAAGAAGTAGTGACCCTAAACTTCATTTCAGTCTATGAATCAATCACAGTGTTGATCTCATGCTTGTTTCCTGAAAACTTCATTGGCAGTTTGGTTGTATGTTAATACTCAGCTAGTTTAACAATGGAACATTTTATTTAAAATCATGATGCACTAGGCAAAACAACTCATGAGAAAAGAATGTTTGTATCAGCTGAGAAACTGATCGAATGTTTTCATGATTCTTTTGTACTTGTTGATTACAAAGATTAAGGACCAACTCATTCATGGAGTTTTTCTGTCCTCAGAAATCTGATAAACAAATAAAGTAATACAAGTGAAAATGAAGTTAGCTTTACTCCCTGTACTGATGCCATCATTTCTCTGCCTTCCTGGGAGAGAGATACCACCGTAAATTTGCTGTAAATTCATTAAATTCTTGGTTTTATATTTTTCTACATGTATGTACAATCATAAATAATGTATGGCATTGTTTTATGTATTTTAAAAATTTTGCACAAATAGCATCATATTTTCATATTATTCTAAAACTTGCTTTATAAGAGCTGTTCATTTTGATAAACAAGGATCTAGACTATTTTAAATTTTTATTTATTTATTCATTTAAGAGGCAGAGAAAAACAGTGAGCTCCTATCCACTGGCTCCTCCCAAATGTCTGCAATGGCAACAGCTGAGCTAGGCCAAATCTGGAAGCCAGGAACTCAATCCAGGCTTCCCGCATGGATGCTAGGATTAGCCAAGCTGGGGCCGTGGTGGCCATTTGGGGAGTGAACCAGTGGATGGAAGACTGCCCCCACCCTCATAATTTTGCCTCTCAAATAAATAAATAAATCTTAGAAAGAAAGAAAGAAAGGAGAGGAGAGGAGAGGAGAGGAGAGGAGAGGAGAGGAGAGGAGAGAGGAGAGAAGAGGCCAGCACTGTGGCAGAGCTGGTAAAGACGCTGTCTGCAGTGCTGGCATCCCATATGGGCACCGGTTCAAGACCCAGCGGCTCCATTTCTGACCCAGCTCTCTGCTGTGGCCTGGGAAATCAGTAGAAGATGACCCAAGTGTTTGGGCCCCTGCATTGGCATGGGAGACCTGGAAGAAGCTCCTGGCTTCAGATCAGCACAGCTCCAGCCATTGTGGCCATCTGGATAGTGAACCAGAGGATGGAAGACCTCTCTCTATCTCCTCTCTCTGTGTAACTCTTTCAAATTAATAAATAAATAAATCTTAAAAAGAAGAAAAGAAGGAAAAGAAACAGACAGAACATTTACCAAGGAAGAAAATACCCTGGCTCACCCAATGCACTGAAAAGAACTGAAATCATGCGTTGTTGGTTCTCTGACCACAATGGAATCAAACTGGAAATCAATAACAGAAAGTCATAGAAAAATCTATGAGCACTTGAAAATTAAGCAATACATTTGTAAATAATCCATGGGTCAAAGAGGAAGATTTAAAAATACACTGAACTAATAAAACTTACAATACAATACATCAACATCTATTGAACACACCTAAAGCAGGTCTGAGAGGGAAATTTATAGCATTAAAGACTTACTTCAGGAAAGAAAGCCTCATGTGAGTAATCTCAGTTCCCACCCCAAGAACCTGAAAAAAGAAGAACAAAGGGAACACAAAGCAATGGAAGGAAGGAAATAGTAAAGACAAAGGCAGAGATAAATAAAATTGAATAATGAAATACAAGAGAAAACAACCAATGAGACAAAAAGCTGCTTCTTTGAAAAGATCAATAAAATTGACAAACCTGTAGCCAGCATGAAAGGAAAAGTCAGAAGCCATAAATCCTTAATATCAGGGATGAAATAAAAGGTACCACTACAGACCCTGCAGAACTCAAAAGGATAATAGAAATACCGCAAGCAGCTCTACACTCTAAATTTGGCCATACCTTGAAAAGAATAAGCTACTACTCATATAGCATGAGACAAATAATTAGAGCAACCTTAAAATCGTTAATATTATTGATTTTTTCATTTAAGAACTCTCAGAAATGAAACTATGAGCCCCAGACAGTTTCACCAGAGTCATACAAACTTTGAAAGAGTTGACATCAATTGTTCCAAATTTTCTGTAAAAACAGAAGAGGAAGGAAAGCTTCTCAAAATGTTTTATGAATCCAGTATTACCATGTCACCAAAATCAGACACAATAGTGCAAAAAGAAAGCTACAGATCAGTATCTCTCATGAATAAAGATGCAAGGCCCTTCACAAAATATCACAAAATAGAATTCAGCAGTGTAAGAAAAAGAAGTGCGTGCCATGATTAAATGGTTTATTCCAGGTAGGGATGCAAGACTAGTACACTACCCAAAAATCTACCATTACAATTCACTGTATTAACAGACTAAAAAGACAAATCACATGATCACTTCAACAGAAACAGCCTGTGACCAAAGCAACACCAGTTCATGCTAAAACCTTCAACCAGAGGGCAACATCCTCAACCCGATCAAGATCGTCTACAGAAACCTTACAGCTAACATTTTAGTTAGCAAACGAAGATTGAATGCATCCCCTAAGACCGGGAACAAAGCAAGAATGCTTGCTCTCACCACTGCTACTCAGCATACTGGTGCATGTTCTAAGGAAAAAGAAAAAAAATGTAGATAAAGAAGATATAGAAGACATATTTGTCTATGTAGAAAATGCCAAGGAATTTACAAAAACCAATGCTCTGAACTAATTAGAACAAATAACAGTTTAGCAAGATCTTGAGATAAGAAATTAATATGCAGAGCACTCTGACATTAGAATTACAGTATTACTTGAAACTTCCCCCAAAAAAATATGTCCTTGGGTTTATAGGCTGCAAAAACGTAAAACACTGATGAAAGAAAATGAAAGAAGATACGAATAAAGAGACATACCATGTTCATGGATTTGAAGACTTACATAGTAAATATGTTAATTCTCCTCAAACTGATATACTCATATAGACTTAAACATAATTAAACTCATCAAAATCCTGGAAAATTTTCAAATAAATAGATTGGATTGTTTGAAAATTAATTTGATATTGGTAAAAAATACTGATTCCTGGGTTCCGCCCCTGGAGGGGGTCATTGTGTTGGTGGTGGGGGCAGCCTGGGTATCGGCATTTGTCATACCTCCTGCCTGGCCTCTTTCCCTGCAGATCCTCAAACCAGAGAGAACTGCCTGAAATATCGGAAAGAAGGTTCTGTCGGGAACCCCACCTCCCTGGAGCTTGTATCCCGTGCCCTGGGATGTCAACAGAGAAGATGAATGGAAGGAGAGGACAAACCATGCGCAAGCCCTTGACCAGACACCGGGGCCGAGGAGACAGGAGCTGCCAGGAACTGCACTCGGCCACGGAGCAGTGACATTTTCATTGGGGGCAGGGGGAGTGTCTCCAGCAATCACAACCTTGGGGACACTGGAATATTCTAGGGGAGTATTGAATGCTAATGGGTACACTCTGGAGACGGTCTGACACGCCCACTGCTCTTGCCTCAGGGTTGCCACTCAGCACCAGTTGGGAGGGTCTGGGTCGCACCTGCAGCCCCGATGTCCCATACACCAGAGCTCAAGTTTGGTCTCGGGTGCTCGGGTGAGCAGAAGCCCATTTGTCCCCAGTCCTTACTGTGGCACAGGCTGCCAGCCCTGGTGGCAGGAGCCCTTCAGCAACACCCAACCCAGCAACACCCTCTGGAGCCCAGAGCACGGGGCTGAGAGCAACCAGAACTCCAAACCCTTCGCAAGCTGGAGAACCAGAGGCGCTGGGCTTTATGCTTCAAGGTTTGGTAAAATTTCCCACACTCAAGTAAAAGCTACACAACCCATGTTGAGCCTGCAGCACCAGCCTTAGGCGCCCAGCGCAGGAGCAGTGAGCAACTCGGGCACTGTGGGACCATCACCACTGTCCATCATCCCACCGAAACCAGTGAACACTCTCTCCCCGCCCGCTGCCCTGCCCAGCCCCTGCCACCCACCGCTCCTCTCTGTCTCTGTGGATGCAACTCCTCTGGGGACCCCACAGAAGGAGAAGCCTGTGCCGTGGGTCCTGCCCTGACCGGCTCTCGTCCGTGTTGTGGCAGGTGTCGGAATTCCCCTCCCTTTTAGGCAGGGCACGGGTTGGGAGCCTGTTTGGTTTCCACCCTGGGGTAAAGTGCGCCACCTCCCTGGCCCGGATGTCTCCCATCTCTGGAAGGGTCCTATCGTCTGGCCATCTGCGGAGCACTAGATTCACCTGGATCCACTTCAGTGACTTCAGCCGTAGGGCGCTTCTCTCACTCCTGACACAGCGCAGTGTCCAGGGTCCACAGCCCAGGGCTGGCAAATTCTCCCATGATATCCTCCACGCCCAAGCCTCCTGCTCCAGGCTCCATCCTGCTTAGTAGGTGGTATGAGAGATTTACTCTTCCACAGCCCCTGGCCCATGCTCCAGGCAGGAAGAAGAGGCCAGCACAATCAAGGAGCAAGGGATGGAGCCTGCATCATGGAGGCAAACTTTTCCCAGAAGTCCCTGGCATTCCTCTCATCGCATTGGCTCGAATGTGTCACATGACCTAGCTGCACAGGAGGCTGGCGATGCACGTGTGTTATCCATCAATCTTATTTCATAGGACAGCTTATTTGGATTCCAACAGTTTTCCACATTTAGGAAAAAAATAGAGTTGGTTTTTTAAGTGTTAAACATCTAATCCTGTGCTATGGTTAACAAGACCTCAGGCTTCTGTTCAGCAGGGAGCGAGGGAGAGGCCACATTTGGGGCAGGTCCCTAGCACTTGGGGAGGTCCCTAGCACTTGGGGCAGATCCCCAGGGATGGGCTTTCAGGGACTACAGGCGCCTGTGATGCGGAGCCAGCACCTGGCCAGCGCTGGTGCCAAGGACGGTGATGAGGACAAAGGCTGCACACATGCCCGTTTTCAGGACAAAGTCTCCTAGGACAGCTGCTCAGCTCTATTTCTTTGGGATGGCGATAACCGCCACTGCCCAGCTAACACCTGCATACCCGGTCCTGAACCTGAACCCCCGTGACTCCCCCCACGAGTCTCCTGGTCTTCAGCCAGGCTCACCTTGGGGATGACCTCACAGCCAGCCCTAAGGCTAAACCGCTCAGCCTGATGGGACCTGTGCAGCCTTGGCCACTGCTGACCACA